>NW_003852508.1:94657-121878 GCF_000181295.1 Otolemur garnettii | reverse complement strand
CTCAGGCTGGTTTCCACCTCCTGAGCTCAAACAATCCACTTGCCTTGGCCTCCCAGATTGCTGGATTACAGGCGTGAGCCACTGCATCTGGCTAGAACCAGGTTTCTTGAGAGATCAGAGGGTTTTTTAATTTTAAGGTGGCCAATAAATTTGGAATTTAGTAACATGTACCTGTCTGACCAATATGGTTTTATATATTCATATAAGTCTACAAAATTCTTTGCTTCTCCTTTCCATAATAGGTGGTACTTAATCTTTTTCTTTTTTGAGTGTGGGCTGGACTTAGTGATTGCCTTTATCAATTAAAATATGACTGAAGAATGATATGTCACATTCACTGTTAGGTTATAAAAAGCCTACAGTTTCTGTCTTGAGCACTTTTTCTTTCTTGAATCTTTCCCGGTGGAAGGAACCAGCTGCTATGTTTTGTTCGTAGGACAACAGAGGGGCCACATGGAGTCACCTGAACCACTCAAGAGCCCACTGGGGAGAGAGCTTGGAAGCAGCTGCTCTAGTTCTTTCAAATAATCAGATCCCTGCTTAACAACTTGAAGGCGTGATGGCGACTTATTAACAACACCGAGTGAGAACGGGCTTACACCTCCTGGTTTCCCTGCCTTAGAATGCTTGAGAACATTTGAGAAAATAAGTGTTCATTGTTTAAGCTGCTAAGTCTCAGAACAATTTGTTATCCAGCAGCAGATGACTAACACAATCACTAGTTTAAAAAATGTATCAGCTAATCAATTAATGAGTTAACTCATTTAGAGGAAGTGCGAAGTCCTAGGATGTGGACCTGTATGTGTTCTCTTTGGTGCTCCCGCGTCTTCAGAGGCAATTAGGGTAAAGGGAAGTCATGTCTTGACTGAGGGTCTTTAGACAGACTTCAGGAAAAGGTCAGAAAATTCTTTCCCAGTTTTAGGACCCACTTCAGGAGAGAACGGGGGAAGACGAGAGTGATCTTCCTCCTTCTGCTATTTTCTCCAATGTCTTATTTGGGGGCAGCATGCCTAGAATCCCATTGTTGTATAACGTGAAATTATTACTTTACGGAAATTTCCATTGAGTGTCCCGAGACAGCTGGGGCACAAGGGACACTTAGCCATTTATCCCTTGTCTTCCCTTCTTTCTTGAATGGCAATATGATAGCCGGAGTTCAAGAGGCCTTCCTGTGAACCTGCTGTGATTTCAATAATGGAAATCACCCTCGAAATATGGTGGAGATTTCTTTTGTGTGAAAATAAATAATTTCTATCTTGTTAAAGATATTATACGATTATTTGAGGTCATTGTTGGGTCAGTAGGACCTAATCTTAACTGGTAGACAGACCTATTTATTAATCTCTGACCAATTACTACCTCTGCATGCTAACTCACTAAAATTACACTATTGACTCCAATAGCTGGTGTAGTTAATTTCAAAATAATTTACATTTTACTTTAATCAAAACCAATGAAGAAAATTTGACATTTTGAGCTGCCTTATTAGGGTGATTAGTCCCATTATAGAAGATTTTTATATCCCACAGGTATTTACTTTAACATTTTAAGTTCTACTGTATTTTCAAATATGTTCATTAAATTCACGCCAGACACTATTATTGGAGGAAGGGAGGGGAACCTAGTGGAGAAACTTATAACTAAATTCTGTGAAGTTTTTTCCACTGAAGAGGAGTGAGAAAGGGAGATAAAGGCTTTGCTAATGACGGGGTTTGCCCAGGCTGTTATCTCCACAGTGTGAGCTCTACCCATTTTTCATCCCAGTCTGCATTAGTTTGTTAGATATCCCCTGCCTGGTATTATTTATAAGCCTGTGATAGTTTGCTAGCTGCCTATCCAAATCTGTTTTCCCTTCTTCCATTTTTCCATAGTGAAAGCTCACTTAAGGCAATCCTGATAGAAACTACATTTTCTGGCCTTTCTTGAAGCTAGGTTTGGGCCTGGAGTTGATTTATCAGCTTCATTTGTTTAGAAGAAAATAGCTTTTGCTAAATTTTCACTCTTCTTTTCTCAGTAAACTGAAAGAGGAAAGTGCCCAACACGTTTAGCATCAACTGTGAAGAGGAGGACGGAGGGGATGGGCTGTGGATCCTTCAGAATGCAGCTGCCCCACAACCCATACTGTTCTGGTCACAGCTCTTAGAGAAAACCAAATTTACATCTGCTTTAAGCCACTGCACTCTGAAGCCTCTTTAACAGCCTCACGACCTTAGGTGTTTGTAGTTTCTTTCAATAATACTTTGTAAGTTTCAGCACAGAGAACATCTTTCCTTAGTTTTTTCCTAAATATCATTTTTAAATTTTCCACTTTTTATCATTTATTTCAGCATATAGAAATACTTTTTTTTTTTTTGACAGAGTCTCACTATGTCACCCTGGGTAGAGTGCAGTGGCATCATAGCTCACAGCAACCTCAAACTCTTGGGCTTAAGTGATTCTCTTGCCTCAGCCTCCCAAGTAGCTGGGACTGCAGGCCCCCACCATAATGCCTCGCTATTTTTTGGTTGTAGTTGTCATTGTTGTTTAGCAGGCCCAGGCCAGACTCAAACCCACCAGTTTCAGTGTATGTGGCCGGTGCCCTACTCACTGAGCTACGGGCACTGAGCCTACTTTTGATTTTTTTTGTATATAGAACTTGTGTCTTGTAGGTTTGCAAAATTCGCTTGTTATTTCTAATAGATTGTCTCTGTAGAATCTTTAGATTTCTTTACACACACTGCCACTTGCCGTGAATCATGGCACTTAACCTTTTTCCAGCCCTTGCACATGCTATTTATTTGCCTTGCGTTATTGCAAATATTGCGATCTCCTGTATTACAGTGAATAGAAGTGGTGTAAAAAGTCCTTCTCATAAAGCAATGTGCCTATGAAACACCCGGAAATCTCAAAAGACAAATTGTGATGAAGTAAGCCTGGAGTAGGACCTCAAATTCTGCCTTTCTAACAGGCTCCCAGATAATGCAGATGTTATCAATCTAGAAAGCTTTTCTATTTTTTTTTAAATAGCAGGGGTATAGTGAATATTTTCATTTGCTTCTCAGTACCAGGGGTAGAGCACTCAGTATTTCAGCTTAGAGTATGATGTGCACTGGATGTTCACGTTTCTTTGTTTTTGTACATATCATGTATTGGATGAAGACGTTTCGTTTCTGTTTCTACTTCTTTGTTAAAATTATTGAGTGTCAAATTTTAACTATTTTGCTAATTTGATGACATTATTATACTTTTTTTCCATTGTATTCTGTTAATGTGGTGAATTACATTGATTGAGTATTGAACTTTAATCAATCTTGAATTCCTAAAGTCAGTTAAACTATGATATATTATTCTGTTGATATGTTGTGGATTCAGTTTGCTAACATGTTATTTAGGACTTTCACATGAATGTTCGTAAGTGAAATTGGAATGTAATTTTTATTTCCTTTAACATCCCTTCAGGTTATGGTATTATGATCACCTTGACTTCATAATGTAATTTGAGAAATGGTCCATTTACTTTTATGTTCTGGAAGAATCTGTGTAACAATGGTTTAGTTCTTTCTTAACTGTTTCAAAGAATTTACTGGTGAAATCAGAACTGAGCTTGGAATTTTTGTTCTGTAAAGGTTTTTAATTAGAGATTCAATCAGATAAAGTTTTTTTTTTTAATTTGTTTTCTTCCTTCTTATACCAATATTGGTAAATTTTGTTTTCTTAGGAACTTTTCCTTTTATTTAAATTTTCAAATTTATTGACATAAAGTTTTTCATAATATTTCTTATGATCTGAAGAATCTGTGATGATTCTTTTGTTGTTGTTGTTCATGAAATTGAGAATTTATAGGTTCTTTTGCTCTTAATAAATTTTGCAAAATGTTTATCAATTTCTCTATTCTTTTAAAGTAACTGATTTGGGGTATAGTTCATTCTCTCCACTCATTTGTATAATATTTTATTAATTTATGAGCTGCCTTTGTTTCCCCTTCCAATTTTGGGAATTTGTCTTGCTGTCTTTTTTCTAACTTTTTGAATGGTATTTAAAACATTGAATTTTCACTTCTTGTACTCTTCAAATATAATGCATTTAATTAAGTTGTAGATTTCCTTCTAACTACCAGGTCACTTGTACCTTACAAATTTTGATATGTCTATTTTTATTATTAGACATTAGAAATAATTTCTATTATCCACTAAGAATTCTTCTGATACCGTGGCCAATTATCACTTCTAATTTTCCAAGTCTTAAACATTTTGGATCTTTAGGTCAACTTTTTGCTATTACTTTCAACATAATTCTCCTATGATGGGAAAACACTTGAATGACTTTCATTCTTTAAAAGTTTCAGGGATTGATTTTATGCCCAGTGTGTGATCAGTTTGGATAAATGATTCATATGCATGTTTATTTCCATCCTAGCTGCACATTTTATGTTCTTGTTATCATGATTTTTAATTCTCTATGTATTTTAGGTCTTATAAAAAATTCTTGTGGTTTTCTGAGTAGTTGATATTTATTTTTACCCATATGTTTCCCTTTACCTTATTTCTTCATTAATTCCTGTAGTTTTGGGTTTCTGTCTAGAATAACTTTTCTTCTTCATGAAAAACACTTTTACTTATTTATTTTTAAACTTAGATATTCTAAATCTTATGCCAGCATTTATTTGTTTGGAGACATCTGTAATTTAGTGGCACTGTTGAAAGAACATTTTCAAAGGTACGATATTTTATGCTATTACCTATTTTTTAAGCAGCTTAAAATTTTTGTTCTATTTCCAACTGGCATCCACTGTTTTTTTTTTTTTATGAGAAATTGGATGTATTTCTTACTGCATCCTTAAATAATAGATTTTATACTCCTCTGGCTGCTTTTAATTAGCCTTCTGTATTTTCTTTCTTTTCTGGCAATTTTATGATGATGTATCCAGAGGTGGGCGGTTTGTGTTTATCCTATTTAATTTTTAAGTTAATGTTTTTTTTATCCGTTTGGAAATAAATGTTTTGTTTCTCTATATTTTCTCTTTCCTGCCTTTCTGAGATTTAAGTTGCACATATGTTGGATTATTTCACATTTCCAATATGTTCCTTACCACTTCTATAAATTTTCCATCCTTTCTGATCTTCACACAAGAGCCTGAATATTTCCTACTACGTATCTTCAAGCAGACAAAAATCATTCTTCTGCTGTGTTCAGTCTGTGATCAAATTCAACTACTAGTTTTTAATGTTTACTATGGCATTTTATAATTTTTATTTACTTCATTTTTATAAATTTCAGTTTTCCAGTAAAATATTTCCTTTTGTCATTTATTGTTTTGAGCATGGTAATCACAGTTGCTTTAAAATTTGTGTCCAGTAACACCAATGAGTTGATCATCTGGAAATTTTAGATCAGTTTTTTTTTTTATTCATTCTCTTTGGTATTCCTGTAACTTTTTCCCCCAAAGGATAAATATTGTACAAGAAAAACTGAAGAGGCTCTGGAGAATATGTTTGCCTTATTTTCTTCTGTGCAGCCCGATTTAAGACAAATCACCTTCCTCTAAGCAAGGAATGAACTATTGGGATTGAAGTTGTAGAGGTCTCTTCCAAGTCTGTGTCTCCCTGTTCTCAGGCTTGTCTCCTTAGGATCCTATACGATTTCTAGGATTCTTCTTTTGTAATTTCTGAAATCTAGTTAGAATATCCTCAGCACTGGGAGACTGCTGAAAACCCAATTCATTTTCAGTGACTTTTGCTTGATTTCATTGCCTATCAACTTGCACCATATAAAATTTATCAAATGCCTATAGGGGAAATGAGAGTATCCTGGACTCTTTTCTCCATGCATTCTTTCTCTCAAATATTTCTCTTTTGGAATCCAGACCTAGAATTTTAAAAAATGGTTTGTACTTGTAATCTAGCACTCTTGGAGGCAGAGATGGGTAGATCGCCTGAGGTCAGGAGTTGGAGACCAGCCTGAGCAAAAGTGAGACTCTATCTCACTTATAATAGGAAAACTAGCTGGATGTTGTGACCAGCACCTGTAGCCCCAATGACTAGGGAGGCTGACGCAGGAGGATCACTTGAGCCCAAGAGTTTGAGGTTGCTGTGAGCTATGATACCATGGCACTCCACTCAGGGTGACAGAGTGAGACTCCGTCCCAAGACAACAATAACAACAAAACTATTGTCAAGTATTGATGACATTTACAAATTCAGACTTTATGTTGGAAAACAAAAAGGAGATAGCTTTTAATTGTTTAATTAACTAGAAGAACTTGAGAGTACTTTAGCTTATCTATCTCCTTCCTATAGTGATCTATTTAAATGTCATGAAAAATTACAGCTTTATAAATAAACAAATAGGCAAGGTGTAAGTAATATCCAGCATTAAACTTAATTAAACCTAGGACATACAGAATTGATCCTACTTCTTCCTCTGACATACACACAAACCAACAACAGAAGTCCAAATGGAGAATAAGCAGAGTGGGAGAGAGTCTCCGTGCTAGAGAATAAGCATGCTGGGAGACAGTCCCCGCACTCTCTGGCACACACGAGAACGCTGGCACTGAGGTTTCCAGAATGGCTGATTTTGACTCACTGACAGCATTTTTAAAGTTGGTTGTTTTATTTAGCTGAAAAGTAAAGTTGGACTTCTGTTGAGATGAATTTCAGTGAGGTTTATGGTTGTTCTTTCCATTTCTGGGCTCTTGTCCTATGAGATATTATCCATTTCAAAAAGTTGTGCTATTTCAGCAATTTCTTGTTCAACATTGACAGTTGCCATTTCACAAATATTAGAGAGATTGAAAAGACCTATAAGATCATTAAATCTATCCCCCTGGCACTGTAGGCGAAGCAAGTGAAGCAAAACTATTATTTTCTGTGGGTTATATTTGGTATGGTCATTTCTAGTAAAAATAATATTGAGTGAAATGGGTGCGGGTGCCTAGATAAGTGAAAAGTTTCTGTCAGGAAGTTTTATTGTTGCTTTTCTTCCTTATCAGTTTTAATATCATTAATCATTAAGTGACTATTTTATATCCAAAATGCATATTTTAAAACAAATTGTGAGGTTTAATTTATACTCCTTATTTTAAGCCTATATTCTGATTAATTTTAGCATTGACCCAATTAACTGGGACTGAGTGGAATCCCACAACCAGTAGCCTTGGAAATCTTTACATCAGTGTGTAAAGCAATAGGAAATATATAGGCTGCATTATGTTTCATGTAATAATAATTACACAGATGCTTGCACTTTTCTAAAGTTTAAAGGTGGCAAAAGTGATCTGGTTTGTATGAAATAGTTGAATATCATTGAATTTTGCCCAAGTCATTCTTTCACATGAATGTTGCACATGATAAGACACAAAAGAAATATCTGTGTAGTTATTAAAATACCAGTCGTATGTATTTATTACATTTAATTAAAATTAGAATGTAGACATTAAACATTCTACAAATATCTATGTTTTATATCAATTACTTTATCCCTTGGGTTGGAAAAATACCCAAAACATTAAATATTGTATTTAAACATAAAATAAATTTCTTTATAATCATATATGTGAAATCATTAAAATATTTTCTTCTTATTAAATCCTACTATTTAATTAAATCCACTGAAAGTATTGTTATAGCATGGCTTTGCATTAGGAATCTAGCCATATGTAAAAGAAGAACTATCCCCTAGGCAACATCAAAATACCAGCTCTTACAAATAAATTATGAAAAAAAAAACAAGAAAATCATGGAGACTATATATCAACAACCACACTGTCATCAATAACAGCAAGTTCTGAAAGGTTTGGCTTCTAAACTCCTGAAATGGGAGGGAGGGGAAATTTAAACCTGTTTCTTCAGCATCCTACTGCATCATTTATTTAATTCTTTTTTCATTGCTTGGAAAGCACAAAGAATCAAATGCTGTATAAAAATCCTTTAGCGGACTTCTAAAATGTTACAGAATAAATAATGAATTTAACTGTTTCGAGCCTTGTGGTGGGCACATCTAAAATATCTGTGAATTACTGCTATAAAACAATTCAATGTTATATCACTGCACTTCTAAATCACAGCCAGTAAATAGTCACTCTCAACGCCTAAGGAAACCTTAGGATGACAGTGCAAAGTTGAAAGTCAGGCATCAGCCGTGGCTCTTCATAACAGTAATAACAAATTCTACTCTTGCATTGCTTTGAATGTGTAACCAAGTGTTATCTGAATAGTTGGACAGATATTCGATAGCAAAAGGAAAGTTGTCCTGCCATATGTAACATTTAAAGAATATGCATGAAAAGATTTCCATAAGTACTGAGTCCTTATGTTGTAATTATGTAAATGTACACATGATATCATCTTATGTTGATATTAATACTATAGAGATTTTTAGCATGATAGAGACATTTTGGCAGGAGACTGACAAATTAATAGGTGAGCAATAGGGTAAGCCCATAAGGTTAAAGGAAGAAATTATTTTTTAAAAAATTGTTTTTAATTTCAGAATTAGGGGGTACACATGTTTTGTTTACATACTTTGTACAAAATGAGTCAAAGTTGTAAGTGTGACCTTCACCCAAATAGTGCATACTATACCCAACTATACCCTCTCCTCCTTCTTACCTCCAGCTTGATTTTCATTGAGATTTTCTTCCATTTGTGCACGTAAGTGTTGATCAGTTAGTTCCAACTTAGTACTGAGTACGTGTATGTTTGTCCATTCTTGTGATGTTTCACTTAAAAGAATGGTTTCTAATTCCTTCCAGGTTGTCACAAAAGATAAGAGATCCCCGATTTTTTATGGCTGCGTAGTACTCCACCGCATGCACCTACCACATTCTGCCATTCCATTCATGTATTCATGGGCACTAGGATTGGTTCCATATCTTTGCAGTGGTGAATTGTGGTGCTACAACATTCAAGTGCAGGTGTTCTTTTTATACAATGACCTTGGGGTATGTACCCAGCAGTGGGATTGCTAGATCAGCTGGTAGATGGACTTTTATTTCTTTGAGTTATCTTCATACAGCTGTCTTTTGCCAAACGAAGAAATTTGTTGTGGTCTTTTGCCAAATGAAGAAATTCTTTTAAAACAAATTATAATATTTATAACACCTTTTAAAATTAGGAATTATGCAAATATTCCAAATATTCCTGTACAAGGTGGTTAGTTACACCTTCTATATGGATACTGGACAGTGCATCTTACAAGGGTACACGTGAAATTTACTAGGTGTAGAATATAAATGTCTTAACATAATAACTAAGAAAATGCCATGAAGGCTATGTTGCCCAGTTTGATAAAAGCATTTCAGATTGTGTGTAAAACCAGCACATTGTACCCCATGATTGCGTTAATGTACACAGCTATGATGTAATTAAAAAAAAAAAAAAACCTAAAAATATGTGGATACTGGATTCTGTACATCCACGTTCTAGGTTCTGGAGAGCTTGGTGTGAGAGACGGTTCCTTCACTTGATTTCATGGATTCAGCCGGCACAGAAGAGTACATTAGTGAAGTAGTACTACTTTTTCACACATCATTGCCCTTCAGTGCAGAGTATCTCTTTTATGTAATTCTTACCCTCCTGCATCCCCAAATGCCATCTGTTTCAGAAGGAGAAGTATTGGGCTTATTAAAAAATCGCATGTTGATTTTAAACCAAGTGACCTCTTAAAGAACATCAAGTAGAAATTTGACTGCAGTGGTCTCCCCCTCCTTCTCCTCCACACTATAAATCATATGCTAGAATCTTAAATCTTTGTGAACTTTACAGATCATCTGATCCTGGTCTCTCATTTAGGAAGAAGGCGGCCTAACTTGCCCAAGTCATATTAGGTCTCAGTAAAGCTGCTGTTAGATACAAGGTTGTTCAGACTCCCGCTGATGCTGTGAGCCCCACGCCATGGGGCTCTGCGTGAAGAGTGGCACTAACAGGACAGGCACATCTCCTCCCAGAGTAACTGTCAGAGATCAGTTTTTTCCTGGAGGTGATGCCCACCACATGACCTTTGTGGTGCTGCCCACTGGCTCTCCTATGCTGTCATGTTGCAAGAAATCCTAGATTTCCTACTGTGGAAAATGAAGGCATAAACTTGAAAATGAAAACATAAAAATGATACGTAAACATTATTGCATAAGTATACTACTGAAGGGGTTTTATAAATTGAGGAGGCCACACCTTTGCATGTTAAAAGAATCTACTTTTAGGCTTCCTTCTAACTCCCTTTAAAACTTGGGGTAGCTTTCCTAATCGCTCTGTTTCTCCTTCACCTTATCTGTATTTTAAGAGGATTGTAGTAAAGGATTCTTAAGGATCCTCCCAGCCAGAAATCTCTGGGATTCTTTATCCTGCACAGTAAAGAGGAGCGCTGAGATAATCACATAGCAGTATCCAAAGGTAAACAAGGCTCAATATTTTGCTTTACTTGTCCGGATATTTCACACGAAAAGTTATTTTTAATTCTAAATGATCAGTAAAATTGCTTCTGCTTTTGCTTTGCTTTGTGTGCTGATGGACGCGGCCAGACTCCGTGCGTCACTCACGCTTACTGAATCTAGTAGACCATGAGAAACAGAATGTTAGGTTGAGCTGTGTGAAATTGGCATGCACTGTACTTATATTAAAATGGATTCACATTCCCTGTGGCAGAATCAGATCAGCAACCCACACAAATATAAATAAATGGAAAACTTCAAAGCTTGTTTACATAGCTACATTCTAGTTTATATGTGAAGATTTCACAATTAGGAAAACTTTGCTTGTCAAAACCGGTCATTTAAAATTTGTTCTCACTTCCTTTTCCCTGTGATTTTTTTTTTTTAACAATGATTTTTAATCACCTCCTTCACCAAAAATAAGTTTCAGTGTCACTGCAATTCATTTGCTTTTCCACATCTCCAGTCTTTTCCTGGCAGGTGTTTTCTTGTGTGCAGCATTAAATAGTTCTGCTCTGGTTCCCCTGTATTGACCCTGGGGCTGAACTGTGCCTTTGTACGTATACACCAATGCACTGGGAGTACAGTAAACCTCTGGCTGAGTCTGTCAAAGGGTATCTGAGCCCACCACTAGAACAATGCACACACCAAAACAATACCATCCTCACCATTTTCCACATCTCGAAAATTTTCTTGAGAACACTCAATTTTTAAAGACTCTAGTATGAAATCCACTATTTCCCAATGAGACTAAAATGGAAATAGTTTCCCAATTAAATGTCTTCCTTTCCTGCCTCCCCCATCCCCAAGGCTATTCTATTTCTTCGTTCAGTTCAGCGGTGTCCACGATATTCAGACAGGAATCAAGGTAATGCACCACTTTCTCCCCTGTCGCTTCTCCCTTTGATGAGCTCACCTGGTAAATCCTGGGTGTCCTGTCTAATGCAGCCGCGCTCTATGCTGATGGTTCTGCAGATTTTCCCACAATATCCTCCAAATCCTTTTCTGGGTGTATGTTCTGCATAATTGGCTCCTTGATCCTGTACTTATTAGTTTGTATCTTTACACCTGAACTGCGTTTGGCATCCTCTCCCTTAATCACCCCCGATTCAAATCCTTCTCAATCTGATGAGATTGTACCTTATTATTTACTAAGACTTCAATTTTAGCATCACCAGCACGTTCAATGATCTTCTCTCCTCTGCACATGTCCCAAAATATGTAGGGCTTATTCCCAGAGCTCTAGAAAGCACTCGTGTTCTTCCCTCCTCTGGAGCCGGGCCAGCCATCTATGACTGTTTTTGTCTTCTACTCTTAAATTAGTTTTCTGCTTACAATATACTGTTTTATCTCCCATCTCTCGAGTGTGCTTTAGATATAAATCTTCGATGTGAAAATTTGTCAAATGCTTTTCAAAAACATTTTTTTCCCTTATCTATTGAGGCAGTGGTGCTGTTCATGAGTTCTGGAAGATTAGCAAAATGTGGTCTCCCATGTATGATTCCTTCTTGGCCATCTCTTAGCAATCACACCAGAATGTTCTATCAACATTCAGAGAAAGCCAAGCAGTCTTTTAAGGTTAATATTGGCCAGACAAAAGAAGAAATCAGTACTTCTATTTTTTTCCCTATGTGATTAGGAACCAAGGGATAGAACCCAATTATTCTATGCCTTGTCTGAAGAGAACAATATGTTAACTAGATGGGGTTTATCACACGTTGCTCAGATTTGTGTACGGTTCAGTCCTATAGAGCCTAGGACTGGTCATGGCCTGGTCATGGCCTGGTCAGACTGGGGCTACCATGACTGGTGAAGGCTGCCTAGACCTCATTAAACATCTCCAATAAGCCACACCCTCTTTTAAGTCATTTATCATTTTTTAACCTAAGAACATTGTTTTGAAGGAAATACAGACTTAAAGAAAAGTTCCAAAACTAATACATAGAATTTCATCTATCCTTCCCCACATTTCACCTGGTATTAGCATCTTGCATGATCATAGTGTGATTATCAAAACTTAGACATGAACATGGGTGTATCACTGTGAGCTCCACTACAGACAACTCCAACTTTTCCACGTTTTCCCCTTCATGTTATTTTTTATGCCCTAAGTTGTTGTGTTTCTTTCATCTTCTCCAGTCTGTGACAACACCTTGTCTCTCCTGTCTGGTCTGTCATAGTCCCGTTTCTCATGACTTGACACTTTTGAAGAGTACCTGTCAGGTGTCCTGTAGACTGCCATCGAATCGTTTTTGTTTCTGTCTATGTTTCTGGTTTTTGTTGTTGTTTGGACCCTCTCGGTGTTATCTCACAATTAACTTAAGCATTATGCTTTTTGGGTGGTAATATGTGTGTTTGCCAGGTTTCTCCACAGTAACGTTACTATTTTTTCTTTTGTACTTAATAAATTCCGAGGGGACATACTTTGAAACTATGCTAGTACTGGGTTTCTCCTCAAACTTCTGCTCAATAATTTTATCAGCCATTGGTGTAGCTTGCCTGCAATTATTACTGTGGTGTTGCCCATTAGTGATTTCCAACTTCCCTTATTTCTTTCACATTTGTTAATTGGAATTCTTCTGTAAAGAAGAGATTTCCTTTCTTCTCCCCTCCCTTTCTTCCTTCCTTCCTTCCTTCCTTTCTTTCTTCTTTCCCTCTTCCATTCTTTACAGAAGAAAATATTTTTACCTTAATATAATTCTATTATCTTTTTTAAAAAAAGATATTTTTTCCTTTCTCCCTTATTTATTTAGTTTTGTAATCATTCAGTTATTTATATCAGTATTAAGTCATAGATGTTTATTTCTCTCTGATGATATATGAGAGGGCCTCCAAAAATTCAGCAATATAAAAGCATTAATAATTATATGTGAGAACTCTGGCAATGTCTGGTTAAGAAAAATATTCTAAGAAAATACTTAAACAGGTATGTTTAAAGAAGTACTCAGCATGCATAGCTTAATTTATGAAAGGAATGGCTCATCACGACTACCGCAATGACAAGATTTGCCTCATAGGATTAAAAATAAAAGAGCACCAACACTCTTTTATCTTACCTGATGAAATACAAGATCAGAGGGAGGTAAAAACAAAGATATATAGATTCAGCATCAAAAATGATTGAGTAGTTGATAATTCTAATAATTCAGGGATGGTACAGGTAGCAGGGTGTGATATTTGAAGGGCACAGAAAGATGCCTACGAGCTATATATGGAGGAAGTCAAATCTGGGAAGTCAGGACGTACAGAAATATAGCAGATGAAATTGAAACTGATAGGAAGGATGATGAAATAACCCAGCCAAATATGCCTTGCTCACCCAAGGCTGTTATTAATAAGTTGCTGACACATAGTCACAGAACTTATTGCTGATGGACTCTACTTTGATAATCAACAAAACTGAATCCCAGGAGGGTAGAAGGGAGAGTACTGCTATAGCTCTTGTTTCTGTCATACCCAGCTCAGACCTAGCATGTGCCTGGGCCTACAGGTACACCTGTCACCATACCCGATTGCAGGAAGGAGAAGACAAAAGCAAGAGAAATGAAGCAGGTGGCAGTAACACCTTCTCAAACATAGAATCAACGTTATATAGCAATACTTTCAACATCTATTCATCTGTCATTCCTTCTTGTCCCTTTATTTCTTCAGCAAATATTTATAAAGTACATACTATATTTCAAAGATTGTGCCAAGCTCTGAGAACTTACTGGTAAAAAGACATGAACTCTGCCCTCAAGAGCTATTTCTAATCTTCAGACTTCCTTCCAGGCCTGTGTTTGAAATAGCTTCCTCCAAATTGTTCATTCAATTAAAAAAATATATAATGAATATCTACAATCAATCCTGCACTATAACATGTCATAGAGATATAAAAGTGTCTGGATTTTTCTAAAGGCAAAACACAGGTTGACATGATAAATACACACAGTTGTGATGGAGCATGATGGACACTGTGATGAAGCTGTGCGCCAGATCTGTGGCCAAAATGGAAGAGGTGCCTAACTCAGAAACATCAAAGGTGTTTTAGCAGCAAAAGCACCACCTGAGTCCTAAAGCAGAGAGGAGATTTTCAGGATAGGGAGGTGTAGAAAGGGTGGCAAAAGATTAACCAGTTCTGGATATAAGAAACAGAATATTGCATTTATTATAGAATCGCAAGTCATAGAGTGAGCCTGTGGCGGAAAGAGGTAACATGAGAATGGAGAAGAAGGCAGGGACCAAATAATGAAACACCTTGGAAAATCCTCTATAAAGATTAAATTCTGTCCTGATGAAGGGCACAAAAAGTTACTTAAGCAAAAAGAAAAATTGAAAAGATGGTGTCTTGGTTTGGTTTAAATTTTGGACATTTTGGAGGCAGTGTAAAGAACAGATACATGGAACATAGGGACATAAGACAATAGACAACTGGCAATAAAAACACTATTAAAATAAATCAGTCAAGAAATTACCAAGCAGTGAACAAGGAGCTGAAGTGGCAGCAATGATGTTAGAAAGAATAGGATGGATTCTGTAGTTATTAGGGGGCCATGACATGATAATTGATTGAATATGAGGTTAGGGACACTTTAGGACCAGTAAAATGGGATGCCATCCTCGGAAAGAAAACTAGAGGTGCGATAGATACAAATGAGAGATCAATTTACACATGTCAATAGAGGTGCCCAGAAAAACTATTGGGAAATGTGCAGATGGAGGTAATGATTCTCAGGCTTGAGGGAAATCTGAACCTGATGTAGTGATTCTGGAATCATTTGTTCAAGAAATAGTCCTTTGTGATTTACTATATGTTAGAAATGCCACGAAATGATACCAACCAAGGCTCTGCTCCAAAGGAACTTACAAACTTAAAATGTAGATGATAGTTCAGACTCAATACAATTCACAACAGCCATAAAGAAAATACAATACAGCAGGCAGTATATTTTATCAGGGAGGTGAAAAAATCTGTACAAAGAGAGCTATGGATCACTGTGGAAGAAAATTCCTGACGATTAAATAAGTGCAAAAACATACCATGCTTATGGATCAGCAGAATCAATGTCATTAAATTGTCCATACTACCCAAAAGGATTTACAGGTTCAAAGAAATCCCTATCAAAATACCAACATCATTTTTCACAGAAAAAAATAATTCTATGCTTCATTTGTAATCAGAAAACAGCCTTAATAGCTAAAACAATTTTTAGCCAAAAGAACAAATCTGGAAGCATCAATATGCCAAACTGTAAACTAAACACCCCCTTTTTATACTCTGGCATACACCAGAGGTGTAAATCAGAGGCGTTCAACTTTTTCTTTTCTGCCGAACATTGGGCCATGTAGCAAATATGCAAACACTAATGAAAGCTGATTAGCAGTGAAAGGTCCATGCATACTATTCCTGACATCTGATAGCACAGCTAAGCAAAAAAGTTCTTAACAAAATCAGTGTGCTGCCTGTGGGCCACAAGTCGGGCACTCCTGCTGTAAGGTGTACTCCACGGATATTGTGACCAAAACAGCATGGTACTGGCACAACAAACGAGATATAGACCAATGGAACAGAACAGAGAAGTCAGATGTAAAATCATCTACATACAGTCACCTGATTTTTGACAAAGCAGGCAAAATATACCTGGGGGGAGGAATGACAAAATCATTTGTGGGAGAGTATAGTTTTTTTCCTCAGCTCTTTTTTCTTGTGATTTTGTACACCAGTTTTTCTCAAACTCGAATGTGCCTATGAACCCCCTGGGAAACTTCAGCAGAAGATTCTTATTCCAGAGTTGGTCTAACGTGGGCCTGAGGTTTTGCATTTCTGACAGGTGCCCAGATGATGAAGCTGCCGTTCTGGGAGCCATACTGTGAAGAGCATGGCCGTCCTCCAGAGAAGCTAAACATCGTCATGACAGAGAAATGGGACAGAGAAAAAGAGTAAGGGGGGCCTGACCCTGGGAGAGGAGGGGGAACAGTGGCTGGAAAGGGAGAGTCAGTTCTTCTTTAAAGATGACTTATGAGTTCACCTTCATTCAACATATGTTACTCAAGTAAATTTCATGAACCTGCTCAAACCCAAGTTCTGTTAATGAGTAGGATGAATCTCATTAACCCACTTTCTTGTCCAATTAAATTTTTTTTTTAAGAGAGTCCTGAGAAAGGAGTCAGTGAAATGGAATCAGAGCTTCAGTTTGAACCTCAATCTGCCACTTAGCTGTGTTACGTATGTAGCCAGAATTTCTCTGTGTCCTTGATCTCAGGATTCGAAGAATGAAACCAGGGACCACATGAGTCAGCAAAAGGATAGAGTTTACCGAAAGATAAAAGAGACAGAAAAGCAGAAGGGGGGAAACAGAATCTCTGGCAATGGAGCGGGGAACACAAGTGAGAAGCCCATGTGGGTCTTTGGTCCAGGGTTTTATACACTGCTTTTCCTGTCCTGCCAGTGGGGACTATGGGAATGTATGTTTGGAACATGTCACAATTAGCCAGGGGCCTGTGGACAGAAAATAATCCTAAAATTAGCAAAGGAATGTGGTCCTTACAGTCCTCACCCAGGTGAGGGAAGAGGGCGTGTGCTCCCTATTCCAGGAAGAACTGCTCAGATGAGATACCAATCAGGCTGCTTTTTCCACAACCTTGCTGGAGCCCAGAGAGCAAGTTGGATACCAGTGATGAGGCTGATTTCTGAACTCACCTAGGCCTAGTAAATAGGGGTCCCAGTCAAGCCCTGACTGGGGAAACCCTGCATCACTTAGATGGTATTTTCTTTTTCTTTCTGAAACCCAGTTTCCTATTCTCCCAAGATAGTTCTTGCCATGGTCTAAATGTTTGTGTCCCCTCCCAAAATTCTTATTTTGAAATCCCATCACCAGTGTGATGGCATTGGGGGTGGTATCTTTGGGAGGTGATTCGGTCATGGGGCAGAGTCCTCATGAAAGGGATTGGTGTCCATAACAGAGGTCCAGGAGAGCTCTCTACTGCCATGTGAGGACACTGGGAGAAGGCATCATCCTATGAAATAGGAAGTGAGCCCTCCCCAGCCATCCATCTGCCAGCACCTTCCTTGATCTTGGGCTTACCAGCCTCCAAACCATAAGACATGCATTTTTGCTATTTATTAGTTACCCAGTTTGTGTTATTTGTCATAGCAACCCAAATAGACTGAGGTAGTGCTTCCTTCCTCACAGCTGGCTGCAAAGATCACAGGGACCAAGGAACGCTAAGATGACTTATTGCAGGACCCAAGGAAAGGACATTGCCTACTTCCCTTATTTTGTTCATTCTTTCCTTTCTTTAGAGAAACAAGGTTTTCCTCCATGAGAGAAAGATGATTCTGTCACTCTGGGTACCTAAAACTGATGTGCTCCCTGGGAGAGTCTCCCAAAGTGTGCTTCTCAGATCAGCAACCTTGGCATCAAGGTGAGTGTGTTAGAACTGCAATTTTATGGGCACTATCCCACTGCTGAATCTCTGAGGATAGGCCTCAGGTGACAGTTTTTGTCAAAGTCCAAGAACCATTTCATCTCTGCCCAACCCAGTACCTTGTTCCAGGAATTGTGGGAGGTCAGGTGTATGGGCTTCCCCTCAGCGAGGTGAGGATCTGAGACTAAAATAGGCCTAGGAAAGACACCACATGATTATGATCTGATAATCATAGTCTTAGACATTCATACATTACAAAGATGTCCCTTTGTATTTGTGAAATTTAATCATAGAGGTCTCAGAGAGAACAGGTCACACACCTAAGTGTCTGACCTGGGATCTAAGCCAAAGCCCTGATTCCAGTCCCTTTTCTTGCTAATTATAAGGGATTCTAAGATTTGATTTTTTCCTCTTTTTCCCTAAAAACATCCTTTATCAAATCAATAAATTTTAGACCACGTTTGTTTTGAGAGTCTGCACAATTTAGGTTCTGTCTTCAGAAAAATCTCTTAGCTCTACGAAAATCACCCTGAACACATTGCTTTTTTCTTCTCAATTATCAAAAAGTTTACTCATGGCTCAGTCACAATAATAATAATGACAACAACAACATCATACATAAATAAATCACAATCGATGTCACAAAAATTAGCATAATGACATATGAGACAATGGAGAAATCTGCAGGAAGTCCTACAGAGTTTAGCACAGAAACAGGCCTGAACCGTGATTAGTCAGTATTAAAACCCTATTCCTAGACTACCTTTAAAATACACTTTGCTCCCACAGCTGTGACAACCAAAATCCTGTCATTGTTTCAATCAATCTATTAAAAGTCCTAAGATATTGTAGGAAAAAAATGTAGCAAAAGAAAGCTATAAGACTTTCTAGTATCTACAGTTCTCTCTCGCTTTCTGCCACACACACACACACACACACACGCACATGGGCTAATACACATAGACATCACTAAAGAAAAAATCACCAGTAGTTCTCTCCACATAAGATTATTCTCAATTCTAAGTAGTTTTAGGACAACACAAAGGGGGAAGAAAACTTCCTCAGAGATCCGTGAAAGCTTGTGAGATTCCTTGTGACTGAAGGACTGCTTGCTTTGAGGACTAAGGAATTCCCATTTCTGCAAATCTCTGGGAATAGGGAGCATCTGGCTCAGTTTAGGATATCTGGTAACACTTGCTTTGTATGAAAAAAGAACACTGACATGAGACTTTATATCATACATACTGAATGCTGAGTGCATGAAATTGTATATTATTATTAGGTTCCTAGAAGATAAGTGATAATCTTTACCAAGGAAAACAACTTCAATGCTTCAAATTTTAAAATGTAATCATGTTTTATTAATCAGTTGATGTATAATCTTGACAATTAAAACAGCTAACATTTACAGAATGTTACCACTTTTCAGATATTTTTATATAGAGATTTCATTTTAAATCTCATCACTAAATTGCTTTAGATAGTTATATTATCCCCACTTTACATATATGTAAGAGGCAGAAAAGGTTATATGACTTTCCCAAGCTTAGAAAACAAGCTTGTGTTCCAGCACTATAAATCCTTGACTCCAATTTTCAATATCATTATCTAAACAAACAAAGTAAGTGAAGATTCTTGCTGTACATACCAGCCAGAATTATTCTCAATTTTTACTTTGATAGTTCTAGGTAATACTTCATCCTCAAAGTCAATCATATACTATACTTGTGACTTAAAATTCAAATCCAAAAATTCAAATAAAAAATACATATGTAAAGAAAAAGGAATAATCTTAAGAATGTTCTGCCTGCATATGATACTTGAACTGAAGGGTAAGAACTAAAACTGAGAAATCACCATCCCAAGTACCATGTGTTCATTTAATTCAACTCAAACTACAACCACAATATGTCAACTTCTGTGAAGTGTGGAAAGTGAAATCCTTCCAGACTACAAAAACTCATACTATTAGACGCATATTAGATAAAAATGAAGGTGTGGAATTACATATTTGAAATAAGCTATAATCAATGTTATATGGTGACAAGTTTTTTATAGCAATTCTTTGTTCATATTGGTAGTTATGATATTATTGTTATGTGCTTATTCATGGTTGATGTTTTTAATGATTTTAATTGAAATTGACAAACTATTAATATAGATAAACATTATCAAATAGACAAAGTTTATAGTTGTACCAAACAGATGCATTTAATATGAAAGATTTAAATCATATAAAAAGTATAGCTGAACAACCTAATTCTTTTGAGAATCAAAATATCGAATAACTAAAATCATCAGAAAAAATAATAGCTTCACATGGCATTCTCTCATGCCTAATACTTCTGCTGTGCTTTTAAAGGAAAATTACAGCTACCAGAGTTAATTTAATATACTGTCATTTAATTGTTGAATTTATATTTTGTACACATCATTGGAGGCCCTAAAGCAATGGCGTATTTTTCTTTAAATAAATAATCTTCTTGCACAGTTTAAAGAAATGATTGGCTTAGAAGACTGTAGTGAATGGTAGGATCTACCAAACTATGCAAAGTGCAACACAGAATAATTTCCCTAACACCAATCTACTAAAAAAATTTAAGATATCAATTTCTCTCCTTTTACAAAATATAATATAGTCTTAAATTCCTAGAAAATACCACATGACACAAGTGCAGAGCTTTGAATAGAAGTATCTCCCTCTTAACTAGCATTTTCTGGCCCAACTTTTTCCAAAATGCACCCCATGCCTCACCTTCGTGTTTTGATTCTATAAGACAAGCTCACTGACACTTGCGTAGACCTATACATGTCTCACATCTAATTTATTCACTTTATAAATTGTCATTAATATAAATAAAATTACAGTAATCCCTAATCACAAAGAGGCTAAAGGACTCACTTAAGAATACTAAAATTCAATTAAAAAGAGAATGAAAAATGAAGAAAAATTACCTCATGAAGTCTGACAATTAAGATTGTAAACTCATCATAGAAAAAGTGCTATATGGTATACCTCTTTGCTGAATATCACTATGATCACCTTCGAAGTGTCCTCCTTGGAAAGCTATGCACTGATGCCAGTACCTGATTAACCCTTCAAAGCAATTTTAGGACTCTTTTTCTTGAATGTCCATCAAAGCTGTTGTCTTATTATGCTCTATGTCCTGAATGTCATCAAAATGTCTTCCTTTCAATATTTCCTTATCTTTGAGTAAAGAAAAATATTCTTAGGGGCCAGATAAGGTGAGTAGAGAGCATGTTCCAATACAGTTATTTGTTTACTGGCTAAAAACTTCCTTACAGACAGTGTCGTATGAGTTGGTGCATTGCAGTGACACAAGAGCCATGAGTTGTTGACCAAGATTTTCAGTTTAGATTTTCCTGTTTCTCTACCAATGTTCCATTGGTCTGCTGTGCTTCTTATAGTCAGCCAAAGACCTTGACACACAATTTGATGAATTTGTACAATGTTTTTTCCATACTGGCTTCTCACCCCTCAGAAAAATATTTAATCCATTTTATATACTGCTGTTTTCTTCATGGCATGAGAAAAACTTAGACTAACGTGTTCCTGATTTCACTTTTACTCCTGGCAAGTTTAATAAGAAATTTATAAATGTTTGTTCCTTACTGTAATTTAAGCTCCAACATTCTTGCAACAGCACAGAAAAACATGCAGAAAAACTGATATACTAAGGTTATGATACCTTAATAAGCTGTTTGTACAGTGCTGTCAACGTAAGCATACAGTGGCAAATTCCCAGATTTAATTGTCAGACCTTGTATATAATCAGCTTAGGTTATGAATAGTTGGATATTTGACTCTACTAGATCCATCTGTTTTCAAGTCATAGTTCCTCTCTTGTCTTCTCAGAATTCCTAATCCAAACAGGACTCTTGTAAGGGTCCATAGTTAAAAGAATATGCCAGCCCTTGAAAATCTTGCTATTCTTTTTTTGAATGCAGAATGATATACCTAAAAGAAAATGATTCAGAAATGAGAAAGTTATAAGACATACTCAAGTCTTTTTTTAAAGAAGACACATATGTATTAAACATATATTTTTCAAATTTTTACAGCATTTTGGAAACTATATACTTATTTAATCATAATCACACACTAGTAGAAGTAGGTACCATCATTTCTTACATTTTACTGAGGTGGTGTAACTTGTTTAAAGTCACACAGCAAGTAAAGGCATGGTAAGAATTTTTTCCTTGGTTGTGATTATCCCTGCCCTGGATTTCTGTGATATGTTCAGGGCCACATCATATTCTTTGGACTCTCTGACCTCTACACAGATGTGCATTGAGATATCCATGAACATAACTTAATTGTCACATAAAACCTCATGCTGAATTCCACTGTAATGTTTTCTCTCATGACAGTGAAATTGCTTTGGCCTCCTGGTTTTCACATTCAGCAAAATTATCTGTCTTTCTCAGGAACATAAGGAAATTATAGTTTCTCTCCTCTGTTTCCATAGGAGACTTGGTGAAAATTCCTTAGGTTTCTCTGCCACTGACCCACAAAACCATGTTTGCCTCCCCCACGCTATTATGCTTGAAGGACAGAATTTCCAAACGTTCCAGAAACAAGTTTGATTGTCCAGGAGAAGAACGGGCTTGATCTATTTTATTCCCAAATATGCAAATTTAGTAGAAGTACTGCTGACAATTTCCTCTGGAAGCTAAATAGTGAAATGAAGTGGGTAGAGACCCCCTTCCCAAAGCATTTTATCAGTTACTGTCACTTGTGGTGGGGAGCTGGCACAGACTGACTTGTGAAAGCCAATTGTTAGCATCTCTTCCCAATTCCACAGTGAGTGCTGACATATTGGTAACTTGAAATCAGCTATGGTAAGAGTATTTATACCACAGAAAATGAAAACACTACAAATTCCAGCTCCCTCCAAAAACCAGCTGATTATTAAACATTTGTCAGCATTGCTTGGCTTCTTTTTGAATTCCTTTTGCTTCCCCCAACCTAAAAGAGTTGTTTTTTTTTTTTTTAAATGATTTTCTGTGGATCTCTCTGGATCCATATGCATTCTTCTCAAATTCTCTAGTCCTATAGGTGCTCTAGTCCTCCTTGGACTATTAGATACTTTATATCTAGTGCCCTAAACAAGGGAGAGTAAACAGATTAAAAGAAAGTAGGAAAAAAAATTGGTTTATACTTCACAAAATATACACACAGAAATAAGGTAATGCACTTGTACATGAACATGTCCCAACCCTTCCAAATGGGCACAGTGTTGTCAGAAAGGACTGACAGTTTTCTGGGTCCAGAATTTCAATAATAGGGGTTATTTCCTGTGCCCTCTGGGGATGATACCAATGCTTGCTGCTTTGGGATGCTCACTGCCCTTAATTGAAGTCCTAGTGATTAAGAAGTCTGTGAGAATTCTCCTCTCAAGAATATGAAGCAGGTGTATGTTCCATATTCATCCACTAAGTATAACTAAAAATATGGATATAATATATTAAAAACATGTACGACTCTGAAAGGTGGAACAAAAAGATGGACCAGCTGGGAAACTCCAGACATGAAGAATGACACAGTGGCAAGATCCCTGGGTTTTCTCCAACGTGAAACTGAAGTTAGCAATCCAGAAACTCAGGACACACACAAATTAAGGTCCAACAGGATCCTATTCTGTCCAGTGAAAGCACCAGGAAAGGGTGGACTTTAGGCAGAAAACTTTTAGAAAAATATTATTTTATTCCTGCCACACCTCACAAAACAGCATATAACAAACAAGCAATAACTGAGACCTCAGTATCACCCATGACAGTAAAAACCAAATGGGGAGCCCAGAGTTCTATCTTCATCAGGCTACAACAGTGACCCAACACTCTGACAGAGAAGGCCAAGGTGAGCGCAGGAACTTTGATGCTTACTAGCTGGTCATGAATTCCCCTATTCCTTAATGGTATCAGTGTGGAGATGGTGGAGAAAACAGGGGAATCCTGAATGTCCATGCCCCTCCCAAAGGAGGCCGCCCCCACCATAGTGTCCGTATAGACCACTAGGGCAGTCAGAATTTCTGCTCATGCCCAACAGTGACAAAGGGCACCCTGCCCCTCAAGTGTAAATGGGGGCCAGTGGGAACCTGGACTTCTATCTCCACTTTGCAGTAAGCAGGTAGCATCCTCCTTCCCCTGCTTGCAGTGGTATCAAGAAGCTAAAAGAGAGCATTAAAATAAGATCCTGAGTCTCATAAGATAAACAAAAATGTCCAGATTTCAAAAGAAAATCACTCATCCTGCCAAGAACTCTGAGGGCCACAAAATGAATGAAAGGGATGATTGATAGATGCCAATACCAGGTTGACAGAGATGTTAGAATAATCTGACAAAATTTTAAAAATTATTCAATGAGCAAATACAAACACACTTGAAATAAATAAAAAGATAAACACATCCACAATTACAGTGGGAAACTTTAACGTTCCTCTCTAAACAATTGATAGGACATCTATACAGAAAATCACCAAAGATACAGAAGACCATGTAGCAACAAGAGCTCATTGACATTTACAAAACAGTCCATCCAGAAATGTCGGAATGAGCACATTCCCTTATCAAGGGCCTGTAGAACATACACTATGGCATATCTCATCCTGGGCATAAAACAAGCCTGAACAAACTGAAAAGAATTAAAATTAGAACACAGAGAGTGTGTTCCATGACCCAATGGAGTGATATTAGAAATTGGTAATAGACAGCAGTAAATTCTGTAAACTTTTGAAAACTAAACAATACTGTTCTAACTAAATAATCTTCTGGTCACAGAAAACAAAATTGGTCTTGATAAATTTTTAAAAATACATTGGACTGAATTAAATTAAATATATCAAACTTGGTACAATATAATAAAGCAGAGCTGAGAGAAAAATTTATCACACTAAATTTATACATTTAAAAAGAGACAAATTCTTAATAAGCTAAGCAGCCAACTCAACAGCCTGGGAAAATGAGAATGAAATAAACCAAAAGCAAGTAGAAGGAAGGAAATAATAAATATACAATAGAAGAAATCAATGATAATGATAACCAAAAAAACAATAAAGAAGATAAGTAAAATAAAACCTAGGTATTTGAAAAAGTCAATAAAACTAACAATCTTCTA
This sequence comes from Otolemur garnettii, assembly GCF_000181295.1. Taxonomy (NCBI): domain Eukaryota; kingdom Metazoa; phylum Chordata; class Mammalia; order Primates; family Galagidae; genus Otolemur; species Otolemur garnettii. Next base: position 96,928 of record NW_003852508.1, on the reverse strand, counting down.
GCAAGATGAACAGAAGGGAGAAAAGACACAAATTACTAACACCATGAATGAAACAGAGTATATTATTGTAGACCTACAGACAGCACAAAGGAAAGAAAGAAATTCCATACTAACTATACACATAAAACTGACAACTTAGATGAAACAAACCAGTTCTTGAAAAAATAAAATAAAATCTATCATAATTCACTCAGATAAAATACTAATTTGAAGAGACATATAAGAAAATAAATAGAGGAAATTGAATTCATAATCTAAAAATTTCCCAAACTCCAGGCCCAGATGATTTCACTGAAGAATTATGTTAAATATTTAATGAAAAATTAATGTGATTCCATATGATGTTTTCTAGAAAATAGAAGGGAACACCTTTCAACCTATTTTATGAAACTAATGTTACCCACATACCAAAACCATACACAGGCTGTCCAAAAAAAGAAAACCACAGACTCATGACTATTGACACAAAACTCTTTAAGAAAATATTAGCAAATAGTATTTATCAATATGTAAAAATAATTATACACCATGCCCAAACAAGTTTATTCTAAGGATGTAAGATTAGTTCAATATTCTATCATAAGTAACAGGCTAAAGAATAAATACAACATGATCATATTAATCAATGAAGAAAAAGCATTTGAATAATTGAATTCCCCTTCATGATAAAAACCAACCCAAGAAACAAACAAACAAAAAGACCTTAGAAAAAAAGGAATATTCTACTTCCTTAACATGATAATGACCATCTGTAAGAAAACCTATAGCTAACATTATACTTAATGAGGAAAAATTTAAATGTTTTTCTCCTAAGATTAGGTGCTAAGCAAGGATGTCCTCTCTCACCACTTTTTTCAACATAGTGCAATAAGTAAGTTTTAGCCAGTACAATAAGCCCAGAAAAGTAAACTTTACATAGATTGAAATGGAAAAAATAAAATTGTCTCCACTTGCATGATACAATTGTCTATGGAGAAAATCCAACAGGATCTACAAAAATGCCTAGAATTAAGAAATAAGTTTAGCATATTCAGAGGATACATGATAAAATGCAAAAATCAATTGTATTTCTAACTACTTGCAATGAAGGTGTAGATACCAAAATTTAAAATGTGATACCATTTAAAATTGCTAAAAAATAAAGAAATGAAATACTAAGCAGATGTAGCAAAATATGTATAGGGTTTGCATGCTAAAACCATACAAAACTGATGGAAGAAATTTTTAAAAGTTGTAAATAAATAGGCAAACCGTGTCCATAGATTGAAAACTCCACATAGTAAATACATCAATACTCTCTAGACTGATACACAAGTTTAATGCAATTCTTATCAAAATTCCAGAAATATTTTTGTAGATAACAGTTTTTCTAAAATTTATATGTAAAGGTAAAGAATCTAGAATTACAAAGCAATTTTATAAAAGAAGAAGAAAGATATCAGTACATCTGATTTCAAGATTTGTAATATATCTACAGTACTCAAAACTGTATGGTACTGGCAGTGAGATAGACACATAAGCTGATGGAACAGAACAGGGAACCCAGAAATAGACCCATGCAAGTATGCTAAACTGAGTTTTAACAAAGGTGTAAAAGCAGTTCATTGCTGGAAAGACAGACTTTTCAACAAATGGTGCTGGAGCAATTAGACATCCATAGGCAAAAAAATAAATCTCAGTTTATGTTTCACATTTCATTACAAAAATGCAAAATGTAAAACTGTAAAACTTGTTGAGAAAGAAAAATACCAGAAAACTCTTTGAGATATAGGGCGAAGTAATGGATTTGACAATGGGAGCATGATTCATAAGAGGAAATACTGACAAGTCAAAAACTTTTGTTCAGTGAAAGTCACTTTTAATAGGATGAGAAGAGAAGTTTTACAGTGGGAGAAAATATTTGCAACCCAGGCGTCTGATAAAGGGCCAGTACTAGAATATATAAGGAACTGTGAAAACTCAGCAATAAAAACAAATTACCCAATTAGACAATGTACAAAAGATATGTGGAGATAATCTCATGAAAAGATGATCAACACTAGTTGGGCACAGGGGCTCACACCAGTAATCCTAGCCCTCTAGGAGGCTCAAGCAGGTGGATTGCTTGAGTTCACAAGTTTGAGACCAGCCTGAGCAATAGCGAGACACCATCTCTACTAAAAATAGAAAACTTAACTGGGCATGGTAGTGCATACCTGTAGTCCTAGCTACTTGGGAGATTGTTGCAAGAGGATCACTTGAGCCCAAGAGATTGAGGTTGCTGTGAGCTAT
>NW_003852508.1:83268-94601 GCF_000181295.1 Otolemur garnettii | reverse complement strand
AAAAGATGATCAACATTATTAGTCAGTGGAGAAATGCAAATTAAACCACAAGATGTTACTATATGCCTTGCAGAATCAGTAAACTAAAAAATAATGACAGCACCAAAAGCTGATGAACAGGAATAGAAAGTGAATCATTCATATGTTACCAGTGGGAATGAAAAATAATATAGCCACTCTAGAAAACAGTTTGATAATTTCTTTAAAATATCAACACAGAACTACTATATTACCTAGCAATTGTTCTCTAGACACTTACCCTGGAAAAATGATACTGTACATTCACACAAATACCTATATGTGAAGTTTATAGAAGCTTACTCATGAGCTATGAACAATTCTGTCTAGTAATTCACAACAGCCCCAAACTGGAAACAATATGTCCTTCAGTGGATGTATGATTAAAGAGTCTACAGGACATTCATGCTGTGGGATTCTACTCAGCAATGAAAAGGAAGACTTTTGACACCCGCAATGATTTGGATGAATTTCCAGAGAATTTTGGTGAGAGAAAAACATTAATACCCAAATGTTACATATTATATGATAACATTATACCTTTATAACATTCTTGAAATGACAAAATTATAAAATAAAGAACAGATTAGTGGTCAGTAAGGATGAGGACAGGATGGGAATAGTAGGGAATGGGTGTGGTTATAAAAAGCCAACCTGAAGGAACTTGTGATGAAAATATTTTGCACCTTCACTGTACCAATGCCAGTATTTTGGTTGGGATATTACAGTATAGTTTTGCAAGCTCTTATCACTAGAAAAATGTGGATAAAGGCTACCTGAGTTCTTGCTGTATTCTTTTATATAATTGCATGTGAATTCAAAATTATCTTAATGTAGCATGTGAATTCAAAATAATCTTAATGTAAAAAAGTTTAGTTAAAAAGAAAGTCAAACTTAACCAATTTCTGAGAACACATCATGAGAACTGAGGAGTTGCTTAGTACTCTGGGTCTGTGCTGTGCAGCAGATACTTGTCTAGAGCAGGTCTGGGTAGCCTGGAAGTGCTTGTGGCATCTGCTCACAATGCCTCTCATCCCTTACTTTCCGGGTATGCCTGCTTCTGGCCTTATCATCTGTCTTCCTGTTTATAATTCCAACTCATTTTTTTTTTTCACCTGCCACTTAAACTCCTTCTCTGTCTTCAGCCTTTCATTGTTCTCCTGGATGGACAACACAATGTTCTTTCTCTTACCAAATAAATGTGGCCTATTATGTCCCTCTTGGTGTGGGGAGGGAAAAGGGTCTCCAATGTCTCAATGAGTAAGTAGAGTTGGATGTCTCAACAGGAATCTTTAAAACAGGGAGCATGCAAATGACTTAAACTTAATGCAGGAAACTGTAAGAATCCTAGAAATAAAATGTTAGAAAAACTTTTGCTAATATTAGCCTAGCCAAAGATTTCATGAAGAAGACCCTAAAAGCAATCATAGTAACAACAAAAATAAATGGGGCCTGATAAAATTAAATAGCTTCTGCACAGTCAAGGACAAAATCAAAAGCACTAATGGACAATTCACAGAATGCAAAAAAATATTTGCATCCTATGTGTCTGATAAAGGACCAGTAACTAGAATTTATAAAGAACTCAAGCAAATATTCAAGAAACAACCAAATTAAAAAGTGTTTTTTATGAACAGAAACTTTTCCTATGAAGATAGACTAATGGCCAACAAACTCTTGAAAAATGCACAATGTCTCTAAGCATAAGGGAAATGCAAATTAAAACCACAATGAGATATCACCTAACTCCAGAGAGAATGGCTTTTACCAAAAGGTTGCCTATGACTCAGTGCCCATAGCACAGTGGTTATGGGGCCAGCCACATACATGGAGGCTGGCTGTTTCGAACCCAGCCCAGGCCTGCTAAACAACAATGACAATTGCAACAAAAAAATAGCCTGGTGTTGTGGCAGACACCTGTAGTCCCAGCTACTTGGGAGGCTGAGGCAAGAGAATTGCTTATGCCCAAAAGTTTGAGGTTGCTGTGAGCTGTGATATCATAGCACTCTACAGAAGGTGATGGTGAGACTTTGCCTCAAAAAAAAAAGGTTACCTAAAACAACAAGTGCTAGCATAGATACAGAGAGAGAGGAACACTTATACACTGTTGGTGGGACTGAAAACTAGTACAACCACTATGGAAATTTGTCTGGTAATATCTCAAAAAATTTCAAGTACAACTACCATTCGTTCCAGCAATCCCACTGCTGATATATATATAATCAAGGGGAAAAGGTCATTTTATTAAAACGAAACTTGCATGTGAATGTTTATAAGCAGCATAATTCACAATCACAAAGACAGAAACAACCCAAGGCCCACCAATATATGAGTGGATTAATAAATGTAGCATATGGGTATCATGGAGTATTACTTAACTATAAAGAACAATGGTGCTCTAGTATCTTTTGTGACAACCTGGATGGAATACGAGATCATTATTCTAAGTGAAACTTCACAGGAATCAAGAAGCAAATACATACACTCTATACTATGTTAGAACTGACCTATCCACACTTAAGTGCATACATTGAAGTAAATCTTAATGAAAATCCACCTGTGGGGGGGGGTAAACAAATACACAAGTATTGGGTACAGTACACACTGTCTGGGTGGGGACATACTTATAACCTTGACTCATTTTGTGCAAAAAACAAAGCATGTGAACAAGACATGTATATCCCCTAATATTCTGAAATTGAAAAAAGAAAATCCCCAAACAAAAACTCAAAAACTAAACAAACAAACAACAATAACAACAGCAACAACGAAGCCAAGGGGCATGAAACCGAAGATGACATGAATTAGGTGCAGCTTACTGAGGCACAGTAACCAAAAATTAGAAAGTGAGTCATCTTGTCTCTGCTTGCTGTGCATGAATCTACTCATGTCTTTGGTCGGAAGAAGAATTTTTGAACAAAACAGTGAGATGTGCTCTGCACCAGATTCAGACTCTTGAATAATTTCCTTTTCCTCAAATCATTCATGACCTCTATCCACTCAAAACCAAAGCCAAACAAACAAATGATAAACAGAGAGAGGTAACTTTGGACCCTTATTTATTAAATGTTGTACTGTTAAAAAATGAAAAATTCTCTTTAAAATAAAAAAAAAGAGGTATATGATTTCCTTTATTAACCTTGAGTGATGGATACAGATATTCCCTAAACTGACGGCATTATCTTCCGCCTGATGCACACTGCATACGCTTTGGTGCTGAGATGGTAAGTGTCCTGACTCAACTGGACTCATTTAAAATAATAAGGTACACAGAGCAGTAGTACTTGTGGGCTGATATAAGCCAATACCAACAGTTATTGTTACTGGAGAAATCTGAACTAATACCACTGATATCAAGACATTTTCTTGTTGGCCCAGGCTCTATCAGGAGATGAGCCACAGAAGCAGCTCCTGTTCCTGTCACTGTTTATCTCCAGAGGAGATTAACAGTCCAGCCACACAGCCCTGCCCTGTCCCAGGCACAAGTACAGGCTTTTAAAGAATTAAAAATAAAGAGGGTGTGTGTGTGAAGGAAATCGCTTGATTTATCCAATAGTGAAAACAGACTATTATGAGAAAGACTGATGTAGCAAATAGGTTCTTTATTTTTATACTCTGTCTTATAAAATCCATGAAGGACAAAGCCAAACATCAACTTTCTGCACATCTCAACTGTGCTGAGACTTGCCCCTCTGGAAAGAGTGTTGGATCATGAAGCCCTCCTTGCACAGTCACCGATCTCAGAGGCAGAGGTCTCTGCCTGGGCTGGGCGCCGCTAGTGTGCTTCGTGCTCTGTGCCCCTGCTGCTCCGGGCCGGATTCACTTCTCCAGCATGTTCAGGATACAGATTCTGTTATGAACCTGCTCTCTGGGTGTGTTAGATTTCCTAATGTTGCAGTGACCTATCGGTAAATTAGTCTTTTGTGAGAAGCAATTGGAAAACCAACTCATGTGCTACTAAGTAAGGGAGAAACGGTGGCAGCCAGCGTTTTTCAGGGCAGCAGAGGACAGAGGGAAGGAGAAAGGAGGGACACCCTGAGAGGCAAGGTCCTGACTCGGGATTTCTTCTGAAATCAGAGGCACTTTTTAAGATAAGTCAAACAACCTTCCTGTCTGCCTTCTATCCTCTCCCTCTGGGCTTCCCCTTCTTATATTTCATTGCGTAGGATTCCATTTTATAATTTTAAAACTGTATTTATGAAAATCTCAAACCATCTTTAGGAATGTTGGCTTCAAAATTTCTTCCTCAGCTACACTTTAGAAGCTAAAGTATCTTTCTCTCAAAAGGTAATAAAATAGTAAACATTTTTTCACATCTAACAAGGGAATGAGATTACACAACATGGCAAAGGTACAGCCAGCCTCCGCCCGGGGCCCCAAAGAGGAAAGTATGTGACTAGAAGACCAAACAGAGATACGTGAAGAAGAATGGGCTGCAGTTCCCATATGTCAGCCTTGCCATAATTTCCTCGTTCGTTAAGGGTAACATAGGGTGTTGTTTCTGGAAAAAGGATTCAGAGCATTCCTGCTCTCCTGGGTGGTTCTAGGTCTGTGTTTGGAATCAGCCAGACTTTTCAAGACAGCCCTAACTCCTCTCTGTTGCTGTTCGCCTTTTCACTTGCATTCCTTGCTCCCGTCTTCTTCCTAGCCCTTCCGTCTCATCTAAGAGGTGACTCATTTGGGTGGTAAATGAACAAGAATATGCCCAAGATTTGAACATTTTCAGATGAGAGTGTTAAGAGAATGCAGAAGATTCTACTTAAAATACCTGTCGCGACTCAGGTGGCATCTGTTTCAAGAGAACAAATCATCCAATCCTTTGTCTTCTCATCGTTCGTGACTCTTTCAGAGAGAAAAAGAAAAGCAGAACAAGCGACAAGCAAAACGGAATAAACAAATTTTGGTTAGACAAGAAGGACAAAGCAGGCTATTTTAAAACATGAAAATATAATCACCTTCCTTGCCTGTGGGAAGTGCACATGTTTGGACAAACTTTTAAAGGCCTGAATTTTTTGAATTCTCACCCTTATGTAAATAGCAGTTGATTTAAAGTGAGAAAGATAGTAAGAATGAAGATGGCATAGTGTCCATGCCATGTATATGCTATATGTAAAAACTTAGACATTTATACACACATATAAACTTGATAAGTGATAACATAGGACTCGCGAATTGATATGATTAATATAACTGTATACTTTATGTTAGAGACCAGTTGATGTCTTTGGAGAATTTAAAATAGATTAAAAAGCCATGGATAGTACATTTTGTCTCTTTCCCACTTTATTTTCCATTTGTGCAAACAAAACCAAATACAAATCTATATCTTCAAGGTTGCCATGTAAGTTGCCGAGATGCCTGAGTCTATATAATTCTATCACTCCCGTACTCATATCAATATTTAGCAATTTGCTCTAGAAAGAGATTGATTTACCATATGTAGTGATAACAACCATTACAAATTCTATCTTCCAATATTTCACAAACCATGATATAAATTGACTTTACTTCACACTCCTGGATGCCATTAGGCTCCTCCCCTACCAGGGAAATTGTTTCCATGGTAACTGAAAGGGGAAGAGCTTAGGGAGGGGAAAAAAGGCACAAAAAGCTAACAAAATGAGATATCTATGGAATAAACAAAATACGGGAAAGTGTTGGATGTCGTAACACATTTATTGCTTCTAGACCCACAGATGACTACAGATGCGAAGGCCCCGCTGTCTGATAGATTAGGAGGGAAGGAGAGACTGAGCCTGAGGCTGGACTTGTTAAAATGGCCAACGATCAGCAGAGCTGCCTGCTACTTCCCAGCATTACTGATGCCTTGTAAATCGAGCCTGCTGAATCTTTCTATCACCACCAATTCTGCAGAACCTGTGTGGACATGGCCAGAATAATTCAGAGTATGGTAGATCAGTCTGGAAGCAGAGCCGCTCACAATCCCACTGAATCACACACTGTTCACAAGGGAGCTGCCTCCTTGTTTCAGCCACACTCAGAATTCTCCACTGGGTGTCGAGTACTAACATCCATTCAGATGTGTTGGGGCACTGAGGACGCTCTCTTGAACGAAACATTAGGTAGTACCTGCTTTTATCTTTTTCCTCATGTTGCCAGAGTAAAATATGCAGCTAATGTAATTTAATTTTTATTAGATTCTGCATATATGTGGCTTTTAGAATGAACGCAGGGGAATACACATTACTTATAAACATATACTTTTTAATTAATTTTTCTTTGTAATTCAAAGTAGATGTCTAATGCATTCATGGAACGATATGGGCTCCCTCTGGGGGGCAATTTTAATACCTGCAATTCCCTAGCTTGTTAATCAAAGACTTTTTAGCCTTGTAGATAATTTATATCTGCTTAATGTTCAAAAGGTTGAAATTGTAGCTATATGAAAAAAAAAATCCTTACCTCTGACAAAATCAGAAAAGATAAAAACCTCATGAAAATTTTACAGAAATGAGAAATGGTAGAAATAAATCCTTTTTTTCTGAGCTGCTTTCTGAGAAAATATTTTTGTCTTTATGAAGAAGTACAAGTAGGTTTATTTTTTTTCCCCAGAAAATACAATGAAATTGCTTGTCTTAAAATATGGCAATGGCCAGGATTCTCCATCTCAGAACATGCCTATTTCCAACTGTTTTGTATTTTGGATGAATTCCTTTTTTGGTTCTTATGAAAATATTATTGCACAAAAATATTCTTAGAGAAATGCAGATGCTGTAGGGGCTGAGCATAGGTTTAAGTTTACTTTTGCTGGCTCTGAGCCGCCCTTGTTTCCCTTCTGCTGTGTTTATGTGTTACCCTGTCTCTATGTTCAGTTTTCTGCTCATGTGATCAGACGAGGTGAGAAGAGGGGATCCAAGGGCCCCTAGGGCAGTGATTTTAGACACAGAGCTACAGAGAGGAGGTGCCATAAGTCAGAGAAGGAAATGGGTGGGAACAGCATGTTCCCTCCTTCTGTGCTCTACCTGCATTGTGTGACACTGGCTCCTTCAGATGTGGGCGTGCTCATGGGAGCCCATCCACACTTGGGCGTGAACACACACATGCTAGTGTACAGCTGCACTTTAACCCAAAGCAGCAGCTCTATAATGGGCATAAAGAATAGGACCGCGAAGTTTTCAAGATGGAAGGGAGGTTGGGGAATTTCTGGTCTAATTTCTCAGACCACAGTGGAACCCCATAGCAGTCCTGGGTGGGGAGAATTCAACCTGGGCTCAGCACTCCAAGGAAGGGAAGGTCACTAATATATAAGCCAATCAAGAGCATCACAAGACACTTGAAATTATTACATGTCCTCTATATCAACCTTGTATTTTCCTCATTAAAATAATTCTATTGGTATTGAAACCAAATACATGCATAGACTAGGTGCTTTCCTTTCCGTATAGCCTGAAAGTCCGCCAACATGTTTGAATGCAATTGTTCCCTTTCTCTTGAGCTAAACATTTCCCTTTGCCTCATTTGTTCCCCTCATTATAGATTCAAGAATCCTACCATCTCAGCTAATATGCTCAAAGGGAACACAGGACTCTTGGTACAATTATTACTTACATAGCCCAGAGTACAACAGACTCTGTTTTCATTTATTAGCTCACTATCCTTTTATTGGTGCAGTCTATGATCAGGTGGCCTCCTTTTCACATCCAGGTCGTGCTGTCAGTTTACATTGAACTTAAAGTTATCTCAACCCTTGTAGATCCTTTTACTGCTTTAAGTCTGGCCTCCTTTGCATTCTGCACTAGGGCGACTGACTTTCCAAAGCTAACCACAGACCATTAATGTTTATTGCTGCTACAATTTATCTTGCAGATTTTAAGCGTCCCTTTTTAGCCTGTTCGTATCATTTTCAACTCTAGTTCTATTATTTTAGTATTTTCTGTTAATCTTGGATTTGGAGTCAGTTGCAGAGTCAGATGGGTTGTGACTTATGACTCAATCTAACTCTTCAGTAAAATTTTACAAATCCCAGAGGAAGAAAGAATCTCTGGGCCACTACCAGAGACTTCCTTTGGAGCAATAGAAATATGTATTCTTACATCTGAATCCACGTATCTATGTTATCATTTCTACACTTCGCCCATCAAGGAGAACTATGAAAAAGTTATATGAATGGGTCTTGAGATTAAGGAATACTCTTGTTTCTTATTTACAGTTTTATGTATGCACAGATAAAAAGGAAATGTGATCAGTTTGAGTTTGGTGTGACTGGTAAAGCTTCCCATATTTTTCTCTTTTGTTTATTCCTTAGATTTAATGAACATTTCTTCTTCCTGGCATTTTTCTGTGCTACAATTATCTTCTTTCATAGGAATTATTATCATCACTTTATCTGGGTACTTTTCTCCCTTAACCTAGACTTCTGCTAACCTAAGACAGTCTCTTGCCAGATGCATTCTTTCTGATCATCACGAAACACTGCCAGTACCTTAGCAAAGTCACAAGGTACAGTCCAAAAAGCCAAAATCCATTATTGAATATCTTATCTCTGGGCCAGAAAAATCACTACATTTGACAGGAATGAACTAAGGATACCCCTTACCACCCCAAGTCCTTTAAAACACTATTTTTTAAATAACTGTATTACTTCTTCAGGTACATCTGCAGATTTAGAAAGGGCTCATGGATCTGATGACTTTGGGTAAATGCGCCATCCTCGCAGATACAGTTTCCACGAACAAATCTCATATTTCCAAGTAGCCAGGTCAGAATGCCAGATTGCTTGGCTGTCTCTTCTCTCTGCAGTGGGCACTCTCTTCCAGTTGGGTGGCTGCTTAAACAGGCTGAAGAGGCAAGACTACAGGAAAAAGCAGCATGACAATGAAAGCCAGATGATTCTGGGTCCTGACTGAGCTGAGCACTCACCAACCCCTCCATGTGCCAAGGACAAGGGTGCCAAGAAAAGATCTCCTGAGTCTTCCCTGGGGGCTCAGACACTCCCTCCATGTCCACCTTGCAAACCCATCTCCTAATCTAAGACCTTGTTTCTGCTCTAGTGTTCCAATTCTCAGCCTCATACTATGGGCCTTGTCTTGGCTTTCCTTGGGCTATCAGATTTTAATATTAATTTTATCCTTGAAGTTATTTTCTAAATCTGTTACATAACATTTTGAGTGGCCATTTTGATGCTGTTGACATTTTGTGGCTCTGAGTGTGAGAGTAAGAATTGGAGAACAGAGCAATTATTATTTGATCATTATTTATTTTTAAGAACAGCTTTTTTCTGGGACCAGTAAGTATCCATGTTACTTATTTTACAAGTTCTGACAATTAAGTTTGTGAACTCACCACTGTGCACAGAACTGATGAAAACATCACAAAAACTTGTTGAATTGTGCATCAAAATCCTCAGGGACTGTGCCAACCATGGCAGACCAAGGAAATAGCGGTAGAGAAAAATTAGGAATATTTGAACTGAAAATCTTTGCTCAAAACACCTGGCTCTTGCTTTACAACAGTGCACCAGCTCACCTTGCACAGTCTCTGAGGGGATTTTTAGCTAGTAAACAAATAACTGAACATATGCAGCTGATCTGGCCACCATGACTTTTTTCTTTACCTAAAGAAGACATTTTGATGACATTCAGGACATTAAGGATAATATAGTGATAGCTCTGATGACCATTTCAGAAAAAGAACTTCAAAATTCCTTTGAAAGGTGTGGTAGGTGCTGGTGTCCATGTACATCTTCCCAAGGTGAGCGCTCAGATGGTGACCATAGTGATATCCAGCAATGACTTACGTAGCATTTTTTCTACCATGAGTTTATGAACTTAATTGTCACTCCTTGTATCAAAGTGGTTATTTTAAAAACTTCCTCTCTGCTCTGTTTCGCTTGTGACGTCAACTTTGTTCAAGTACGGCCACCCTACAGCTGCCCACATTCCTCATGGGCAGGCCAGGACTTGGGAACTCAACCCTGAGTCCTGACTTCTGCTTGTTGAGAAAAGTTGTTCAGGTAACTGTGTGCAGCTATTGAGTTAGTTTTATGCAATCTGACGCTTCCTACTCTCTTTGTTCTTTTTATACGCAGGAAGGAAAAGTCAAACCCTTCTTTATGCTGCTCACCATTCCTTTCCCAGACCACATGAGGATAGAAGTGGGCACACAGTGAGAAGATTTGGGGGAGCATGAGCGTTCACAGGTGGATAATGGTGGTGCAAACACAGCAGTGGCTGGAGTTTGGGGCAAAAGGCTAGTCCCCGGGTTTATACAGTTGTTTTTGTATAAGAGGGTAGAAGCATTTGGGTGGCTAAGAAAGGTGTAGGATGCTGCTGAGAATCAGCCGTGGGCCACCACAAGGAGGGGACTTGGGAAATTGGAATGCTCTTGTGTCTGTCCTTTCAGAGGCCTAACCCTGGGGCTCCCCCAACCTTCTCAAGACAGTGATGTGACTATGTGTCCCAGACATGTGACTGTGATCTCCTCCACTGCCTCCCGATGACTCACAACGTGGATGTCCAGTGGGGATTCTCTTCTGAGTGTCAAGGTGATCAAAGTCACATAGATTCCTCAAAAGTATCTAAAATTGAACTGGCCCAAGCTAGAATACTAGATTGACCTTCTTTCCTAAGCCTGCTCCCTTTCTTAGTAAATAGGGATTCCCTAAATTCCTTATGTCAGTACATAGCACCATCACCCACCTACAGGCTCAGTCAGAAACAGATCCTCCCTAATCCCTTCACCATGCAGACCCGACTCAACACAAGTCCTATCAGCACTTCTTCCTAAGTACTTCCCTGAACTTTCTCTGAAGTTTGTTCTTCATCACACCTGCCACCTGAAGTCTCGCGTATCGATCTCCTTACTTCTTTACTCATTTGTATGTCTTTGCCATGTAAATGTAGGTTCTGTGAGAACAGAAACTTTATAAGTCTCTATTTCACCACCTGAAACATGCTCCTCCAGCAACGTATGATGCATACATTTAACACTCTGAAAGTCTCTTCTTTAAATTTCTAAATTCTCCTCATTTAAACCAGTTTAACTCTAGGTCCTGAATATTAACAAAATACATGCAATCCTTCCTTATAATGATAGTATACAGTATTACTGATTCAAATAAAAATTATTTGGTGAGTCAAAAGTGTGCCTTTGCTATCGCTGGTCTATACCAGGAAAATGTTTCTAGTCAACATTTCACCAGAAACCATTAGAAGCCACTAATACTATTTTATTTTGCTATAAGACCTTATGTGAGATTTCAACTTGATTTAACTTACAGTGAGTGGCAGGGAAAATAGACTTCCTCCTTGGCAGTCTCACCTCAGTGCTTGCTTATGGATTTCCCTTGAAAGGAC
>NW_003852508.1:73005-83049 GCF_000181295.1 Otolemur garnettii | reverse complement strand
GAGGCCTCAGTGCTCAGAAGTTGGCCATCAACTGTCACCTGACTTGCCGGGCCTACAAAAAGCAAGATGACTAAAGATATAACTAGAGATTATTGAGCAATTACTGCATGCATGCCAGGCACTCAGTTCAAACCACTTTACATGTATTAGTTCACTTAATTATCAAAATAATTCTTTGAAAGGATGCTCTCAACAGTTTGGGAGGTCAAGGCTAGAGGGTCACTTGAGGCTAGGAGTTCAATAGCAGCCTGGGCAACATAGCAAGACCCAGTTGCTACAAAAAATATGAAAAATTATCTAGGCTTAGTGGCACATGCCTGTACTCCCAGCTACTCAGGAGGCTGAAGCAGAAGGATCCGTTGAACCTAGGAGGTCGAGGCTGCAGTGAACTGTGATCAGGCCATTGAACTGCAGCCTGGGTGACAGAGGGAAACCCTGTCTCTTAAAAAAGAAACAAAGAAACAAAAAAGAAAAACCCTCTAACTCTAACTAAAATTTCAAACCACTCAAACCAAGGATTTCAAGTAACAATTATTTATTAGTCATTGTGTTTTGAGACCTGCTTGGCAGTTTCTCACTGGTTTCTCCGGAGATCACTAACGCAGCGGCTTTCCTCTGGAGCGTTTGCTGAACCAGGGTAGCTAAGATGCTTAATGCACACTTCTGACATCTGGATTCTCCTCCTGAGATCTGGAGCTTTTTCATGATGCGCTTTTAAATCAAAAGCAGAGGTCTCTCTCACCTTCTCTCCTTGATGAGAGGGATCCACTTCCAAACCTCTTTGGAAGTGCTCTAAACTTTCTCTTTGTTCTTCCTAAATAAAATTTCCCTGAAACTTGTTATTGTTTGTTTACTTTTGCTTTCTGTCCACACTTCCTGGGCCACTACAGTTTTATTTGCACTTTCCACTCACTTTTGCCTTTGATGCCTCAGCCGAACTTCTAGCTCAGCTGAGTAATTAAACCAGGCTAACTAGGTTCGGAGAACTGGGACCTCCAACCCCTAATAGTTCTCACCAGATACTGCTCCTCTACTTTGGACTTCTAAGCCTCTATAACTATAAGAAATAAATCCTTTTTTAAATAAATTAAAGAAATAAGGCAAAAGCTGAATCTGCAGGCCATTCACATATTATCTGCACTGTCTTTTATTTATTAGAACAAGTCACAGGGTTCAGCCCAGATTCAAACAGACTGGATGAGGGGATTAGGAAGGTCACACCGCAGAAGTGAGTCTTTAACAGAGTGACAGAATCTATGGTCATTAAACAATAGACCACAAATAGGAATTATTGTGATCTCTATTTTATAGATAAGAAAACTAACATATAGAGAGATGTGGTAACAGGGCAAATAAATAGTGGCGCTAAGATCTGACATCAGGCTCTTGGAACCACAACACCTCCCAGACAAGATGGAGCAGGTTATGAGGTCATGAGAGCCAATTCTTAGGGCCCGCAAGGCCACACCACTTTCTCACTCTCTACCTCTGTATTTCATAGGAACATAGAAAAAGGGTTAGACAATTTTCAGGTGTCGTCCAATAGGAATATGGATAGCTTTATATTTTCATGTAGAAGTTTTAATATATATATAAAACATGTATCATTATATTATATATATTTTTCCTGTATATTCTGTTTCCAGATTGAATCAGTTCCTATGTCTATGTAAGTTTAAATAAATCACCTTACCCATATGTGCTTCTTTCTGCAAAATGAGTTCACGACACCTAACTCAGTATCAGTGTGAGAATATATAATCGGAAATGAAAGTAATCTGTTGAGTTAAGTAATTTTGACTTTTTATATCTGTTTCTTGTGTCTTTAATTTCCTAAGAGATAGATACCCAGAGCCATAACATCAAATTCTTTATTAAGAATCAGACTAGATTTTTTATACCACATAAATAAACAACAAAAGATGACCACAGGGTGGCGCCTGTGGTTCAAAGGGGTAGGCCGCTGGCGCCATATGCCAAAGGTGGTGGGATCAAACCCAGTCTCAGCCAAAAACTACAAAAAAAAAAAAAAAAGTTGCCCACAAAGCATATGAGATGAGCTTTGTGTGGGTGTCTATGGTTGCTGCCTTTACATGGACTCCACAAGTGTTTCTCTTTCTTTCCGTCAGGTCACCCAGCCCTCATTTCCATCATGAATAGCACCATGACCTTCCTTCAGCCTGTCAGCTCCCTCTGCCTGCCACAGGACTCAGCAGTCTGAGAGTATTTATTTATAACCCCTATTTGGTACTCTTCTTCAAGCAATGGATTTAAGTCTTAAACTCTTTTTTTTGGTATGACCTATGGCTCAATTTACCAGCATTTGAGGAACATATTTAATGAAGAAATGTGTATTCCTCTTCCCAACTTAAGAAAACCAAAGATTAGGTAGTTGAGGGAGGAGATGGTGTTAGTCAGCAAAACATTACAAAACTACACATTAGGAATGGAAAGAGCGGCATTTAGAATAGCATTAAAATATCTTTTGCCTTCTTAAGAAGGGCACATCTCTTGTACTCCTAGCACTCTAGGAGACTGAGGTGGGTGGATTGCCCTGAGCTCACAGGTTTGAACCAGCCTGAGCAAGAGCAAGACCCCATCTCTAAAAATAGCCAGGTGTTGTGGCAGGCACCTGCAGTACCAGCCACTTGGGAGGCTGAGGGAAGAGAATCTCTTGAGCCCAAGAGTTGGAGGTTGCTGTGGGCTGTGACTCCACAGCACTCTGCAGAGGGTGACAAACTAAGACTCTGTCTAAATAAATAAATAAATGGCAAATCTTAGATAACATCAGCAGCCAGTTCTCAGAAACGGGGTATTCATAGGACAAACAAAAGGAAGAGATGCTGAGAGAGCAGAAAAAGCCAAGCATAGAATTCCTTGCAACATTCAAGGTCTCTATTTGGTCTACAAGGCACCACCTAGCGTGGCCTCTGCCACAGCTGGGACTCATCTCTTGGTATTCTCACATTGCACACCAGCCATCTTGGCTTCTTGCTGTGCCTGAAAGCCTCCAGGCATGCTCTTGCCTCTGCCTGAAAAGCTCTTTCCCATCTCCTCGTGACTAATTCCCTCCTCTCTTTTGAGTGCTCACCTACCTAGAACCTCCTCAATGAGTCTCCCTACCTATTTTGTTTGATGCTGAAACCTGTCATCCTTTACCCCAAGAATTTCTAACCTTACTTAAACTTTCATTTATCCACTAAACTTTAATAAATCCACTAACCCTACTTAAACTTTAATTTTTTTCATAGCACTTCTCATTTTTTCATTTATTACATAATTTACTATTTCTATGACATGTTTCATTTATTTCTTTATCTTGGAACTTGTAGTCTAAGAGGGCATGGATTTTTATCTATTATAATAGATTCCAACAATGGTCTCAAGTTTTCATCGTTCTCTGCATTAATTTGCTAGGGTTGCCGTTACAAAATACCATAAACTGGAGACCTCGAACAACAAAAATTGCTTTTTACACAATTCTAGGAGCTAGAAGCACAAGATCAAGGTGCCAGCAAGTCTGGTTCTCTTAAGGCTTCACTCCTCACCTTGCAGAAGACTGCCTTGCCACTGTGTCTCCACCTGTAGTATAGAGGGATGCTGCTACGTTGACCTGGCAAAACCTGGCAGAGCTTGTGAGAGAGCCTGGCCACGGCTCTGTGCTGTTCCTCGTTCACAGGCATACATAGCAATGTGTTTTGAAATTTACAAAAGCTTCCTTTAAAGGGAATAATAGACTACCGTTGTTGAGGTTTTGCTTGGGGCTCCAAATCCCTAGCAATAAAACCTTACCAGTGAACTATAATCCCTGTTAAAAGAGATCATGAACATAAGCGAAATTCTAGTGCCTACCATGACATCTGGCAATGGCAAACTATTAATAAATATTTGCTAAACGAATGATTAAACAAACCAAGCGTTACAAAGAAGGGTTACAAACAATGAGAGACTATCAGAAACACGCTAGAAGTATCAGAGAAAGATGTTTTCCTTTCTGAACCTCCAGTTTCATTATTTGGAAGCATCCAATAATTTCATTCATTTTTTAAAGCATCTGTACAGAGACCCAATCTATATGCTGAACCATCACTCAAAACCAACTGTATAAAATGCCCACTCTGCAAAGTGTACCTGCCTCTGGCACATGTTCCATTCCAGCACTGGCATCACCAAAATAACAAATGTGGCTGTTCAATTCTGGGGTCAGCAACTTGTTCTCTCAATTTCTAAATCCCAAGGCAAACAGCTTTGAGATGCTAGAATGAAGAGAGCTGAAAAGAAATTGCCAGTTCTTTTGTTGCCTTATTAAGTCTGGAGTATTCTATTTAATCATATCTTCCTCTAGGAGAAATCAACTATTTGAAGAAAATACATTCCTGGTATCTGAATGCTGTCTTTCAGTAAGGAGCAAAGATCAAAGAGGGTGTATTTTCTAATCTTTGAACATTAACAATGTCCCTTGTACTGCAGAATGGAATTACTTAGGGCTGTTATGGAGACCCCTGTAGTTTTGAGCGTATAAATGAAACGTCTTAATGCAGCACATGAAATTAATTGTAACATATTTAATATCCCTCAAATAAATGGGAAAGAACAAGATATTTGGCACTTGGATATTTATTTTAAACATCTCACCCAGTGCATGAAGCTCTGTAATGTGTCTGAAACATTTAGCACAGATAGATATCTTATCCAAGCTCAGCATTTTTTCCTAATGTTTGTGGTTTTTGGTTATAAGAAAATAGGACAGTTTTATCACCAGGTCATATTTATTAACCATTGTCTGGGAAAGGAAAAAGGATGGTTGACTGCTAAATCAGCATGTGGCCTGCCAAGAAAATAAAAAGACACTTATCGTCAGTGATTTTAATCTGTTGGTCAGCGCCCTATTCAGGATGTCAGATGTCTCTTAAGAAAACACAGAAAATGTTCAGAGGGAGGACATGATGCTGAAGTGTATAACTCTGCTTTATGATTTGCAATGAGTAGGCAGCTCATTGACTGGGAAATTTATTCTCTATACTTGAAAGATAACACTTGGATTTATTACCAAAAAAGAACCTTTTCACTTTTTGTAATTGCCTTATCATTCCAACGGATACCAAGGAATGGATCATCTTTCACCTCTTTCTGATACCCCTTTCCTTCTGCCTTTTAATCACAAGACACTTGGCCCAAGAATACATTGTCAGAAAATTGAGATACACTCTGTATGGATGAAGGCAACTGTGTCATCTCCATTTTCCACGATTCAACCATGCCCTTTGTTCTTGGACATGATAGAAAATCTGTTTTCACTCTCAATTGGAAAGCCAGCATGGGTCAGACCAGATGGCTGTTGACCTTCAGGCAATAGAGAATGGGAGAGATTCCCAACTGTTCTCATTACTCTAGGAAGTGACCTCCTTTGGAGCAACAGCCTCAAGAAGCTCACACCTAGAAAACTTACTCTCTCCGTGAACATTGGACTCCCTGCCACTCGTTTGTCGAGCAGCTCTAGGTCGCCTAACTGCCGTGATGTCAATGCCTTGTGCCAGCGTTACACACATTACTCTTAATCCATTGGAGTCAAGCTGCCAGAACTATAAAAGTCTCCTTAAGTAAATGAAGACTTCTGAGTTCAGATGTCTAAGGATGTTAGAATTTTTTTTCACTTCTATATCCCTGTACACAGGTCATAGTAAACATGTGTGTGTCAGGTGGGTTGGGGGGAGGAGTGTGTTCAATTGAATGGGTGCTAGTTACCAGTCCTGCATTATCCATACGATAACTGCAGAAAAAACACGACACATGGCAGCATTGCCTCATTTCATTCCTCTTGCCAGTGAGGTAGGCTCTGTTATTGTCCTCTTTGGGTAAATTAAGAATTTTATATTACATAACAAATAGTGGAAGAAATAAGACTTGCTGAAGTCTGTCTGTCCAACTCTGATGCTCAAATTTTTAACTCACAGTGTTCCTACTGCTTCCCCTTTTGTTACCATGGGGAGATGACTAACTGGGATTAAAATTATATCCCTGCAAATTTTCTTTGAAAGCATATTTGTACTCATTCTTCATTTATTTACATATTTTAGAGGACTAATTGGCTACACGTGAGGTATATCAGTGTGCTCACTACCAAATTGAAAGCGTTCATAAATGCTTGAGAGAGGATGGAATAAGAATATTTTTGTCTTCCGTTTCTATCAAGTTGCCTTTTAGATCTGATCTGATCTGACATCTCCCCCCAGGACGTCTGAGTGGGCAGGGTTATCAGTCCTCTGTCTAGCTCCTATCATCTAGTCCAAGAAAAACTGGCATCTCGCTGGGCTGGGTCTCTGGCTTTCTGGACTGCATGTATTAAATGAATAAAACTGAAAGAATTAGGTCACTGGAGCAAGTGTATCCATTTATTGGGCCACAGATGAAGAGAAATCTCCAGTGTGCCCTTCATTATGGGATGTATCTGAATCCAGTGTTATGTCATCTAGTGGTTCAAACTGCAGGCAGAACAGCCCTTTTCACCCACACAGCCATACAAATATAGCTTCTTGGCAAAATTACATTCACACACAAGATGGCAGCAAGTAGAATTTTTTTATGTTGATCTTGAAACAACCCATTTTCTTCACATCTCCGTGTCTTAATTCTGTCACCTGCATCAGCAAAAGTACCCATTCCTCCGGAGGTGGTGCAGAGGGGATGAGACTCCATTATGAAGAGACGGAATATCCCACAGCGCCCGGTCTCAGGGTGCTGAGGGGCGGAAGGGGGGCCTGAGGCTGCTGCTTTTTGTTCCACACTGGGAGCATTTGTGCTGATCTTACAGGAAGGGGAGCCCAAGTCAGAAGGAGGAAAAATATCCATTTTACCCTCACCCTGATCTGTAGCCCTCCCCGGCATAACTTTTAGGTGAAACTAAGAACTTCCCTTCTCACGCTGTGTCTTCTTTCCCCTGCTCACTCCTCATCTATCCTTAGCATCTCAGTTATGAAATGCCGTACAACAAAAGGACTTTGGGATATTTTGCTTCACATTCAGAAGAGATCTGCTATAACTCTTAAAAGACTTAGTGGTGGTGTTGTTGTTTTTTTAATCTTCAGGAAAAGTGTAATTGGGCAGAAGGTTATTCACTGGGCACTTTTGGAAAAACCAAACAATAGTATTTCAGTATATTCTACATTAAGCAGCATCAAAATGATACATGAAGAAGTATCTGACAATGACTTAGTAACACTATGTGTGCAGGGTTATCATAGTTTAATGTATTTGCCTGTATTTTAAAGTCCGTTCACAAAATTGTTCTAATCTACTCAGAGGTATTTTGGCTTTAGTTTGTATTTATCATTTCATAGTCGTGTCTTTACAACTAACACAATTGATATGAAACTTTGTTGGATTTTGAACGAATTTAAGCAATCAATAATCTGAGATACTCAAAACAACTCAATTTTTAAAGTATACCTAGGTCGCCACCTTAAGAAAACTCACTGCACAATTCATGCACCTCACTTCCTCATTCCTGAACATGTTTAAAGACAGAGATTCTTTTTCCCTTTCTGCTTTAAAAGACTGGTTTGCAGTGAAATTTTGCATGGGAGAAAAATGGCCTCTGCCCTTTTCCTGGCCATAATCGAAACTTTCATTTGGCTAAAGGTTATATAATAGATTTCAAGAGCCAACTCTTCCATATTAGTTTTGGCTGCTTGGAATTTTGAGAAGAATTTTGAGGCTCCATCCAGGCGAGAATGAAAAAGTGTTGTCATCAATTAGTGATGTCTGCTTGGGAAGCACAAGTAAGGAATTAGGTCACATATGCCATATATTTGGCTTCTATGATTTAAGGCTTTTCTTAAATATAATCATTTTTATTAAGTTTGAACTATATGAAAAAATACTTGTATATAATGAGATAAGTGGTTTATGTTTATTGAATATTGTATTTTGAGAATTTTTAAACTTGGCTTTTGTTGTATGAAAAAAATATAAGACATGACAGAAATCTCCTAAGTTTAATAATAATAAGTAACTTTTCTCTTGCCTCTTCCAGGTTACAGAGCATTTGTCATAGTCACAACCTTGCATAATTGCTCCAGCAACCTTAGGAAGAAGCTGTAATACCAGTTCCCTATTTATATATGTTTAGACTAAAACAAAAAGAATTGCAACTTTTCCAAAATTACACACCCAGGATGAAAATGCATGCCTCACAAAAGTGGTGTGATGAGGTTGTTGAGAACCCAAGGAATCTTGAGAGAGGTATATTCTCTCATTATGAAGTCTCCAAAATGAGTCTGAGAGGATGTCCTCTAGACTACCCAGAGAACTGTTGACACATGATTGCTCAGTGACATGATCAGACAAATCAAACTGCTTATAGCTACATGGTAAAAACAAAGCAAAACAACCTGTGACTTTCCACATATGTCCCTTTGCTCAGCAATGTTTCTCCCCCTCCTTTTATTATCTGGCTCGCTCCTATTTATCTTTAAGACAACTCAGGCCTTTTGACCACCTATACTTTCCCTTTTCAGAAATGGAATAATTTTTATCTTCTATACATCAGTCATCCAGGAATATTCTACCACAACCTCATACCAGGAAGCTTTCATTTCTGCCCATCATCTTAAAGATGTCCTGGGAGAGCAAGGGAGCTTTTTATTTTATTATTCAGGTTACATTCATTGGGTCTTATGGAACACCATGCCTTAAAAACACAAAGGCGTGTTTGATGCACTTCTCTCTCTTACCTCCATGTGGTAAGTACAGCCTAGAAGGACCTCGCTCCTGGGGGCCATCTAGAAAACCTCTTGTTCTCTCTCCTTGGATCTGTCTGGGTAATTAGACACAAAGCTTTTTCTTCTCTTTTTCTTTTAAGCCCCTCACTCCTCTGCTTTCTGAGATTGGCTCGCAGGCTCAGAATATGGAGGTAAGATCTTTTACTCAGAGTCCCCACTGAATCTTTAGGCCCAAGAAGCCCTCTCAAGCCAACTTCAATGGAAACTCTTTGCAAAATTACTAGTTCATAAAAAGCCAGGAAAGTTACTTTAATATTTATTTTGCTAGTGTTTCTAGTGGTGGTAATTCCTCCAGGAAGGCTGACTGACATGGAACGAGGTAGGCATTCTGCATTCGCTAGCTGCTGAAGCATCCAGTAGCAATACATTTCTATGATTCCTTTATTCTTTACACGGATTTATATTTTCTATTGTATTTACCAATTAATCTGAATAAAGTTGAATTTGCAACCCAACCCTCAATGAAATCGTCTTTCTATAAGTACTTTTTTTTACTTTTTAAGATTTCAATCATTTTGTTAAATTCAGTTAATATTTGATGTGGTCATTTTCTGCATGCTACCCCATCCACACAAGTTAAAGTCATATAAAAGTCTTTGAACCCCTTGGCTGACATGTATAAACATATTTTCCCTATCCGTTTTGAGGCAGTGGCTAATAACCACATGTTTTTTGAAGGTTCACTATGAACAATTACTGTTAGCTCCTCTCATGCATTCTGTGTTAGTGCTGTTGTTGTAATGATATATAGTAAAACAACAGTGATGTTCAAAAGCCAAGGGCCAAGGTATAAAATCAGCCCCATCATTATTTCTTTTCCTTCTATTAAATTTCTTAATCTTTCTTTGCAAAAAAATATAAACAAGACTAGCTAGGATTCACCACACCTTTCCCCTGCTGGTTTGCAGATTATTTCTAAATGACTAGAAAAGCAAGGGAGAGTAATATTGTAGGGGATATATCAAGATTGAGAACATTTAAGTGTCTGCACTAATACACGGCAAATATAGTTCACTACAGGTAAATGCAAAATAATGAGCTTTCGAGAAAAGAATATAAAATTGGAAATATCTTCTTAATGGAAAGGTGCAGCGGCATACTGATTAGAAACACATTTCTGAAGTTGTTGCAAAATTGTATCCATTTAGCCTTTAGCCCAGTACGGAATTGCAGAGGCATACCAACTTAAATGACTAAAAACAAAGCGTTGTAAATCAAAGATAGACTTACTGTTGTAAGAAGTTGAGTATACGTTTGCCCATAG
>NW_003852508.1:71388-72535 GCF_000181295.1 Otolemur garnettii | reverse complement strand
TGAGAAAATCCTTGACATAGTACAAATTACTGCCCCAAGTACAGAGCTGAAAATATTGCAAACTTTACTTAATTTGCATCTAAATAATTAAAATATGACTTCTGTAAGACTTGTGTCTCAAAGGGAAAAGACTAGGTATCCTAATATATGATCAGAAATATTGGGCAAAATTGCTTTTTGATTCACACAAAAAAAAAACAAAAGCTAGGCCATCAGAGTGCCATTGTTGTATCAGACACTATCTTTTTTCTTTTCAGAAAAAGTTTAAGTAACTGAAAGAATATATTTAAAAGAAAAAAACACTATAAATCTGCTTCAAAATACTAGAATTATTATACTTTGTGAATTATTTTTGTAATTTCTTGAGATCTCCTCACAACTTTTGTTCTCTCCATTAGCCCTTGCATGCAGATAAAATATTTCACATCAGAGATGTGGAACCTTTTTAATTCCCTAGCAGACCGTTAAACTTTAGCTTTCCCAAGACACTAGTCACACTTTTGATACAGGTTTCCTTTGTTGTTGCTGTTTCTTAGATGAATTTCCACCCCGTTTGTGATCATCGGTTACCACAGCCCGACAGCATGAGCCTTAACAGGCAGCCCCCCAAACGTGAACCCACACACATGGCCTGAGAAAAGAGCCAGGAAGGTCTGGATATTTGAGGAAAATGACAGGACTCTGATTCAGTTTTATTCTAACTGATTCCATGGTTATTTTTCCAGTGTGTATTTTGTGCAA
This sequence comes from Otolemur garnettii, assembly GCF_000181295.1. NCBI lineage: Eukaryota > Metazoa > Chordata > Mammalia > Primates > Galagidae > Otolemur > Otolemur garnettii. Next base: position 71,794 of record NW_003852508.1, on the reverse strand, counting down.
GGCAGTTTGATTTCCAAAGTGTGCCCCTAAAAGCACACAAAACAGATAATCCCGACTCAGATCATCAAAAGTAGAGCAGCGTTGATGTCCTTTGCTATGGGGGTTATCGTGGCTTCCTCAGTTCAATAAATATTTCTTCCAAGGAGCGTCTGGGGCTTCTTATCTGGCTGTGTGTCTGTGGGGTTAGTGCAGTTGGTGCTCTGGAAATGTCAGTGGCCTGGGTAACCTACAAAAATTGGCCATGATGTTGTAGCCAGGCCTGAATGAACCTCCCAGTGCCTGAATCCTACCTTTCCCTCTTGTGCTTAAGAATCTGTGAATTCAGAGTGTGACTGGAGATGAAGGGGGGTAAATGAGAGGAGCATTTACAGAACGTCTCTCCCCGCTACTCAGACCAAATCCTGAG
>NW_003852508.1:65001-71193 GCF_000181295.1 Otolemur garnettii | reverse complement strand
CAGGCTGGCCAGTGCCTTAGTGAAGAAGAAAAATGTAGAAAAACTTGATCTATGTTATGTGGAAAAGGAATACTGGCAGAGAACTTCATTCCAAAGGTATCTGTTTCCCCTACAAATATTTAACCTTGACTGACTGTCATGATTCTTCTAACCTCAGACACAGGGGTAGAATGAGAACCCCCACTGAAGTTTTTCCTGGCATTTTTCTAAAACGTCTCTACTAAGGGAATATTGTATCCACCACTAAACCTCCAAACTATTAACTAGGAATTTGGTAAATTCCACTTGGTCAGTATTTGTCTCTTCCAGGAAATTACTCCTCGTTCTGTGTTTGGTGAGGCCCACTTCCTTTATTCACTCATTCAGCAAACGTTTTCCAGACCTACTGTCTCCCACGTTGTTTTTCACACCCAGGATCTGTAAAAGGGATCATTTTCCTGCGTTTAAGATGTTTACTTTTCTGTTAAACGGACGAACTAATAAACACAATACAGTAAGATACCCTGCACAGGCAAGGTAAGTGCCTGATAGTATGCAAATATAGAGAAATGGAACTTATTCAAACAGAAAAGGGTTAGGGGAAGATTTTCAGGAGTTTCGAGAGGTGAGGAAGGAGGGTTGGTCAAGGGAGAGGCATATGTGAAGGAACAAAGCTGTGGGTAAGTTCCCGGAATGTGATTATGTCTGGAGGAACATTAATAGAATTCCGAGAGAAGATGAAAGCAGAGAGGAAGACGAGAGTCCTGGTATGAAATATGAATTTTACCCTGAGGGCAGTGGAGAGCTGTTGAAGGCTTTAAAAAGGAAGATCCATTTGATACAGATCTCTCTGACAGCAACGTGAAGAATGGGGTGGAAGAGAGAGACCTCATACATTAAGGAGTAACTGACACAATTACGGTGGAATGAGAAGGTTGCAGTCACCACCATTGAAGGGGAATATTATTTGTAAGCAGGAAAACATGATTTTCTGTCTTTTATTTTTTTTTTTTTTAGAACCACACAAACCAGTCTTGATAACTGAGTTATCTATTTCAGACATAATCTGTTATACATATACTACATGTCATATCTTTCCTCAAGGTCAAATATTACTTCAAAGTCAAAATTTGCTCTGGCTTCTAAAGTTCCTGTATCTCATGCCTAATGGTACTTATATGTTTATCAAGAAGAAATGTATGTTTTCTTTGGAAAAATATCTTGTAAATAGAGTCAAAAACACCAATTCTTATAAAGGAAGAAATCTTATGAAAAGGTCATTATATACTTTGTACATATTCTGCCAGATAGGGGACATATATTTGCATATTATTAAACATTTAAAAGTATATGGTGACCATAGCATTCTACCATAATTTTATATAAAAGAAAATGGGTTTCAGTCTGTAACAAATCCAACACTGTGCAGAGGACCTTGTTCCTTATTCTTGAGGTTAAAATTTATCTTTTACAAATGGAAATGTAGATTTTACACACAGCCTGAATTTTGACCCATTAAGGCAAGGTCTGACATAATGTGTAATCTACATTTTGCAGATGAGCAATTAAGATTCAAAAGATTAAGTAATTTTCCAGAGGTAACACAGCAAAGAAATGATAGATTTGACTCTTATACTCCATGTGCTTTTTCCTACAACAAACATTGTTTGTAAAGTTATTTGCATTCTAAAAAATGCTTACATATACATTTCTTAATTGATGCATTTTTACTGAAAAAACTGAACACAGTATCTACAAAGCTATATTATATTACTTGGATAGAACTACAGGTATTAGATTAAACTGTGCTGGGCACAACTCTGAAGTCTCATCTTCAGAGTAGAGATTTTGCCTTCACCACCTCTTCTTCCTCTGAAGTACATGTGTATATCTATAAAAAATAACCATAGGATATTACATAAATGTGCATCAAAAGAAAAGGAATGACACAGGCTCAGATAGTTTGACTTTTGTTGTATTATGATTCATTCTGAAGATGTGTACCCCTACACAAAAGCTTCCTAGTCTATACAGAGTCTTCTTATATTACATTACAGGAAAATGAGGGTTGAAACATTGAGTATAGATAGAAAATTTAAGAAATGTCTCTCAGTACTCATATTTTATACAAACAATTAGAATTCTATATGCCTATGTAAATTCATACACACAGACATGTACACATCATGTTCTTCCTATCAAAAATCTAAAAAGATATAAAGAACTAAGATCTATAAATTATTTTAGGCAACTATATTCTGTAAATTTAAGCTATACAATACTAAGAAATAAAAATTTAGGTTTCCTGAGGTTTTTTCCCTAGTGACTATATAAATGTAAACAATTATCTGATGACTTCAAATGACTACATTTTCTAGAATCATTCATTAATGGGGAAATGAATACTAAGTTGATATATTAATAAGAAAACAAAACAAGAAAACTGTAGCAAAATTAAAGGCATGGATTTTTGCTTACACAACAACTTTATCAGTTTATAAGATAACTAAAACATTAAAAATAAAATGAAAGTCCATGGCTTCTGGTTCTGTTTCTGTCACTTATTAATTTCTGACTTTGGTCTAGTCTTCTCATTGATCCTTACCTATTAAAATGAAATGATAATTTCTTCCCAGTCTGCCTCATGAGTTGTTTGAATAAATGACATAATTTATGTAAAGAATGTTTTGAAAACTCTGGAGTGTTGCAGTATGATCTGTTGTTATTGCTCTTGTTTACTTATTTAGACTGAGCTATTTCATGTTTGATGAGTTTTTTAAGGATTAAAAATTTGATAATGTGGGATATTTCCATTACCTCGATTATGGCCATAACCATTTCTTATTTCCTCTGACATTTATGTGAAAATTCATTCATGACAAACACAAACTGTTCTTTGCTTTGCAGGTCCTTATAATTGCCACAGTTCTAAAGACCTTCAGCTCTACTCTATTTCAGCAACTTGCTCTCACAGTTAGATCTGAAATATTATTTTTCACTTGACTGGATTGGCATCTGAGGTCTTAATCTCCAAAAGCCTCCTCTTTTTACCACGACCTCCCTCGACAGAGCCTTTGTTTTCTTTCTTCCCTACCTACTTTTTTAACAGCACCAAGGCCAGCCATTTCTTGACCATTTCATTCCTAGTTGATCAGCCTCTTCTTGCTCCACTAGTGACTAATGAACTCATGGTCATCTCTAGACTCACTCATTATTACTCTTAATCATTTTGTTGCTTTTTCTATTACCCTCTTGATCCAGCACATACCCGGATCCAGACAGCAATCTGACTCTCTTGCTACATGTAAACATCATTAGAACCAACTATTGAATACCATAGTCACACAGATGGATGACACACACAAATTACAGTTTCTAACCTAAGTGGTTCATTAACCTGAATCAAGACTATATTCAGACTCTGGAGCTGATTAAACCTCATTTTATGGTCATGATACATCATTCTTATGACACTTGTCACATTATGGTCCACATGAAGACAACGCTTTTACCTACTTCTTCTAAGCTAATACCAAAAACTTCATTTCAAAAGTAGCTATCCTCATGGACCTAAAAGAGTTGCTACCAGCCCTGTTCCTCATGCTCCCCTTCAAAACTTCCCACTGTCCTCAATTTCCCAGTTTCTGTCTCTTTGGCTCGATAGCTCTCTCTGACTAACCTTATTGATTAACTACTGCATATTTTTCCTATATAGCAAGGCATTTAGCTTTGACCCAACATTCATAAGGTCTATTTCCCACATCTGGGTAGGGCTGGAGACTTCCAAAGAGATTGGAAAACAAGGCCTCAGCCTTCCTGGGAAAAGTGATTGAACATATCTATTGTGATTACTCATCTGCAAATCTCCATCCTCTACAAGACAGTGAGGCACTCATGACCAAGAACTGAAGCTAAAGTTTAAGACATAGGAGTTAAAGAAATCCCCAGAAATAGTGTCTGCCATGGCTAACTGCATCAGAGTCACCTTGGAGCTTCTTTAAACCCCCTTTCCTGAGCCCTCCCAATGTCCATCACATTGCTGTCTGTGGGATGGGATGGAAACATTTGAACAAACTCCTCAGATTATTCTTATGTACTGTTTCAGAAGCTCTGCTCTGACAACACATTTATAACAGTGGTGAGAAATGTACCATGTTCCCCCCAAATAAGACACTGTCTTATATTTATTTTTTCTCAAGAAGACACACTAGGGCTTATTTTCAGGGGATGTCTTCCTCTCCACACTGAAATGCTTGGTGTGGCTATACAGATATGCTGCATAGCCATGCCCATCACTAGGTCTTATTATCAGTTAGGGTTTATATTTAACAAATGCATAGAAATCCTGCTAGGACTTATTTTGGGGGTAAGTCTTATTTTGGGGGAAACACGGTAAGTGCTTTCAAAGATCCAAGCAGGTTATTAAAAATATAGGAGTCAGGCTGGGTTCTGTGTTGAGCTAAAAATCCCTACTATTTGGGTCTAGAAGTCTGTTTCCTGCTTAATAAAATTGGTCTAGAATGACCAAATTTCTTAATCTCCTGATACTAGAAACCTGGATTTTCATGTGAAATCTTCTGATTTTCATGCAATGTCAGATCATTCACAAGTTGTTTAAAAACTCATTGAAATACAGGAAAACGTTCCCAGCCAGGTTGGTAATTCTGATTTTACGGCAATATGAACATGTATAACTAGAAAACACAAGAAGGGAGCAATAATTAATTGAAATGGTCCAAAAGGAAGAAGCATAAGGACAAGGTCAAGGGAGGAGACATTACAAATGAGGGGTGGTCAGCAGGGTCAGATGGCAGGGCCAAGTCAAGTAGGACGAAGACTGAAGACGCACAATTGGCAATTAGGAGGTCGTTGGCGACTTTGGTGGAAGCATTTTCAGAGTGGTAGGGCAGAAGCCAGAGTGTGATGGGTGGAAGATGAGTGGGATCAAAGAAACAGAGAGAGAGACATCAAGTTCAGATTATTCTTTGCAAACATTTAGCAGTGAAGTTAATGTGGGAGATAATATAGTGCTTTGGAAAACTAAGGCCGTGCAAACAAAGCTGATTCTGTGACATTTTAATTGAAATACAATAAATACAGAAACATGCATAAATCCTAAGTGTACAGCTCAGTGAATTCTCCCTGGTGATGAAGGTCTGTGAAGACACAGAATATTAGGATATCTTCAGCACTACAGAATCCTTCCCCACCACGCTCTCCCAGTCATGGCCATGCCTCATCACCACCAGTGACTGTTTTCCTCACCTCTAACACCAGAGATTAATGTCACCTTTCGTGAATTTTGTATAAATGGGATAGCAGAGTATGTAATCTTTAGTGTTCACTTATTTCTCTCAAAGTAATGTTTGTAAAGTTCATTCACATCACTGCATATATCTAATGTTCATTTGTTTCTGTTTCTGTATACTATGGATAAATTACAATGCAATTGGGATTTATTTCTAGTTTTGCTGATTGTGAATGATGCTGCCATAAACATCGTGTATGTTTTTAAGCACACATGCATAAATTTCTCCTGATCATATACTTATGAGTGGAACTTCTGTGGCATAAGGTAAGCATACGTTCAAATGAATAAATGCGACCCAATTTCTCAAAGTAGTTGTACCATTCATAGTTACACCTGTATTCTCACCACTAGGATATGGGAGCTCCTGTCGCTCCATAACCTTGTAGAACTTAGTATTGTTTTTCTTAATTTTACTTACTTTGAGTTTTGTAGTGTTATCTCACTGTGATTCCAATTTGCATTTCTTCAATCATCAAGGAAGGCAGCCCACTTTTCATATATGTGTTAACTATTTGATCATCTTTTGTAATTGAAGTGCCTTCTGAAGACTTTGCCCACTTTTTTCCTATTCAATAATCTGCATTATTAATGACTGAATTAAAGAGGGATTCTTTATGTATTCTCTACAAGAGTTCTTTTTTTAGTTATACGTGTTACAAATGTTTTTCTCCATTTACTTTTTTACATTTACTTTTATTGTCTTATTGATGACTTGTGTGAAAAAAAGGTCTTAATTTAACAGTCAAATTTGCCAATCTTTTTTCTTGAGGTTTAGTCCCTTAAATCCTGTAGCCCTGTAGTTAGTCTTGATATCTAGCAGAGTGTGGTTCTCCACATGCTTTTCTTTTCCACATGTGTCTTTACCATTCTTGGCCATTGCACTTCAATATAAATTTTAGAAC
>NW_003852508.1:60852-61726 GCF_000181295.1 Otolemur garnettii | reverse complement strand
TTTTTTAATGGAGTTCTGAATATCATATATGAAAAATAGTGGAAATAATTTAAAGCCCAAAATTATTTTATGATATACCAAAGAAGATTTATCTATATTTTTAGCAGATGGCTAAGGACATCAGTAATCAGAGTCTGAGATCACTTAAATCTGGCATTTGGTTCCTGCAAAACATAAAAAACAATTGGCTTAATCATACTCATTGATACTGATTTACAATATTTGATTTTCAATGTAAAGTCTAAGCAGTATCGCAAATTTCAAGTGAAAAAATGATGATAGCTTACACAGAGGTGGTACCAATATAATTAACAAGTAGTGGTCATACCTGGAATATAGTTCATAGATTGAGACAAGAGGATTTATAGATGAGTTAGATATGGGAGGAAGTGAATAATTACAAAAACAATTAAGTTTTTGACATGACAATTTAATATCATGTACTGAGATTGGCAAGAATCATGAAATAATTAGCTTGTTGAGTGGATATCAAGAATGTTATTTTGAGCATGTAAAATTTGATACATCTATGATTTACCATGCAAATATACAATAACATGACTTTATCATAATATCTATTGCAATACATATTTATTCACAATGCAGTCATGGGAAAACCATTTCTATCTTGAACTTGTAAGAGTCCCTCTAACAATTACCATGAGTCAGGCGATGGAACACTAGTCATGAACTATTTGTCTCTGAGAGGACTAGTTTCTCCTGTCTTCTTAAAGTGACTTCTGCTGCTTTAGTTATTATTCCATGGATCATATCGAAGAGAAAGAAACACATTTCAAGAATGGGAATAAAAAATAGAAAGATTGTGACCCAGAATTTAGCTTATAGATACCCAAAATGTGCAATGGAGAGTGAG
>NW_003852508.1:55592-60490 GCF_000181295.1 Otolemur garnettii | reverse complement strand
TATTTATAGCATTGCCAAGAAAATATCTTACTGAAGTCAATTGTTTCTTTCAGAGCAGAGGTGTCTATGAGCACTTTAGTTATACTAACATCTTTAAGAAAATAAAGACTCTAAAGATGTTATACAAATATCTTTAAGAAAATAAAGATGCTAAAGCATTAAATTATTATTATTATGCATCCTTTTCCAATAGTGTAGAACAGACTAAGATAGAAACCAATACCTCCAGGAGAACATAGTAAAATGGAGACTTAGAAAGGAATAATTGAAAAATATCCCAATCTTGACTCACTTTATGAGTGCACTTGCTTGTGATTTATAAAAAAGTCTCTCTAAAATGTGCTGATATGGTAGATATTTTGCATATTTCCATGGTAGCATTTATCATTACATTGGATAAAAATGTTTTAAACTACAACATGGTAGCTAATACTAGAGTATAAAGCTCTTTGTGCCAACTTGTGACAAATGCCCAGAGCTGAGGTCCCTAATGTTGCCTCCCTCCTTCTCACTTCTCAGAATAGTAGAACTGGGTTCAATACTCATTACATAAGTTCAAATATTAAGTTTTCTATTTTGCTATATTTTTCCTGTCTTTATTATTGTTTTATTTTTAAAAGTTTGAAGTTCTGTATTTCCCTGGAGATCATATTAGATGCAACTCAGTTAAGAACATAAAGAAATTGGGTTTTTCAGAGGCTGATTAACAACAAAATAATAAACCAGGCCACTGTTGACATGTGATCAGAGTAGGGCAAATTTTAAAACCATTGATATTCAGTTGCTTGTAGTTGACTTTAGTTAGTGTTCTTAATATGTCAATAGATTTTTATCTGTTACAGAACGACTGTAAATGTTTGATTTCTCCCCAAAACCAAACTGAACTCTCCTTCCATTTTACCATCTTCTCTAATTTAGGGGTGAGATCAACTAAAGGTAATATATTGAAAATAAATCTTTTCAAAGCTGGTTTCTATCTGTTCAAATTAATAAATAAACAAAATCAATAGATGATATCTCCCTGGAAAACCAATCCACAGAAAGTAAATAAACATGTATTTGTACTTTTTATGACAATTGATAATTTCAGTTATAGATGTACAACTAATACTTAAAATGATAACAATAGTGATCAAGGTGAGAATTCTTAGCTAATATGACCAATTAAATACTAAAATCCTGCCACAAAAGGATTTTAATAAATGTGATTTAGGTTGGGTTTTATTTATATCTATTACAATCAAACCTATTATTGAAAATGTTGTCAGTATTTTAAAATACAAAAATCTGCTAGTTGTGTATTTTACAACTGTACCTTCATCTTGCCAATAGTACAAAACATGTACATGTTGAATAAAAAAGGGAAAGTTAAGTATCAATGTCTTTCCTTTTTAAACAGGAAAGATCAGAATTATTCCTGTCCCAACAATGCTGTTACAGAAGTATAGAGGTGGTTTTCCAGCCCTTCTTTCATGAGATTCTATATACTAGTGAGAACATATTAGAACAAGAAGTAATCTGGCATAAAGCAATATTGGCAATAGAATGAAACAATGCCCTTTTCCTGGTACACATGGAGTGAAAAGGTAAAGAAGTTGTATAAGATGAAATGAATTTGATCCATATGCCGTAACATTCAATCAAAATCTCTGATAAGAAAGAGGAAAAATATTGGATTATTTCATTACATACATATAAAGGAGTAAAGACAATAAAGTAATAATCATACTTCTATCACTTGCTATTGATACTGTACAACTTAACTCTCATGTTTTTGAATGATCAATTTTTTTCCATGTATTATACTTAAAACAATTACTTTCTCATTTCATTGGTCAAAAGCTCTAAGAAAATTTTGGTGTGGTAACTTGGGTTCATTTTTCTTAGAAAGAATGCATGCAAAATGGAGTGATACTTCCACAGCAAGTATAAGAAGAGGGTGGCACACACACACATATGTATAAGCACATGTGTGCTTGCACACACACTCACATCCCTACACCTGCTGCATGGAGTCCTACATGGAGCCCTGCTTTTTTCACCATGGGAACCTTCAGGGCAGCACAGAATTCATACCTCTCTTATTGAGTTAAAAAAATAACAGTTACTCTCTAATGTGAGTTTGTATTGGGTTTTTATAGTTATTCAGTTAAATAGCATGTGCTTTCAGGGTTGTTGTTTTTTTGGTCCTAATAACTAGGAAATATGAAATAAGTAATATAAAAAATCAAACAGAATAGGAAAGCATCAATTATTCTTCTTCTCAAGCCACTAGCCCAATTCTCTCCAATGGAAATTTAATGTGACAAAGATATTAGACTAATTATGCCAAATATCATGACAATAATTTTTTTCCTTTTTCTGATCCCATTTAGTTATGTTTGGCCTTTAATTATGATTAAGGCTGATCACACATATAAGCTGATAGCAGACAGATAAAAGGAAGGGATCAACTGTCATATAGCCCTCTCAGAGAGCTAAGAATCACTGTGCCCAGTAATTTTTGGATTTTTTTCTATTTTATTTCCATAACTTCTCTTGGTATTCTAATGAGGATATATGAATATCTGGAACAAGCTACTCCAAACCCTCAATGGCTTTAATGTGCTAAATAATTATTTCTCACTCACATGATGGTCTGACACGTATCAAAAATGGAATGAAAAAAGTAACATCCCAATGAAGCACTTGTGGACTGATGTTGTTACTGCCCAGTATGGTTCTGCCATCTCTTGGCACTTATAGTTCCTTTATTATAATCTTTGGATCTGACTGGAACACAAGAAAATACAGTGTGGAGGATCAGGCAGGAAGTCTTGTGGAGATGGTGAACTTCATTTCTGCCAGTATTTCATGAGCCAGATTGCAATCATGTGATCAGGAAGCACAGTCCTCTAGGATGCCGCGGGGCGGGGGGGGGGGGGGCTTTTGTATCCAAAGTTTCAGTTATGCTCTGTCCTGAAGTGAATATCTTAATCCTCATTTTATATTAAGGGAATAAGAGCTATTAAATAGTTTGTCCAACTAACAATGGCAAAGTTAAAATTCAAACCCAAGTAGACAGACTCTAAAACCATTTATTTCCCTCCCTTCCTAAGGGTTGTTTCAGACTAATCTTTCCTTTCTTGGACCTTCCAAAATAACGAGGAGGCAGGAGGAAGTGACTGCTCTATTTTCCCTCAATTACTCTTATTAGTAACTTATTTGATTGATGTATTTGAAACAAATGCTCAAGCGTGCTTGAATCAGTCCCTCCAACCTGTCTGGGGCATCCTGTCTTCAGTGTTCTGGTTTGTCTTCTCACTGTAAAGGAAGTTCTCAGGGCCATGTTAACAGCTCTTCTGGACACTAGGGTTGGGGAATGGAGAACATGTGCTTTTAAGGTGAATATTAGAACCTTTTGGCTATGAGCCGAAACCACTTCCTCAATAAAAATTTCAATAATACAGCCTATTTCTTGATCTCTTTCCATCTTGATTCTCTCTCTTAACAGTTCTGGACTTCAGAGGGGAAAGAACGGAGTATTACTTGCCCTCCAGCAGTCCGCTATTGTATTTATTTTTCTAGGGCTATAATTTATTAGTATGCAAGTTGAAAGTCAATGTATGCCCAGGGTGCCTAATTCCCTCCCAGACAGAAATGTAGCCCCGGGAGAGTTCAAGACAATTAAAACAATACTGGCTTTTATAGAATGCTGAATATATTTGTCAATTTTATTTTCAGTTGTGCTATTTGATTTTAGTTACAACTAGTAGTGGAGCAGTACTTTGAAATGGGTAATAGTTACATAAATAAAGACAAAGAAGAGTTTTGCTTCTTGGTACATTAGCATGACTAAGGGACTAATGCAGGCACTTAAGGTGAGAGGGGAGGCCACTGACCTTGGAGAGGTCAGACTATGAAAAAAGTATCTGGCAAAGGAAAAATGAGGGAAAGGGCTTCTGGGGACTTAGCGTAATTTTCATAACTTTAACTATTAAAAGCAAATATATTCTTTATTATGAGTATTTAATTCACTTGTAGTGAAGGAACTCATCCCAATGTATGCTCAATAGCAGGGGGTTGATATTTCACTTCAGTTAACTCATGGAGTGAATCTAAGTGCAATTAATTAGGACTGGGCTTTATACTGTTAATGTGATTATTATATTTTTTAATGAATATGTCTTTTTTTCATAGTGGAAAACAAAGACAAAGGAAGCTCAAGTAACATGCTCTAGGCCATATTCTAAGTGCAGTGCTAAGCTAGAAAATAGGCTAACAGTCCCTCTATCACGTATAAGTCCAACATAACAAAATTCATTATAATGGCATTCTAGTTTTGTCATAAAACCAAAACAAACCATAGTTATTACCTGAAAAATAGAGTAATTAATATTTTGCCTAGTAAAACTTTAGTAAATTAGTTCTGGTAATAGCAACACTGTAATAATCATACTGAAAAATAGCTGCATGTTACAATCTGTATATTTACTATGCTATTATAATAATTATAGTTCTACTATAGATTTCTTTTATACAAAAGCTAAATTTACTATAGCAATTGCATTTTCTTTTTTCTTCTACATAATTATAAGAATTTAAAAGTGCAACTTTTGATGTGATATATGAAAGCTTCAAATTTACTTTTTACCATTATTAAATGATTTGGAATTAAAGATGATTATTTAACAAAAAAAAACACAATTTTTTTTCCCCAGAATAAATATAGCTACCTGTGTAAGAATAGAAAATAGTTTGGATGACATTGAAATCAAAAAGCAACTTAATGACAGAATTTAAGCATAAAAATATAGTCTGTTGAACACACTGAATACAGAATAAACAGAAATCCCTAAACGTAACTGAAAAGAAATTATGTAACCTATTTTATGTCATCTCCATGAGAAGACTGCCAG
>NW_003852508.1:45261-55423 GCF_000181295.1 Otolemur garnettii | reverse complement strand
TTTTTGCAAAAGAAACTTTGCCTTCTGTAGAAAGGGAAGTTCTTTCCCCTAATTTTTTCCACTTCCAGGATCACCTTCATGCCATCCTCACTGTGCTCTTCCTCTTCTGTAATGAATAGCATAACCAAGATGAAAAGCATATGTCCTGCTCACCGGAGAGCTTCCCAACCCCCATGGGCTACAAATGTGAGCGTAGTTAACCCTTACTTGTTAAGACACTGAGGATTTGGGCATGTTTGCTACAGCACTTAACCTCTCTTATCATAAGAAGCCCAATTCCAATGGCCTCTTTACATTCTGCTTTAAAACTGCTTGCAGAAGCTGTCATAGAAAACAGGTTGAACTATATTAATTTTTCTCTTCCTTTCTTCCTATTCTCCCTACCTCTCTCCCTCCCTCTAGATTTTCTTTCCTTCTTTCCTTCCTTTCTTCTTCTCTTTCATTGTTTTTCTTTCTTGCTATTTTTTTTTTTTTAACAGAGTCTTACTCTGTTGCCCAAGCTAGAGTGGGTGTCATCAGCCTAGCTCACAGCAACCTCAAACTCCTGGGCTCAAGCAATCCTCTTGCTACACTTTAATATTAAAATCTCTGGTGCTTTAATTTTAAGCTGGGACTAGAAGTGCCCACCACAAGGCCCCACTATTGCTTTTCCTTTCTTTCACCTCACAGTATCCTCTCTTTGCTTGTGTTTTGAATTATATTTGGAATAGTATTGAAAACTCAAATATGTAGTGTTTTGACTGTAACCTACAAAGAACCTCTGTCAAATATCTATACAAATCTAGCACTGAGATTTGAACAATAACAGGTTTATATATAAACTGTCTAAATAGCTTAGGGATGTACCGCAATAGAGAATTTCTCCTTTAATACTATGTAAAGTAAGAGAGAAAAACTCCAGCGATTTTAATTTTGAGCTCTATAATTCCTAAGCAAGAAAAAAATTATGTTTCATTATATTTACTGGTTTTATTTTCCTTCGATTTCCTGCCCCGTTTGTTTTCAGAGCTTGCGTTGTGCTATCTCCTCCAGTCCCACTTCCTGTACATGCCCCTCCTACTCTGCAGGTCAAGATGATCACTTTCACTTCTGGCAGGAGACTCCACGCAGCCAGCTGGCCTCTCCCATATGGCTAACATATTTCACATGAATTGTTCCAGAATATTCCCAAAATCGAAATGGATCACCTCATTGTCATCTCATTGCCTTTGCTTTTTTAAATGAAATTTATCTCACTATACGATATTACAGCCCATTATACGATATTATCCAGAACACACCAATATCCATGATGGACATTCTGCCTTTAATAAATTTCCCTCTCAACAACAAAGCCTCCAATACAATATCTGTATATGTATCAGACTATGCTTATTATTTTTGAATAGGTTAAAAGAGGTGACATTTTTACAGAAATTGTCAAAAGCAAGTTTTGCTCTAAATGACATTTGGATTTTTTTTTTTTTTTGTCATTACTAGCATGAGATAAGCTGGGTAATTTGTTTGTAAATCAGAGTGTGTCAGCACTTTGCTGCTGATGATCTGTTGGCTTGGGCTGAAGAGGCTCACACAGCATTGTCCGGCCCATGGCTTCCATTCTCTTCTTCCCAGCCTGACTCAGGGTGACCCCAGGGGCCCCTAAGAATGACACCTCAGAATCCTTACAACAGTCATAAATGCAGTTGTGATAAGTTGATCAGAATGAAAACTCAAGTTAAAATCTACTTGCTATATCTTTATAACAGTATTATTGAACAAGAGCTTTAAGATCAGAAAGGCCTAAGTTCAAATCTCCACCACTAACTTGTTGTTAAACAAGGGGGCATTTGGGGCACCACTACCTACTGCTGGTAGAATAACAAGTGACCTGTGGAAGTGAGCCCAGAGCATGGTATGGGGCTGACACCCATTTTTCTTCTTGTTTTGCATAGGTCCTCTTTGGATTGGAAGACAACCTCAGAATGCAAGGTCATGTTAAACTCAGATATCTGTCATCTCACACATCTGGATCCCTGACAAATTCCCTTAACAAATTCATTCCAGAGTGTCTGCTTCTTTTAAAAATCCCAACTGCAAAGTTCTGATTTTCATGCAACCTTAGAGTGTGTGAAATCTTCAGTAGCCAACATACAGACTGAAGTATGGCTTCCCTTACGTCCAGGGAGACTATCTGCCCTTCTTAAAATAGAAACCAAAAGGTGATCTGTTTGAGGCAATTTGTGCTATAGCAAAAACATACAGACATGTACAAATGTACATGCACACGTGTAACTTTAGTTCCTGGAAGGCCATCTTGCTCCATAGGTCAATTACCTACAGAAAAGTCCTACACATGATTAGGTATGACATATGTGTTAGTTCACTTGTCTTGTTGGGTTTATTTGTTATTATTTTATACTTTATCATAGTGCTTGGGAATAGGGTGTCTCAACTAAACATAATTGAATAAACTCCACCTGAAGTGGATTAGGTACTCTTGGGTTAGGGAATGGGGATCTTTGATTACTAGAAATAAGCCTATCAGGGAATTTCCTTTAAGTGATTTTTTATCTTAATTATGTAAAATGTAAGGGCCAGTATTCCTAGTATTGAGAGAACAATGGAACAAGAAGTTTCATAAACTTGTTTCTTTTTTGAAATACCATCACCAATTTACATTAAGATACTCAGGACCCTTCAGGGAGAAGAGAACCCACTAGGGTGGATATGGTTGTTCCACTGAAGTTCCACTGGCAGGGAAGAGCCATAATGCTTCTAAAATAAAATGGCCTTTAGAAAAGGAAGATCTATCCACTCTCTCTACAAGTATAAATTAAGAGTTCCTTGGATAGAGTTTTTGTATGTTTGTTTTCCACTGTGTGTGCCTGACCCAGCCCCTCTGGCTGTGTCATTGGTGCTTGGAGAATGATGGCCAGGCCTGCAGGTTGGACTGGAGAGAGCTGGATCTTGGATGTTTTTGCAGTGCTGGCAGAGATCAAGCATGCTGGGCATCTTGGCAAAGTAGGTGAGTGCCTCTGAGACAGTGTGGTCCACAGAAGTGACTGCATGTGGCAGCGAAAGATGGAACAGTACACAATTTCAGGCTCCCCTACATTAGACATTCAAGGAAGGACTGCTGGTGCTTCAGAAGAAATAAGCACAAGAGGATGTTGCTCCCATTTACATGTGGGGACTTTAACAGAAATATATAGGATTCCTGTCTGCAAATGATAATTTACTTGCTCAAGGGATTAATTGAAAAGAAAAGAAAGATTTCTAACAGAACTGTTGAAGCAAGACTTTGGATATGTTTATAGATGCAATGTTATCTAGAAACTCATCTTTGCTTCCTTAAAAGGTGAAAGCCTTATTTGCTATAACCAGTTAAAAAATAAGCTGAAGAAACCTCTCCTGACTCAAACCTGGGAATATGATAATCCAGAACTATACACACAGGGGACTTAGGGTAGTGAGAACTTTATATAATAATGAAGGTAATGAGATCTGATCCACAGGTGTTACACGCTAATGCTGTATAAGGTACTGCATTTGAGCCTGTAACCTTGAGAGATAGCACAGAATTAAGAAAAGTGTTGATTCAAGAGTCAAATGCCTGGTTCCTATTGCAGCTTTGCCACTTGCTAGCTTTGTATCTTAACTTCTCTGGTCTGCAGTGTTCCAAGAGGGAAGTTGAAAATAATAACAGGACCCATGTTATAAGTTTTATGTAAGGATTGAATGACTATATTTATTTAAAGCTCTTTAAAAGTGCCTAACACATCATAATTATTAAGTATTATTGCAATTACTATTGTCATGTTATTAATAGTAGCATTAGTAGTGACAGAATTATTGTGTTTCTTGAATTTGTTAAGAGACCAACACCAGACTTCCCAGATAAAAGGAATTGTAGCCTGAGAGGAATATGAAGAACCAAAAGGAGAAAACAAATGTTTAAAAAGATTAATTGTAAGTCTAAACATATTCATTTGGGGCAATTGGGAGGAGAAATTTTGTCACTTAGTTTTATACATTCAGTCATTATGCAAGACAAATTTTTAAATAAATACATAAAGAAATTTCACAAACCAGTGGGAAGAGTAAATAACTCAGAGGGGGAATAGTGGGGAATTGAGAAAATAAATCACTCAAGAGACATAGATTGCATGAAAGACAAAGAGATGGGATGGGGAGGTCTGATGCAGCTGATGACTGCAGCTAGCACCAACCCTCTGAACAGCTTTATTTATATAGTACCTAAACAAGGTTGCTTATATTAACAATGGTGCAAATCATCAAGGAAAGTAAGTGGGAATATTTTCATCTTACAAGGTTGAGGGGAAGTAAATGGATAATTAAAAGGAGTTTTATCATAAACAATATTCTTAATCACATGAATTTTAGTACATGGGGTGAAGATTAACTTTAGGGAAAGAAGACAACATGTTTTAGGCAAAGATAGGAAAGCATACAGAAGCTACGTGACTTCTGGCAGAGAGAGCAAAAAGAAAAGACTATTGTTTTAGGAAGAAAGAAGAAGTGGTTGGGGGGTCACACCTTGAATACACCTCCCAGGCTGTGGAGGTCTTGCCACCTCACAATCTGCACTCCCCAAGGAAATAACTTTGTAAAGCAGAAGTCTAGGATTAATACATCCCAATTTGACACCCCTCCTCAGTGTAATGACACTTTCTATGTGTCAAAACATGAAAATTTCCACCAGTTAACCCACTCTCCACTCCTCTACAGCCACGGGACAGGGAGATGCAGGAAGTTAATTGAAAGACACAAGCTGGTAATTATTAAATAAGACAATAGTAATAATCACCATACTTCAAAGAAATTAAAGATGGTTCGGTTTGCTGTCTTGATTGTATGAAGTAACCACAGCCTCTGGTCTGTACATAAGTAAGAGCTATAGTCAAAAAATGAGCCAACAAGCTGAAAGAAGTCCAGGTTTTCTGTGGGTTTGATGTTGACATTCCTCTGACTTGGACCAGAAGTTACAGGAAAAGAAAGGGAAATGCAAAAATACTATTTTCTCACATCCTGCAAAGGGTAAACAGTGAGAAAAAATAGCTCTTTTTTTCCTTTTTTTAGAAGATAGGTATGAATGTATTTTTTAAAAGGAAGAGCAGTTTTTAATTGTGTCTACACTGTCTACAAGGCTGCTACTTTAACTGTTTTTTGTAACTTCTCTCAAGTCACAACTTTGGTGCTTCTTTTTTCTCAAATGTTTGATTCATTATATTCATTGTTTTTTTCTTTTTTGGGTTTTATTATTTTTGTTGTTGTTGGTATGTGAGAAGAGAGGTTCAAGTGTGAAAACAATTGCTGCCTCCCCAAAGTGATTCATTACTGATATTAATTTCTTTAAAACAATTATTCTGAGACCAGATCAAAAAATAATTATGCCAAGACTTAGTATATGCCAGTTCAGAAGAACCCCCAAAATGACTAATGATCTAAACACCTTCAGAACACTAGGATTAGTTAATGAATCATTATTCTCTGGCTTACTCAGACTCTCTAAAATTGGAGCCCATTTTTCTTTTGTCATTTTTCAATTGGCTTTGTCTGCTAACATTAAGTTTTTACTTCTGTGTGTGTGTCAGGGAGAGTGGTTTTCAAATAACTTTTCAGTGACATAAAGGAAAAAGTGGAGTTTGTGGTTTAGATACAGTACTGCTTCAAAATGGTAACTGCATCTAACATCAGCAGCTCTGCTTAGAAACAAACTGCTGCCCAGAAGACCCATGGTGCCAACAAAATGCAAGGAGAAATAAAGGCCCCTACAAAGAGAGCTAGAGTCTCTAGGGGAAAAAGGAGTCCTGAAAGTGTTGGAGAAAAGCAACTGTACCAAAAATTTTTTAAGTGGAGAATAATATATCTGCACACAAATATAACTGTCAGCAGGATTAGGAGACTACACAAAATTATCTTATGACCCAATGGTAACACATGCGTTAATGCATGAATATCATAGGATCTTCTACTAGGGGACTCTTAGGCTGGTCATTATATTCTGATCTTACTGGAAAAAAATATTTACACTATTAGAAAATATGCCATTTTCTTTTTACTTTATAAGCATTTTTTTCTGATTATAAAAGTCATACATTTGCATTGAAAACAACTGAGAGATTACAAAAAAAAGGATAAAGAATAAAGACACTAATCATCATCTCAAAATCCAGAGATAATTTTTTTTATTATTGCAGAGATAATTTTTGTTGACATTTTACCTTTTTTATCCTCAGATGCATATGTGTGTATACATATGTGATTAATATTAGAATGTGGAAAACATTTTGATTGCTTCTAAAATTCCATTTTGTTACAGAAGTTGTAGTTGTTTATTACAACTGTTTTTATCTAGAAAAAGTAGAAATGAGAAGAACTTTAAAAAGGAAAAATTGCTCATAATTCTAACATTCATATATTTGGGTATTTTGGTCTAGAATATTTTTATACATATGTGATAATACTCTACATCCTGTTTTAACTTACGTTTTAAATTAACAATCTATCATGTACACTGACCAAGTCATCAACTATGTTTTGAAAGCATGCCTTTTAATGGCTGAATAACATGTCACAGAATGGCTATGCCATCATTTAACCAAAGATACTTGAGTTATATAAATGGCCATTTTCCAGCACTTTTTCAATAATAGTGGTTGTAAATTGAGGGTTATGTATGTGATTTGGAGTAGTATGCGATAAAAGTATCTTGTCTTTAACTAGAGAAGCAAGAGATTCGACCGATGCTCTCATCTTAATTAGCATCAAAAATGCAAATCTGCCTCACTGTCATTGACTGAATTATTAACAGCAGGACTTACCAAATGAAAGCTGACAAAACAGTAACAGTTTTGCTGCAGAGCAGCCAACCTTGGCCCAAACAGAAAGGTCCGTATTAGCCTCTCTCCCTTAAATATAGCATTTTATTTACTAAGTTACTAAAGAAAATAAGAGGAGTATTTGGTATTTCATAATCAAACTCATTTCATAAATGTCCATATGCAAACTCATACTGATCATTGGAATTAATTACCATTCACAGCAAATGTCTGACAACATTTTCTGTTCCCAAGTTCTGTAAATGGAAAAAATAGATAGACATAAGACAATGTGGCTTTCGTAAGACAACAGATGAAACCACAAGCAAAACAAGGCAGAAATCCTTACTTTTTCCTTTGCTTCCCCATTTAGAAAAGAATTAAAACTAAAATTAGAAAACCCATATTAAGAACGTTTTCTTGACTGAGATTAATTCATTCCTCACATGCATCTGAAGCTACACACGCTCATAGAGGGGTTTACTCTTTTCAAAACCATTTAGGTAATCAGGACACCAAACTAAACAATTTGTTTAATCAAGTCTATCGAAATAGTAGTTGATTTTAGATGAATCATCAAACTGGTCATCAGAGTAGAATAAATAAAACCCTAAAGAAAGAGAATGTGGTTGTGTTCATGTAAGTGTTTAGTATAAAATGTTTGCATTTTATAGCATTCTCTGATTAAGCCAATTAATAAATTTTAATCAAGTAAACAAAAAAATACTAGTTACATATAACAGTCTTATCAAATGTTCATCAGTGTTGATTAAAATGCCCAGTGATGAGGATTACTGTATGCAAATATGGGTACATACAGAATGTGCATAGGACAATTGCTTTTTCTATTTTAAATGCACATACATCTTTCTATTTGAAAGAAAATTTCTGCTCTATCTATAAGGCTGCTAGAGATCATCACTGCTCCCTTCCAAAAATCTGATGAACAGACAAGTATGTCTCTTCTGCATAGAAACTCTGCTGGACAGTATTTACTAATACTGGCCATTTAACTAAAGCAGACTCCTTTCCTTCGATCAAAATCATTGGGAAATTCAACCAAAGTAATTGAACTAGGATTCTCAAATAGACAACCTCTAAAAGTCTTTGTAGGTTTTATAGAACAGAAATAATTTCATTTTAAAGGCATAATATGCAGCATAAGAGAAAGTGTAGAAGAGACCTCACGGCAACAGTACTCAACTGAAAACTGAAAATAAGCAGCAGGGATTCAGCCATGTGGAAGAGGTTTCTACCTCCCAAACCCTTAAGGGTTTGAATAAGAAAGCGTAGAATAATAGCTGTGTATGGTGCAGAGGAGCAAGTAAAACAGTGTGTGATTGGGTTAGGATGCGTCCAGTCAAGTCATTGTTCCTTTCCTCTCCCAGAGAAACAGAATTCATGAGCTACTGAAAGAATAAAGTGAGCTGGATACATTTCTGTGTGGTTCTGATCATGCTAATTATACTTTGTTCTTCATATATAGAGGTACAGTGCTGCTAAGAGAGCATGGGCTTTGGAACAAAAAGAGCTGGGTTTAAATCCCAGAGTATCAGCTGTGTGACCTTGAGCTAGTGCTCTGAATTTTAGCTTCCTTCCTTGTAAACGAAATATAGTAATATAGTAATACCTGCTTACCTCACAGGACAGATGTGGTAGTAAGTGCTATAGTGGGGGTGGGGAGCATAGAACAGTACCAGACACCTGGTAGACGGTTAATTTTGTTTCTTCCTTTTCAAAATACTCTCATACTAACACTTGGGGTCCACATAGACCCCAATCCATACTTTAGGATTTGGGCATTTGTTAATTTTTAGTATTATCAAGTTCAAAGTGTTCCCTTAGTACATCTGTGATTTTCTTCCTAGTTTTGCCTGTTTTACTTTCTTTCATAGCATTTATCATAATGATATATATTTACATTTTTTTCTACTTTCTGCCATTAGAATACCAGCTACAAGAGGACAGGAACTTTGATTTATGCTGAATTTCCCCCACCTGAAGATACTCCTGTCACACAGTGGGAACTCAGTATTTGTTGAAATAAGGAAGAAATGGTTTATAAATTTGTTTTTTAAAGCTGTTTCTATGATTTCTTACTAAGACATTTGGCAACAGCACACCAAATTATTTGTGCATAATTATGTACAAGAATAGTGATCATGATACTTTTATAGCTGTGTAAAAAATTAATAATGCCCTGAACACAATGAACATTTAATCAATATTTGTTAAACCGATTAATAGGAGCTCCTTATTCAACCAATATATATGCATGAGCACGTCTTCAAACAGCAGAAAAGTCTCAGTTCTCACTTCCGTACAGAAATATTAATGCTTTTTGTGGCGATAAAATACCACAATCATATGTTGCCTGATTATATATATTCATAATTTACCATAACAAGTACTATAGGAGTCTTGTAAAATACAATAATCTGAAATTGAGTTGTCACCAATACAATGTCATAAACATATAGGTGTGCTGTGTTTGAATATGTGTATGTGCTTGTTAAGTAGATCCTTGCTGTCTATTTGTTGAATAATTCATTAATATATTCACATATGTGTATATAAAACAAGCTATAAAAATGTTTAGACGTTGAAGAATAATATCATAAATGCTGGGTAAATGCTATATGCCAAATGTCACTGGATTGACTTGTGAAGCCAAAAGAATGCTAGAGTTTGATCAAAACAAAAGGTAGAGCATATGAAACGAACTTTAAAGAGGAAAGTCTGTCTGTCATGTTGTTATTTACCGTCCCATTCATATATATTTTTGCCATAGATATGGAGAGAAAAGCAGAGAAACAGGGAGGAATGAAAAAGCTTTCCTGAAAAAAAGAAAAATCCCCACCCATTTCTGCGTTGTCGTTCAAAATGAAAAACCTGTGAGCTTGTCCCTAGCTCTGGGTCTTTTGGAAAGCAAGGAAAGGTGGGAACAGAGGATGAGAAGTTAAGCTTGTAGAGAGAACATGGCCAACCTCCCTCCCGCACACCCTCAAAAGCCCAGCTCCTGCCAGGATGAAACTAGAATCTTCTGTAGAGCCCCCTTATAGTGTCAGAGAGTAACACAGTCCCGGAGGGGAGAACAGGGCTAGATGCTCCCGGTAAGTCTGGAAGGCCCGCACGCTGAACACCGGGCTGCGGGGAGTCAGAGAGAGACCTGCCAGCCGCAGCCCTCAGAGACGCTCTCAAGCTGGAGGAAAACAGTTCTCCCCCCAAGGGCTTTTATTTATTTTATTTTTGTGAAGTTAGTACAAGGGGCAACGCAGCGCATTTGTGTAATTTCATCCCGACTCTCTCTCTCCCCACTGCTAAGAGCTCTCAGAGGCCAC
>NW_003852508.1:14947-44995 GCF_000181295.1 Otolemur garnettii | reverse complement strand
CACACACACACACACGCAATGCACACATTTTCTCCACCTTACAGCAGAATTCTGGCTGCTTCCTAGGCCTTTCCGGGTGCTCAGGCCCAGAAACCTAGAAGCTGAGGGGAAAAGAAAGTTCAGGTGTGGCAGGAGCCGAAAGAACGGTTGTTGCCTTTTCCTGGATCAGAGCTAGAGAGAACATTCAGCTATGTTATTTCCTCTAAATTACCTCTAAAATGGGGAGGCAGGAGAGGGGACAGAAAAGGTTAAAGAAAAATGGACAACTATAAAAGATTTATAATTTACTTTTAAAATAAATCAGCAAAGGGAGGCCCAATCTGCCACTTGCTCCGAGGGCCCTGGGATCCCACACTGAATAATGTGCCGCGGCCCATTTTGATCTGCGCTGAAATTAACAATCAGTCTGCCACTTTATGAAATATTATCTTTGTTAGCTTTACCACTAACAAAAATACACTTCCAATTTTTTCACATCCACATACTACATCTATTAAAGCAATCTGGGAAATTAGTTTGAGATAAACTGTACGGCAATTTTATTCATAGCTTTCCTGTATCTCACACTGTTAATCTGCATCACAGCTCACTAAATAGTGCCTAATGTTTATTGCATTTAACTGAATGTATACGATTCTGAGGGTACGCCAGGGACCGATTATCATAATTATACGTGTTTCTATGGAAACCCACAAGTCTATCAGTTTTGATTCATTATATTGTTATACCTTCTAGCACTTTCTAATTATTAGGTGCCCATAAAAAGTCTCAGTCTTGCTGTTACTATAGAAATGAGCTATAGACAGGCCTCAATTGTTAACCCTTAAAGGACCAAAATATATAGACTCAGACAGCTGGTATTCATAAATTGAAATAGCTGAAAATTTCATCTATTACTTAAACACGTAATTGGTTTGCTCTTATTAATTTCTGAAAATATTTCCTTAGACAATGCATGAAAGATCACCTCAGATTTTAGAAAATTGTCCTGGCTTTAAAGTTTCCTGCCTCTGCTTACCCTCAGGTATGATAAAAGATACTCAAAGACGAATGCAACATGGAATTAGTGAGCAAACGTGCAAAATGAAGTCTTTCAGGGCCGATTCTTATTTTGTGGATAAAGACACGTTTGCTGGTGTAAACATTGAATTATATGTTACGTGATAAAACAGATAAATCAGAATATAATAGTGAAACCTCCAATGCACTGAGAGTCTTTAAATCAAGCATCTGAAATTGCTTCATAGCAATATGGCTATTTAGGCATAATTTAATATTGCTACTTAAATTGCAATTTGTAATTTAATATTTTCATTTTACCTTTTTTTTCTACATTCACTAACAGAATCTCGTGAAAATTGAAAGGGACTGAGCAGTTTCATTGTCTTTCTAACCCTCCTGCTATTATAGTTTTCAATTAGAAGTGCCTTTTAATTTAGATCAGGAAAGCTCTCCTAAAGTGACAGCTCGCCCTTCACACTGCATATCTATTTATTTCGGAAGTCAACACACCATTCAATAACCTGAGAACAGCCCTGATTGCTATGCTAATAGTATTCAGAAATATGTCGACACCGATGGAAACAAGTAAACTAAGGCTAATTCATAGAGTGAATAATAAAAGGCAGAGGGAAGCCTTTCATACTTCTTACTACTTCAGCTGGAATCTTAAGCTTACAAATTTAATTTTTTCCTCCCTTAGGGAAATGAACACTATATGATAACCAAACTGAAATTAGATTTTACCTAATATTACAGCCTAGCCTATTTGACGCTGCTTGTTTTATTACATAAAGCTGCAGTGAGAAGCAGCAGAGACAATGACCGTATATGTTAATGCTTGTGTGATCTAGGAGGCGCCTGCTGCAGCCAGAGCTTTCTTCATCTCGAAGCTAAATGCATTTTGCTTTTCGAGAGGGTAGGAGGAGAAAGAAAGCCATAAGAATTTTAAATGTATGCCCACATTAAAAAACAACAGCACATGTTAGGTAACCATTTTCTTCGTATTACAAGCCCAAACCACCAACGTCCATAGCAGCTCCCCGCCAATTAGGAATAAATCAAATTGTATAAGTAACAAAAAGATACAGACATTTGCACGTTTAAGTTTGAACTCAAAAAAAATAAATAAATAAAACAGAGACCCGATCAAAGCCTTTTGTTCCCGGCTCTTATGTTGCCGTTAGCATTAGAGAAAAGTAGAATTACTATTAAATAGGAAATTTGAAGTAGATTAGGAGTAAATTGAGTCAGATACTTTAAAAACTCCATTCACCAGGACATGCACATATTATTGCGTATAAATATATATATATATATATATATATGTAGCCTGGAAATTAATTATATTTAATTCACATAAAAATTATTCTCTTCCCCATATCTGGATATTGGTTATCCAAAATAATTCAATCTATCTGTATATTTTATTCTTTTTACTAATAAAATTAAACTAAACTTTAATAACGAACATCTTATTTTCATTGTGTTTATGCTTTCATTCCTAAAATTATCAATTAGTTATTCAACCCAATTCACCAGCCCCCTTCAAAAATCCTTAGAGCCTGTTCACATACTTAAAAGTAAGCAAATGTATACATATGTTGATAAGCCCTCATAACATATATAAATGTGCATAAAACATGCAACTAGGTCTAGATAAGGCAAAGAACTGTATGAGAAGAGTGATGCTACTAAGGGCAACATTTCATATACTTGATGAATAAACCCTAAAAGCGATCACAAAAGCTTCTGAAAGCAAGCGTAACCTGGTGTGTGCTTTTAGTGAATACCTAAAGATCACTGTTAAGTTAGTGAATCTCGGGGAGGGGGTTAGTTGGGGGTCAGACACTAGGGTCACAGGGGTGATTAGGTAAAGAAAGCAGAGAAAGTAAGGCATTCAAGCAGCAAGCTTATTACCACCTGGGATTCCATTTATTTCCTAGAGATAGAGTCAAGTTAGGTCCCTGCATGGTAAAACCGTGAATTAATTATATTCTGCCCCCCCAGTGAGCATAAAGTGCTCAAACTTTCTTTTTGGGTGATAGAGGGACAGATGACTTATCATTCACGGTTGGATATTAAAATCCCAGAGGAGAGAGCCAATAAAAGCAGCTCCTAGTGACAAAAATCCAGGAGCTGTGCGTTATTACCCATCAAACTGAAAGGTTTCAGGATTCATATTTATTTGCACCACTTTGCAACTGAGGAAAATGTCTACTCAACTAGAGAATGTCTAAATTCTTGGGGTTTTGTTTTTGTTTCTGCTTTTGATGTTTAAAGGAAAGGTGCAAAGACATCCGTGAGTTGTGACTCCCTTCATCTGCAAACAGGTTCCTTAGAGAAAGCTGGTCAGTGGCAAGGAGGCGCTCAGACCCCTACGGCAGGCCATGGGCCTTGTTACTGACCCCACAGGTCAACCCTCCACACCAGCAGCAGCCAAGCTCTTTCCCTCCTAGAAGGTCAAGGGTGAAGAGAGAGAGATCGTGGTCGCTGTGGGTTATTGTTCAGGGACTCCTGGGCAATGGGTCTTTTTCTAGTTTAATTACTAGAAATCGGGAAAGGAGATAGATGGCTTTCTCCCAGATTAGGACACAGCTAGCAAAAGGTAACAGAATGGAGCTCGTAGATAAAAGAAAATGGATTCTGAAACCACCAAAGTCCAGTGTTCTGAGCAGAAAAGTAGAGGGAGAGAAAGAAGAGGGGCTCCGCTACACAGCCGCCACAAACAAAAAGGATTCAACCTACTCTCTTCCTTCTAATCTCTTTCTTTGCTGATTTTCTTCCACCTAGGTTTAATGCAGGCAAATGTGGCCTGATATCTGTCAAATCCCATGCCAATATGCTGGGCAGAACTGGCTATAAAAATTAAGACAAGAAAAGAGCTGCTCTTGTAGTAGATAAAAATGTGATCACTACACAAGAGGAGATCAAACCATTTTAATAATATGTTTATTTTTCATAGGCCCTATGTTTGTCACTTCTGTGAAATACTACAACGCATATACGCTCAAAGAGCACAAAAAAATTCAAGGACTGGTTACTCCTATGTGCACACATAAAGAAAGAATGCAGTTGTCTCTCGCTTTCACTCTTTTTTAATTTATCAGTGCATCAGCCAAACACTCATTATTATTCACTCTGAAAAACAGTCATTTCAAGAGGCTAATCAGCAATGCTCACGATTTATATTTAGTTTTTATGCTACTTAGAGTTTAAAAATGAAAAATTGTGGGTATCAACAAATGTTTGCTTAAGTCTGGCTGCTGGAAAGAATTCCTTGGGCTTTCCACCTATGGCATATATGGCAGGCGTGTTCCTGTGGCCTGGGCCTCACCTCCTGTTCCAAGGCAGTGCATGCACACTAAGCCATGAAATACGAGTGTGTCTACCAGTAAGTGCAAAGGTGGAGTAACGGTTAGTGAGGGCTGGGAATATTGGGGACTTCAACCTAAATCATAAGATATGGTAGGTTTATTTTATTATTATTGGTTTTTGGTTTTTTGACACAGGTTTCACTCCATCACCCAGGCTAGAGTGCCACAGTGTCATAGCTCACAGCAACCTCAAACTCCTGGGCTCAAGCAATCCTCATACCTCAGCCTCCTGAGTACCTGGAACTATAAGCACCTATCATGATGCCTGGCTGATTTTTCTCTTTCCTTCCTTCCTTCCTTCCTTCCTTCCTTCCTTCCTTCTTTCCTTCCTTCCTTCCTTTCTTTCTTTCTTTCATCAGAGATGGGGGTGAGGGGGTGTCTCCCTCTTGCTCAGGCTGGTCTCAAACTCCTGAAATCAAACGATCCACCTGTCTCAGACTCCCAGAGTAGAAGGGTAGGTTCAGCTTATGAAAGGAACTTGCAGAAATATCTATGTCAGTTTCGGAAATTGTAATCAACTGATATGAATAGTTTATGTAGGTGGGAAAAACACAGGCAGAGTTCAGGATTTTGACTGATAGCTTAAGGAATTTAAATATTATTCTATTGTTCATAGAAAATCATTAGCAATATTTTTGAACAAGAAATGTAGCTTGTCCTTTGGGAAAGACATTGGAAGTATTGTGCTTACCAGAAATCTAAAATAAGGAAAGACTTTAGGTAAGGAGCCAGTTAGAGACTATTACACTACTACAGGTAGGAGGTTTATACAAAATATAAGGAGAGGAAAAAGAAATAAATATGATAAAAGAAAAATAAATTGAGCGCAGTGTGTGAAGAACGAGGCAGCTGTGATGCAGGGGTCCAAACAACTAAAGCAAAGTCATAAAGGGAATGAGAGGGCAGTGGTGGAAATACACTTTGGCAGTGAAAGAACTAGCTTGGTTTTAGACACAGGAAGTCAGACTAAGGACCCAAAAATCATCTTAAGAGAGAAGTCGTTAATTTTCATTTTCATGGTCATGCACGTGGTTATTGCTTTGTATTTTGAATAGGCAAATAGAAGAATGAGCACGAATGAAATTTAAAAAATTGAACCATAGATGAGATATGATATTTGGCACCATAAGAATGAAAAAATTCTACAAGAAGATGTGGAAAGAGAAAAGTAAACAAATAATAATTGCATCTTAAGATTTTCCTCTGTCTACAGGCAAAGGAAGAATTCAAATAAGAAAAGAAGGGAAATGAAAGGAGTCGCAGAAATGAAGAGAACAAAGACAAGAGGATGTCAAAGGAAGAGAAAAAATAGAGTAGTAGCCTAAGGTGGGTATCAAAGCTGAAATGTTCTGGTGGCGTTAAAGTAACGTGAGTGTGTGTGGGGGAGGGTGAAGCAAGAGAAAATAGAGCACATTTGGAAGCATAGGAAGAGACACCAGTGGAAAGGACAGATTAAATGCTCCCCCGTGAGAGCAGTAGGTGTTGCAGCAACATCCAGGGCAGAGGCTTAAGAGGGGAGGCTGGAGTTGGGAGGGTCCCATGGGGAATTTAGGCTGGGAAATGGTGATCTTTTCTTCTAAAAAAGAAAGAAGAGAAAATACGTTATGATGCAGAGATATTTTTAGGTTTCAAGAAGGTATATACACAAAGATATATATAGGGAAGACAAAGAAATACACACCAGGTAGTTTCAAACTAGGAACAAATTGGGTGGGTAAATCAGGCTTTAAAGAACCAACTGAATGAAGCCCCAAAGTGAAATGCATATTGAAGAGTAAAGGGGCAGGGCTGAAGATTGCTAATGTGAAAAATAGTTATTTGGATTTTTACTTTAAAGTAAAGCTTTGTCTGCAAACCATAGAAATCTATTCTATTTCCAGTAGAAAGTTAAGCAAACAGAACTGTCAACAAAAAGAGAAACCATCTTAAAACTCAATTCAATTAAAAATATAGTTCTCAAGTGTTGATTACATGCCAGGTACTATACTAGCTGTTAGCAGGGGAATTCCAATGGAATTCTGGAACCTGAAATCTTGCAAAAATTAATATTTTTTAAAAAGTTTGTGAAATTGCTTAAACCTCTAAAAATGAGTACCCTCAAAAAAAGGATGACTCAAAATGGCCTACAACTGGCCTCAAACAATCCCTTCATTCTTTTATATAATAGCTCATTGTGAATTCTGTGTTTTCAGATTAAAAAAAAAAAAAAATTTTGAAGTTGAGGATTAGATAAACTAAAATGCTGCTAATTGTAATGCTGTGGTGCCACCAAAAGCCAGAGGGAAACCGTGGGGGCCCATTACTGGCCGACTGACTTCACTCTCTCACCAGTCCTGTTGGCACACTGCAGTGCTGTCCCACCAGGGTGCATAAACCATCACTGTCCCACTTAACCTCTACCTCTGTAAGGGCAGATAAAAGAACCAAAGCTAAGAGAGGATATATAGCTGACCAAGGTGACTGAACCAGTAAGTGGTTGATCACACATGCAAACATACCATCGTCTTTTCCCAAAGTCTATAATTTTTTCCCACATACAGTAACACTCACTCTTGGTTGCATATGAAAATAATGCAGGAAAGTTTCAAAATATATCCCTGCTTGGGCCTCATCACGGACCAATTATATTAGAATGTCTGTGTGGGCAGGACTGCGCCTGTGTGTTCAACAATCTTCCTACGTGGTCCTAAGGTGCAGTTCCACTGAGCGCCTCTTCTTTACAGGAAGCTCCAATATTTCAGTGTCCTTGCCTCTGTTTTTACCTGACTCCTCAAAGTTAATCTGCTAATTTCTTTATCAGTGTACACTCTGCACAAAAAGAGTAAATCCTGTGTCTTAGTAATCTTTATGTTTAAATTCCTGTTTTTCTAATTTATTCTACTTGAGAGTTAATGATTTTTTTTTTTTTTTTGAGCAAACTCTAACTTTGCTACCCTAGGTAGAGTGCCGTAGCATCACAGCTCACAGTAACCTCAAACTCTTGGGCTTAAGCAATTCTCTTGCCTCACCCTCCCAAGTAGCTGGGACTAAGGTGCCTGCCACAACACCTGGTTATTTTTTGGTAGTGGTTGCTGTTTTGCAGGTCCCGGGCTAGATTTGAACCTGCCAGCTCCAGTGTATGTGGCCGGTGCCCTAGTCCCTGAGCTGCAGGTGCCGAGCCGAGAGTGTATGATTCTATGATTAGTATTGCTAATGTCTTTTCTTTTAAATCTAAATTATGTTATATATTACAAATATAATATTCATTACTATTAGAAAAATATTGATTCTATATCCGCTATTTTTTAAGCATTGTTCTAAGAACTAGGAGTATGATGGGTGAAAAGGTAACACAGGCTAATGTTAAGTGAGGATTTGAATCCACAATTTTGAGATCTAGACCTCTCCCTTACACTGATATGGAGTATATTTACATACCTAAATCAGTAACAGAAAAGTTATTCTAGTCTTAGTGTTACCTATGCAAAAATGCAGCATATCCAGTGTATATTCTGATTTCAAAGGCACAATAAGACTCCATCTGATCCAAAACATTTTTCTACTAGTCTGCATATTCTAATTCTGTTTCCACTACAAAGCCCAATATTCTCGCTACTCTTTTGAAATACTCATTAAATATAAAATGATGATGCTTCAGTAAGGATCATGAACATTTTCCCATTACACAACACCTCATTCAGAGGAGCTTAAGGAAATCATATTTTTCCTACCCAGAAGTCTGAACACAGGTGGCTATTGACCTTGGTTCAATGGCTCACAGATGTTACAGCCAGTATCTCTGTGATTCTTATGTGCAGTGACAATATAGCTGCTACAGTGCCATCACTTCCATCTGCATCCAAGGCAAGATTAAGAAAAATAGAATACCCACACCACCTAAATCAAGACAACAAAACCTATCCTGAATCCCCAACTTACTTCTTCTCAAAGATTATGTAAATGTTGACATTTGGTCACCCCTGGCTGCAAGGGAGACTTGGAAATTGTGTTTTTAGCTTTTCTTGCCTTTTTAGAGGTAGGCATGCAAGAGTGGATTTGTGATGGCTATTTGGTTAGACAACTTGCAGGCTCTAAGTCACATAGTCTTTAGGAGCCATGTTCAAAATATACTGCCTTTGTTAGGGGAAGTGACCCAAGAGGGATCTACAGATTTTTCTTATCTGTTTGGATTTATTTACTAAACTGATGGATGTTTTCTTGGAAGGCACAGCTGTCCAAACCCAAGGAAACCAGGAGCTTCTAAACAAGAAGGGTCAAACATCAAGGATACTCTAGGTATCTGGAAACACTAAAGGAACTGAGGGGTTCAGCCCCTGTGGTGGAAGGTAGAGAAGGTGGCAGCACAAGAACAGAGGCTCTTCAGGACGAGAGGTGACCGAAGGTCATGGAGATGTGAGGACAGTTTGGAGGGAACTTGGCCCTTTTCCCATGCAAACTGCTTCTAATATGCTAAAAATCATTTTGTCTTTCAACAGCTTTATTGAGATATAATTTAAAAACCATACATTTACACATTTAAAGCATACATTCAAGGGTTTTATCCTATTAACAGATGTGTGCAAACATCACCACAGTCAATTTTAGATTATTTTCATGATCTCAAAAACAACAACAAACCTATACCCTTTAGCCATCACCTTTCTGCCCCTCCGTGCCCTCCACCAAGGAGTCTTCTCTGCCTAATCTGCTTTCTGTCTCTGTTGTGAACATTTCCTATGAAGGGGATCACACACCACGTGGCTGCTTGTGTTTGGCTTCTTTTACTTGGTCCAGTGCTTTCACGGGTCACCCACATCATAGCACATATCAGTACTTCATTCCTTTTCGTGATCAAATACTATTCCATTATATTGATAGATCACATGTTGTTGATTCATTAGTTGATGAACATAAGTTTTTTTCCAACCATCTTGCTATCATCAATGATGCTGCCACAGACATTTATGTCCAAGTTTTTCATTTCTCTTGAGTGGAATTTATGGATCTTATAGTAACCATTTCAAGGATCACTAGACTGTTCTCCATTTGGCTGCACCGTTTCACATTCCTGCCAGTGGTGTGTGAGGACCTGGCTTCTCCACATGCTTACCAGCACTTGTTATCTGGCTTTTTAATTCTAGACGTCCTAGCGGGTGTGAAGTGATCTCTTATGGTAGCTTTGATTTGCACTTTCCTGATTACTAATTCTGTTGCATGTGTTTTCATACACTTACTGGTCTTTCTTATATATTTGAAGAAATCTCCATTTAGATCTTTTGCCCATTATTAATTGGCTTAGTTGTCTTTTTTATTATTGTGTCATAAAAATTTCTCATATGTTCTTGATACAAATCTCTTATTAGACACATGATTTGCAAATATATTCTCCCGCTCTTTGGTTTATCTTTTCACTTTATGGATAGTGTTTTGCGAAATACAAACATTTTAAATTTGGATAGAATCCATTTGATCTATTTTTTTATTTGTTCATACTTTTGGTGTCATATCCAAAAATCCATTTCCAAATTCAAGGTCTTAAATATATACCCCTATATCTTATTCTATGAGTTTTATTATTTTAGTTCTTTCATTCAAGTCTTTGATCTCTTTTGAATTAGTTTTTGTATATGGTGTAAGTAAGGTGCAACTTTTTTATGTATATCTATCTATCCATTTGTTAAAAAAAAAATCAATCAATATGACTGACCTTGTGCTGGTACAACACCAACACTGTCTTGATTACTATTGTTTTGTTGTTACATTTTGAAATCACAAAATCTGAATCCTCCAACTTTGTTCTCATTTTTCAAGATTGTTTTGGCTATTTTGAGTTTCTTATGATTCCATATGAGTCTTAGAATTAGCTTGCCAATTTCTACAAAGAAGCCAGCTGGGATTCTTATGGGGATTGAATTGTATCTGTAGATCAGTTTGGGAAGCATTGCCATCTTAAAAATATTAAGTTCTCTGACTCATAAACTGCTTCTAATATTGTAAAAGATCATTTTTTAGGCTCACTTTGTTTTCCTTTACTTAGCCTATTTTCCCTTTAACAGTAATGTGTTGAAAGAGAAGTCTAATAGGGAAATAGAGAATTTAAGGTCAGTAGTAGAGACAACAGAACCCTAATTAAGGAATGCAGCATAGTTCCTGTGACCTGATTCAGGTAGAACAGTTCCCTGAAAGATCAATCTTCTGTGTTTGGGGGACAGGGGGATTTTAGAGGCTCCACCGCAGCGCCTCGTTTGGGGTCATCTCTTTCTTCCACATGCTGCAGCCCCTGGGCTCCCTTCCTTTTTAGTGCAGCGGCTGCCATGGCAACGGT
Source organism: Otolemur garnettii (assembly GCF_000181295.1). NCBI lineage: Eukaryota > Metazoa > Chordata > Mammalia > Primates > Galagidae > Otolemur > Otolemur garnettii. Next base: position 34,315 of record NW_003852508.1, on the reverse strand, counting down.
TCATATGGGCTAGAAGAGAAGATGAGGCCTCTCTGGAGCCATCATTAGTGCTGCTCTGGCCAGCAGGGGGTGCAAAGAAGAGCGGCCACTCCCACCTTCTGTTTGTAACTGTGCACACACAGCCCAGCCAGCGCCAAGGGCCTGGGACTGGCTGAGAGGAGGCAGTGTGTGTGCTGCTGCCAGAAGGAGACCAGGAGCTCTCTGCAGAGTTTGTAAGAAAGTGTGAGGATCTTTCTAGGAATTTGTGTCAGAACACAATTTATGAGTGACGAGCTCTTCAGTAGGAAAATGCGAGCTTTTGTCATTCTAACTACAGAACATCATCTTCTCAGAAACCTGAGATCATGTTATGTTTGTTATTTTATTTTTGCTACACAAGAACTAATTTTTCCATTCCCTATACTCATGAAAGATTCCCATGTGCTCGCTTTTCTTCATTTGGCTGTTCAAGACGTTAAATATCCTCAGGAGTGAACACATGTGTCCTGACTTGCGTTTCAATGCCTGCCTGGTCTCTAGATGCTAAAGCAAGCTCTGTTTCCATTCAGGCTACAGTAGTAAATCACCCACCAGCCCTTTCCTTGTACCATAATATGAATTTCAAAAGGACACAGGGTTGATAGTTTAACATTCTACTTCATGTATGCATCAGAATTTTTTATGTCACACACATGAGCAGACAAGCAGCTATTACATTAAAATGCCTCATACACTTTCAAAGAGCTGTGGAGGATAGGTAGTGCCCTCCCACCACTCTCTAAGAACAGCATCACGTGGATCGTCATGGATTTATATTTCTGCATTTATATCATGTGAAATAATTTTCACAGCTCTGACTTGTGATCTCAAAATCTCCTGATCTTTGATGCCTATGACTGGTAGATTTTACTTCTGAAAAGTCTTTGGAAGGCAACTGATGCCTCATGATGCTCATAGTTGACTAAATATTTATCAAATATTCATCCACTTACTCAGCAGATTAATTATTAAACAAGCTTCCACTGAACTATCTTTCTTTTTGCTCCAGCTAATTCTCTGTTGCTCAGTTGACGTACGCTCTCAGGAAGCAGGAAAATAACAAATTCAGCAATTTCTCCTGCTTTCAAGGTTATTCCTTCAAGTGTGGGAAGGCAAGGGACGCAGGAAAACCCAGGTCACTGATTTGTCATACTTAAAAGTTTTTAAAGACGTAGATGAATCTCCTAATGGGTTTGGTTTATTTTCCTTTTTAGCAAATTTGAAAACTCTAGGTAAATTGTCAGCAGTACACTAATTGAAAAGGAAAAGGAATTTTTTCAATAGCTGCAATAATTATTGTTCCCAAGGAGAGTTTTTACAAAATATTCTCCAGCACATTATTTTATTTATTTTTCACAGAAAGCCCTTGGTAGTTTCTTTACTCCCATTTTACAGATGAGATTCTGAATTACTCATTGATTTCCCCAAATTACACAACTGATAAGCAGCCAAACGGGTGCTGGTGCTGCCTTGCGTTCTGTTTTATCCAGTATAGAATAGAGATGTTATTAAAGGGAAAAAGTAGTGACTATTTAGAGAATAGGATTTTATTTTACTAATATTTTCATCATTCCCTATACTCAGACTTGGAGTTAGGCTTTGGACAATTCCTTGCTTCGTTTTTGACAAACTCTACCAAAGACAACTTACTGTTTCCTTAAAGCAGATAAGAAAAATTGCGAGCTTGGGAGAGATCTTTAGACTCTTACAGAGCAACTGTTCTGTGACATCAGAAAGTCAGTGCGTGATGAGCAGATCTCTAGTGATCAGGTGATCATCTGGTCAAAGCCAGAATCAGTTATTCAAAAACTGGCAACTTTATAAAAGACGACAGAAGTAAGAAGGTGGTGTGGGTGGCAGGTGGAGAGAAGGAAACTGGCTTCTAACATTACCCCACTGTGGCTGAGTGCTAGATAATAAGACACTGTTTTGTGTCTTCAATACAGCATTTGCACTCATTGGAAGAATATCATTACCGTTACAGAATGTGATGTCTGCTTTTAGTTAAATATAGGTAACTTTATATTTATTTGATAATAAGAACAGATCTAAGGTTTCCACGTAGTGTGTATCTCAGCATTTTTATATTCCAATCTAATAACTGGGTCATGAGATATTTCCCATTAGGCAATATCAACAAATCACTGCCATTTATTTATAAATATTAACTCTTTTGACTTTTAACAGCATTAATAATCTACACAGTTTGTCAATATACTTAAAATCTTATAAACTAAACATTGAAGCAATATTTTTGGTATCACTTTCTATACTTCCAAATTATTTTTTGTAGAAAAATATTTAAAATCAAACTATTTCCTATATATGTGATAATTAGCATCTATTCTTAATAGGTCACGATTTTAAGCTTACTAACCAGCCATTAATTACTAATGTTTTGTTTCAAATAAATAATAATAAAACAAGTTACAACGTTTTATTACAAGTTACAATAGCAGATGTGTTCATGTTGTAAAACATAAATGGTATATTTAATTAGTTGTGAGTAATACAATGTTTGACATAAACTCTTGAGACTTCTGATGTGGTGATATTTTGTGAAAGCTTTGAAATCCACTGGCTTATGCCATTCTTTCATTCAAGACAAATATGTGGGCAAATCAGCAGGAGTCCATTCTGGCTTCCAGAGAGTGCCCTGGAGCTGTCCACAGGAAGGTGCTGGAAAAGGCAGCCGCAGATGGTCCAGGTACACAATTATTTCAGCTTGAAATGCAGCAGAATAATCAGACTGATATTAAAGTGTTGCTACAGTATACATGACCTGGAAACTGTTTCATGAAGCTTGTAGAGCCATCTTCTATCTCCTTTGATAATTTTAAAAAAGAGGTATTTTCTCTAGAAAATAAGGAGATTGAAATAAGACAAGGAATTATTTATTTACCCTCCAAGATATAAATGATGTTCCTAGTACCCAGATAACTTGCTACATAACTGTTTTATCTCAGAATATTTAAGATCTTTACAGAAGAATATAAGTTCAGGTTCTATGGATTTTTCCTAGTATTTCCAACTTAATATTGAACAATCAAACGTCATTTAAAAAATCAGCTGTTTATCCCCCATAGAATCGCCCTCCAAGTAAACTGAAAGGAAAGGGGACAAAAAGGATTTGTAGTTTTAGCAATATACAAGGACTGACTTTCAGCTCCATGGTAAAGGTCAGGTGTAATATTCAAAAACAAATTAAAAGGCAGCCAATCTATTGGACTCAGAAGATTCCAGCAAATGTTGGGCACCCATGGGCATTGGCTCAAATGTGTTTATTGTGATCACACCCCAGACGATGCCACAGCACTATTAAGGACTCTATTCACCACCATCTTTCTTGCATTATGTATGCAGTTATTGTTTTGCATTATGCACTATCTAAAACGATACAAAAACATTTTGCTGAAAAATAAACCACTGGTTTTATGCTTAACACCAGGATTACAAAATGTGATGTCATGAATTATTCATATCATTCGATTTAATGTAATCATTTTCTCCCCAGCGCTAAGCCTCTGTGAATGGTGTCCTATGCAGCCACCGTTCTGAAGAACTTAATACGAGGGGGAGAAACACCTGGCTTCAACTGACAGTGAATTAGGCTCATTGTCACTTTGGAAAAAAAATGCAATTTAATCTTTGATCTTTCCATACATTCTAATTCCAAGGAGCATTTATTAGCACTACAAACTGAGCTAACCTTAGGAATTCATAGAATTATTGACCTTGACATTTGGACACAGACATATATAAAAATACACACACACACACACACACACTTGAAATTTGAACTATAGGACAGAATTCCTTTTCATTTCATTCAAAACAATACTAGGATATATTTCTAATGTGTTTGCTCTAATGGCAAATAGATTTTGATATACATTTATAATTTATTTAGGTCAAATTTTTTAAAGTACTGACCTTACAACAAACCATGTTGAGGACAAAAAAAATCAATGCAACTTTACCTATAGATTAAAGAAATTTAACTTCGAAGAAGTCCAAAAATATTGAAATGAAAAGAATGCTTCTGAGTGTTTTAAACTCTATAGAAAAAGGATAAACATTAACTTAAAACTTGTAGTGGCCTATATTTGACTTTTAATCTGTATTTTAAAATGGTAAAGCTATACTGAAATATTGTCATACCGTTAAATTAGGGGATAGTTCATTTTGAGATTGAATATAGGATCACACTACCATGAGAAGAATAGCAAGCTTGCAAAACGGATTCCTAATTTGTGTCCATTTCAATGTTTAGCTCCTGAGACTTAATAAAGATAATGATACCACCTCCCCTGCCACACTCAGCATGTGACAGGGAGGCCCAAATGGCATACTAGGAGGAAAAACATGTCAAAAACTTTGAAGTGATCCACAAATATGTGGAGTTATTATTAAAGTTTGGTTATTAAAGCCAAAATTACCTATGATCCATACAGATCTATAACCAGCATGAGAATGGATAAGCAAAGATATTTAGAGGCATCAATCTAAATTAAGAACATTGGGGTAAAAAGGAATTTACTTAACAAGAAAAAGGAACATCATAGCAATTTAAGAATTAAATGCTCCTCAAATCTATGTGGATAGAATAACCCACTTATATAAATAACAAGAGGAAGAAAAGTTCATATGTCATGCTGGAAAATATGATAATTACATTCCCAGACAGTTTTTTCTCTCTCACAGCTTCCGGCTGAACATCTTGCACACAGGTGGGACTCAGCCATGACTGCTGATTGATAAGGAAGACAGTCACCACGGTCAACCCAACAGTAATTCAATGTCCATTTTTTAGGTCAGCATAAGATCTATCTACTACTTTTCTGTGATAACAAATGCATAGAAAACTTAAAACTCTTTGTCTTTGGCAAATACTAACAAATGGATGATGTTCACCCCTTTTCAAAACAACAAAGAGGTCTTTTAAGTGGTGAGAGGGAGGGAGGAAGGAAGTAAAGCAGGGTAGTGGAAGGAAAATATTACTTAAGCTAATGGCTTCTTCCATTTAGTTCTAAAATACTCTCTTTCCCACTTAATAGCCTTAGGTAAGGGAAGTCCCTATTTCCCCTAAATAAAAATTACTGGGCATTTTGTCTATTAATCTTAGTAGCATGCTTCAACTAGAGTCTCATTAACGTTATGAACTGGGCCAGAAGACACCGTGTCACATTATAAGACTTCTTTCTTTTAATTTCAAGAGCATCTTGACCTTCTCCAGCAGTAGCATCATAGACTTCTACCAAGGTTCTCACCAGTTCCCAGTGCAGCCGCCTGGTCTACCAGAGCCCAAGAGCCCATGGTCCCTGAGGCATCTGCTCAGGAAGCCCCTGGAGTCGAGTTTTCATGTGCTCACTCACACACTCACCATGTTTAAAAAAAATTATCATGTATTCAAATCCAAAAAAATGTTTGTGCTTAAAAAAAAAAAATCTAGAGAACTGAGAACCAGAGCCAGAGCTTTAAGTCTCTCGGTGAAGCTACAGCCTAATTACTGCCTGCTGCGTGGCGCAGTTAAACACAATCAGTCAGAAAGCCTTAAAGATACAATATCCCTTTTCACAAACTGTCTGCTTGTCAATTCCAAGTCACCCCCTTGCTTTAAATCAACCAACCACAGAGCTGTTATGAACAGCAACTGATTTTCCATGCAGTGCTGCAAAACAAAATCACACCGTATCCTATTTTTAATGGCCACAGTTTTTCAACTGCATAACAAGAGTTAGCTGGCACTGCTGAGCTGAACGGTATCAAAAAAATGGGTTCAAGTAGAAATAGCATGGAACCCTTGAAGTGAACAAGTACAGACCCAATTACAAGTGCATTGTGGTGCTCAGTACCAATTACATCCAAATAACAGTGGAGCAAATTTCCCCTTAATAGTTATATTGTAGACATTGACTTCTTTTATTTTTGTTCCTCCAAGATACAGGTTGAGTACTTAAAAGGGAAAAAAAGCTGAATCATAAATATTACTTTATTAACACATAATCTATTTATGCATGAAGGTTTTTCTGTGATGTCAAGGTAAGACTGTGGAAGCTTGGCCACCAGAGAGAAGTGGTCTGCTTCTTTACACAGAGTTCATGGTTTGCCAGGTATTTCACTTGGGAAAATCAGATTAGAAACTGTCTCTCCTCAAACAATATGCTTTTTAATTATTGGAGCCTTAGGGATATAAACAGTCAGAGTGTGTGTGTGTGTGTGTGTGTGTGTGTGTGTGTGTGTTTAAGGAAACCTTAGCCTCCATCTCCAAAGTAATGGGTAAAATTAGGCAGTCAATGAATTGAGAAAGCTGCCACTTGGGTCCCCAGGGGTTGACATTTGACAGGTTCTTTAATAGCTAAAGGAAGAAAGAAAGAGAAATGGGAAAACAGATGAGGCTGGCTGGGAGTTGAGGAGACGGGCAAGGGGGTGCGTGTAACAAAGTAATGCTTAAAATCCAGAGCTAAGACATAGGAAGGGAAGAGGCAGGAAGAACATGCAGTTATTTAACATGTGCCGTGTTCTGTTGACTGTGGCAGAGTCAGCCCTTCCTCATCAGCCTGCCTGAGCCTGGACCCCCAGCGGTTCCACGGCCACTTGCCTTGTTCCTTGGGCATTCACTGTCACTTTCCTCAGGACCAATATGGGGACTCTGATCGTTATAAAGTGTCACATCTTTTGAAGACTGGCCAATCAGGCCTGAGGAAGGTTGCAAGGAAGAGAAATGACATCTCCAGGACGGACGCTGGCTACGTGCTTCCGAGAACAGGAGTGTGACGGATGCTCATAGATTTTCCTTATTTGCTTGCCCCTTGCCTCTGCTCATTTTCTCTTTATTTGGCGCCATAAGAGGGAGCACATTGACCAGTATTCCCACCAGCTTCTCATTCTTTGTTTTTTCCTCTTTTCCAATTCAGTGTGAGCTTCATCCTGAAACACAAACCAAAATACATTATTTGTAGTAGAAGATAAATTTCAGTTTTTTAGAAAATTTTCATTTGAAATAAAAAAATAAACAACAGAGATGCTACTGATTAAAATAAATGTTAGAAATGACCAGCTCACCCAACTCCCTCATTTTAGAGATGCGGAAACTGAGGTCTCAGAACACGAATTCTGCAATACATTTATCATCCACAGGCAGCAGCGTCAACAGCTGTGACACCTGCCTCTGATTCCAAACTCGTGGTTGCTGTGGGAATGCTATTTATTGTACGTAGTCACTGGCAAATCTAGGTTATATGAACTATAAAAAGCCTGACTCAGAACTCCAGAGAGTAAGGAGCTAATGCCATTTGAAATATAGGCCATAGACTGTGGTATGAGGATGTTTGTAGGATTACTTTTCAAGGCAGCATTACTCAAAGTGGCATTGAATATGGTCATATATCCTTAAAGGAATGTATGTCAGAAACTACATAGAATTAAACAAAATTACTTTGGTTGACAATCAGCATACATACTCTGGGTATTTTGGGCGAATGGGAGGGGGAACCCTAGATATGGGCCAAGTGGGGAGGAATTCCAGTAGGAAAGAAAGGTGCACATTGAGAAGAGGGTCGTCTTCTGGTGACCAGTGAGGGAAGGGAAGCCCAAGACAGAACCCACCGGCACCACAGGGTTGGACCCATCAGCCCCTCATCCGGGAGATGGCAGGGTCTGGGAGACAGTCAGGAGCTTTGTTTCTGCCCACTGCCCAGCTTCAACATCACACAAAGTTGTTAAATCAAGTTTATCTTGAGGACCTTGATTTGAACAATTTCAATCTTTCTCCCTGACTCCACTTTTCCCAACCCTTGTCAATAGCTGACATTCCTTTAGACATGGAGAACTAAAAATGACCTAAAATGCAAATATTTGGAGGCGACAAAGTAGTGAAATAAAAAATGGAACCAATACATCAGATGGCAAAGACTTAGGTGTGATCTTTTTCTGCTTTGACTAAGAAGAGAGGTGGAAAACAGAAGGCAGATACTGGCTATATCTCATGGGGACACAAACACAAGAAGAAGTAAGTTTCATGAAAGGGGGAGCTGAAGATGCAGGACGAAATCTTCAATAACATCACAAAGCCGTGGGGTCGTGGAGGGAGCTCACCTGCAGCTAGGAAAATAGAGCTTTACCCGTAAATCATTTGTAGATGACTGGGGGTGGGGGGTTATTTTTTGCTATTTCTCTTGGTTTTAACATTGCTAACTTCCTATAAAGAAATCCCCCACCCCAGGGGATTCTATCCCCGTGACTATGTTGACTTAATTCTGAAGCATCAGTGCAATTAAAAGACGGTTCTAATTAATAGGCAATAGAATGGTTGTACGTTAAAGATTTAAGCAGTTTATGCTTGGTGTACTAAACGAATCTGAACAAAGTCACAAAGGCATCAGAGCTCCATTAGAATTTATCAGCAGAGATGCTTGGAATATTTTTCACACTGAGTAGTCACATTGCTCCCTGCAGTTGGGATTGGACTGAGAGGAAAAAAAGGTCGACCTATTTTTCTGTAGTGGTGGCAGGAAAATGGCTTCTCATTTCAGTTGAGAAGTCACAACCACCAGGGCAAAAGCACCTTTACTGTATTCTACTTCTGATCCACCATAGGGAAACACGATATAATTGCTGTCCTCAATTTTCTAACAGGCAGAGAGGCTGAGTGGATCTGACTATGACTGAGAGGCAAAATCCTGGGTGGGTAACTGAATTTCTCTGCTTCAATATCCTCTTCTGTAAAATGGGATAATAAAATCACCTTCCTCCTAGGGCTGGGCTGAAGATCACATGAGTTAATTCAGATAAGGCATTCAGAGCGCTGCCTGGCAGTGTAGAGAGCAGTCAATGAATTTTGGCTTATGATCATTATCTAGTTCATCATTAGAAATCTGTGATGGTTTTACAAAGAAACTGCATGACTAAGTATATCCTATATTTCACACAATTAGCTAATCTAATAATGCATGGTTGGGGTGGAGAGGAAGAGGTTCTGAACTCTCAACTCCCCCCAAAATGAACTTCTGCCGTGTAACACTGCATACACCATGACAACTCCACGTTTTCTTCTATTAATTCCAATGATTTCTAAGCACTTAAACAAAAAAACAAAAAAAAAGACTTCTGGTTATCCACAAAGACTAAGCACAGCAAATTCTCCATCAGCATCCATGATGATGCTATCATCATCACTTATTTACTTTTGATAGATCACTTTACTGAGGTATGATTGACATGGAAAAGCTTTTCATATTTAATACATATAACTGGACAGTTTGGAGATAAGTATGTACCTGTGAAGCCCTCACCACCATCTATCCCATTAATTTATCCATCACCTCCAAAAGTTTCCTTTTCCCTCTTTATTTACTACAATTATTTTGATGATAAGAGCACTTACATAAGATCCATACTCCTAGCAATTTTTTTCTGTATACAATCAGTAGGGTTAATTATAGGCACTCCATTCTATAGAAGTAGAAGTAGATCTCCAGGACTCGTTCTTCTTGTAAAACTTATTTTCTTTAAAATGTAACATCACCAGTATTCCTACCTGCAATCTGTATGTCAACTGCTAAGAAAAGTTATTATTAAGAAACTAAAACATTTGATCCCCTACCGATGCCAGGGTGTCTTAGAAAGGTAGCACATTTGGAGATAGCTTCTGGACTCTGCATGCAGCTAAGAGTAAGAAAGTGTGGAGTGGAACAGTAAAGGGTCACCCTGCTGGCCTTATTGACTGCCCAGATCCTGAACCCCCTGCCTGTGTCTGGAGAGTGCTCCTCTTATTCGGCAAAGTGTGCCATTTTCACAGCCACACCATAGAGACAAGTCCGAGCCATACCCAGACCTTGAATGGGAAGATCTGGCAGCCACCCTGCCGACAGTGGGGGCTGAGATCCTTAAGTGGAGCTCAGCATTCCAAGTTCTGTGGTTGGGAAGTAAGCTCTGAGGTCCAGGGCCCAGTAGCAGTGGTCTCTCCACCAGGATCCATCTGGAAATGTGATTGGGGGCTCCATTTCTGGCTATAGAAACTCTTGAGCCTAGTGCTCGAGGTCTGGCAGAGATTCTGTAAACTACCAGTATCTGTGTATCAGTCACAATGACTTGCTGCTACATCCAGTCAAGAACCTAGATGGACACAGGGGCCAGATTGGATCTCTTTGCATCAGACACTCTCATAAATCTCAAAAAGTATGAATCAAAGTAAAATAACTTCAGAAGCATTCCCTGGCCTCTTCCTGATCAGCGCACATCTGGAAATTGCATTCATCTCTGAGTGCCAGATTTTAAAAACAGGTATTTTAAACAAGAATTTGAACCCAGTTGAGCAAAGATAGAAGAGCAGTGCTAGAAAGTCTATCAGATAAGGAAGATAGTGCTGGTATTCTTCTAGATGTCTGCTTCCAGTCCGAAATAACAAAGTAACGGCAAGCCCCTTTCCTTTGATAATACACTATGATCCTTATAAGTGTTACCTCAGAGATTTCAGTGAGGGGTGGCGAGTTAGGTCACATTCAATCTAAGATCCTTCCCACTATGAGATGTTAGTTATTCATGCTAAATTGCAAAACACAGTCTAATGTTCTCTGGAGATTATGTTGAATCATCAGTATCACCACCTCCTATAATGAAGAAAGAATATTTGACATTGCAAGTAAAATTCATATATGAACACTAATTTTTCCTTCCCTGATTTTTCAAAGTTTTGGGTGGATTACACCGAATGCCTATTAGGAACTCAATATTGTGCTGAACTGAACTGAATTATGTCCACAGCTCCATTCAGCCAAGGCCATCTTTCCCTATTTCTCAGCTTATCACCCTCACAGGGTCCTTGGCTCTGTGTTCACCTTCTTCCTGACCCTCAGTTCACTGGCGTGGCTTTAATCACTCAGTCTTCCCGGTCTAACCCCTACAGACAAGCTCATTTCAGCTTTGTCCTGACCCGGCATCACCAGCTTTCTTTGCCAACTTTGTTTTCTTCCCTTTCATTTCATCTAGTCCAATGACCTGGTGGTCTCCTAGGGCTGCCTACTACCTCTCTCAGAGTAAAGGCTCAGAAAATACTTGTGAATAGATTAATAGTTCACTATCTCATAATGATCTGGACACTCACTGACAATCAAAAAAAAAGTTTGTCATTTTTCAGATGTATTCTAGATGCTAATGAACACATGTATTTTAAACTCTTCTTGACAAGGAGAAAAATTATTAGATTTAAGAGCTTTCAAACATCACTTGAATTTGTCCTTATTTTTATTCTGGGTCAAAGAACGTGTTTAGAAATCAGGTTTTAACAGGCCATCTGCGGAAAACATTCTCTAAACATTCAAAATGATAGTTAATTTTCAACGCCATTGCCCATAAGCTTATCATATTCCTAAAATATGTCACATAATAGTAATAATTAGCATTCTTGTAGGCAAAGCTCACAAATAAATGTCTCTTTTCATATTACTAAATAAATGTGGAGCACTGTGACCTCCATTTAATAAATCTAGGGCACTTTGACCCCATAAAATGGTACTGGTATTAAGTGATTAATATGAGACTTTCTTAATTTTCACTTGAACAGTGAAAGTATTAGTTAAGTGTTACATAAATCTTTCATTTTAAACATTCTATGACAATGTTTGGGGAAATCATGCTACGTCCACTTTCCTTACAAGTGCTCATTTGTTTGATAAGATACAAAGAGCTAGATTCATCAAAGTCACAATAGCAGGTGGCCTTTCAAAATTTTAGCCACTAAAAATGCATTTCTATTAATTTTTCTCTTCCTCCAAATATTAATGAGTAGTTCCAGTGATAATTAGTAATTTTCCCTAATTACAGAAAATTGGCACTTCCCAAATAAAAAACTCTGATATTATATAGTATTGTGCCAGTTTTCCTATTAATTTGGAAATCCAGCAATTATCACCAGAACCATGTAGGTTAAGGCATGTCAGATTCTGGATAAACAACTTAAAATACCCAGCAATATGGAGTTTGATGTCAGAGAGAGTTCAATATAGGCATTTGAAGAAAAATATATTAATGACCAACCTTACTATTGCAGCCCTGTGGGAAAGCTTTCCAATTTTGTTTTATTTCAGCCTAGCCCCTACTTATGACACCAGCTGCAAAACCTGTACAGCTTGCCTCATGGTCAATTTTGAAGAAAATAACAACAAAAAATATGTAAACTCTCGAATTAGAAAACAGCATAAAGTGTTATGTCAGGTCTTAAGTGGACATTGATATTAATTTTCTCCTAAACCCAACAATATTTAGGAAGTCGAGTATCCTCCAGTATCTTTTACAGGTGAGAAATTATGGACTCATTCATGTAATTATCAATTCCTGACATGCAAATATTTTTGCTGAATGTAAACCAATCTGTATGTTGGTCTCACATTGGTCTGCAGTGGTCTCAGTGTCTCAGGTCTCAGGTCTGCAGTGTCCCTTCATGTTAAGTCAAGAGTTATGAATTATTTCTGACTTTGGAATAGCTTGTTTAATGCTGACCAGTCATGAGCCTATGATTAACTCTGGCCAACATTAGGAATCTTAAGAATAATCATTATTTTTCCATCTTAATCTATCGGTATTACTCTCAGCACAGTTTCCCATAGTTTTATCTGAATAAATCCTCCTAAGTCCAATGGTTGAAAGCAAATTAGTGATTAGGCCAACAGTTCTCGGAAGTCTTTGCTGAACTCAATGATCCTGAGGCAAAAATTTAGATTTCATTTACATGCCACTGTAATAACTGATTTTCTGAAATGTATAAAATGTGGTCAACTGAATTGATCCACCTGTAGCCAAATCAATGTGACAGATTTTCAAAATTAAAGTGACATGTAATATGTGTGTCATCCCCTGACCCAAAAGGAAAGATCAGTACAGGTGACAGAGATGCTCAGAGTTGTTACAATAAGACATAAAACTAGTTTACAACAATGCCATTCAGAAATTAGGAACAGATTTAAAATCAAACTCTGTATTAGGGTAAGATTGTAGAACATGTTCCTTTCTGATGAATCTAGAAATGAGGGACATTTTTACATCATTTTCTATGAAGAAAAGAAAATCACAATGGTTCTCCACTTTCTCTCAGACCAAGTTCAGTCCTGAAACATTCACAACACTTCCTTCATTCATACATCCCTGCGCCAGGCTCTTAATACCCTCCACAGACACTGCAACTATTCCTGCCAGACACTGCAACTATTCCTGCCAGTTGCATCTTTAGCTTAGACAATCCTCTCTTCTTTTCTCTAAATTTGGAAAATCTTGCCACATTTTAGCAAGTCTGCCTGCTAATGTTATTTGGAGTACACTGTATGAACCAGTGCTTCCTCCCAGTTGGACAGTCCGATTGATTTCTTCTATGGGAATCCTATTAGCATATATAAGGCCATTCAAAATCCCATCTCTTTCTTGAAACTTTTTCTAAAGACTCAAGCGACAGTGGCCTCTCCTCCCTGATAAGCCCATCATAACATATGTTGTACCACATATTTGACACAGAAATTTCATTTTAGAATTTTATTATTTTACTGACTTTAGTTATTTTAGTAATCAGCCTTGCATACAAGGTCATTGAGGCCAAGAACAAATCGCACTTTTTTTCTGGCCATCCAAAGATGCCAGCAAGTACTTGACAGAAGAATGTAATGTTTCAGAGTAAGACTCAGAGGTTGAATCAGACAGGATTCTAGCCTTGGACCACTTACTAGCAACATTGTGTGGTACAAGTTTCTCAACCTCATTTGTAAAAGAGACACAATATTTTCTAACCTCATTTATTTGTTGAAATGATTGAATAAAACAATCCATAGATGTTTCTAAATTTAGCATAGTATGGAATATAGTAAGAAGCTATTATTATTTTATCACATTCTGTCTTATAACTTACATTTATGTTATAAATATTTGTAGTTTTGCCAGAAGGCAGAGGACTCAATCTGAAGCCTATTCTACAAGCTCTTTTGTATTTTTCTAAAACAGTACTTAACGGATTTTTTCCTCTGAGTCACCTTATTCTTCCCTTCAACTTCTCCCCTGTTTTTCCTTTTACCAAGGATAACTAATCACCCCAGTTTGTATGGGGTAGTGGGAGATGTCAATGTAATGATCAGATTTGATGTAACTACAATCAATAAGTAGAGAATACATATATAGTTTCTTAAGGAAACCTGAAACACATACAAAAATTTATTAATATTATAAAGCAATACTTAAAAAACTCACAGAATTATTGTCAGATTAATCATATATTCTGACCACACTCTATTGTTAGTAATTTTTTAAAGCATCATACATTTGGAAATTTAAAAATAAACACTGCATTGAGTCACATAGGAAACAAAGAATAAATAATGATGGAAATATCAGTTAAATTATAATAATTAGGTCATAATTAAATTTCTTAACTAAAAGGTATCACACAGTAAAAGCAGTATCTAAAGGATAATTTATAAGTTTAAAAGAATTCATTAAAAAAAGAATGAAAGCTGAGGATTTAGGATTGTCCACGTTCAAAAGTTATAAAGCATAATAAAATAAAGTCAGTTAAATTAAAAAGAAGAAAAATAATATTAAGAGTACTAATCAGTGAATAGAAAAAAAAAAAAAAGACCTGAGAGAAAAGATCAATGAAAACAAAATTTAAATGCTAATAAAGTAGACAAAGTCATTAGGCACGTTGGTGAAGGGGAAAAAAAAGAAAAAAGAAAAATAAATTAAATTGGATTTGAAATGAGGCCAGCAAGGCGGGAATTGCAAATATATCCATATCCAAGAAAAAATTTGGAGATAATGTTTGCCAGCAAATTTGAAACTTTACATGAGATGAATAAAGACATCTATCTATCTATATCTGTCTATATGTCTACATCTATAGATATGGAGAACACGTACAAATGATTTAGGAAGAATGAGAAAGAATGCAAGATCCTAGAACTATTAAAGAAACTGAATTAATGTTTAAAATCTTCACATATAAAAAGTGCAGTTTTATAGATTAATGCTACCAAATTTTAAAGCAGATGCTACTGTCATATATGACACTTGCTCTTCCAGAAAAAAAGGAAGAGAGGAAATGCCACTCAACCCATTGATGAGATAGACTAATTTAATATCAAATACACTATATGGGAAATAGAAATTACCTCCTAATCTTTCTTACCGTATAGCAATTTGTGTGAGTTGAATCATTATCTTTCATAGTGGGGCATCTCTGTTACGCATAGTGTTTAAAAATCAAGAAATAAAAGTACAACCATATTTCTTAAAGCTATAGATATAACAACCAATAAACTAACAACAGACAAAAAAATAAGTTACTTCTGGCCAAAAAGAATGGGGTTGGTGGGTGGGTTTGAACATTTACAAATTATTTGGCCTAAAACCAATGCTAAAATGTGTATTTTGCCAAAAATAAAAGAAGAGGATGTGTGGTGAGGAAGTAAAGGTAGCAACGGGTGTGCCACATATTTTCAAGGAGAGAAACAGGTCAGGGAGTATCTGAGAGGTCAGATCTTCATTTTTTGTTCCATTATAAAGCTACTTGCTGCACAGTTGCCTGTGATAGGACTGAGCACAGAACAAGGGCCTGTATAGCCTGTGACAGCCCCTGTTGGTCAGGGTTCCGACCAACACTTCCATTGTTCTTTCCTCAAATAGCTGCCATGGCTTACTGTGAATTAAGCTGCCTCTTTGTTTTGTTTTGTGCTTCTCCAGTTAGTAGAATTGATTGGATAAATGTATGCTTTTCAATCATTTTGCTATTATAAATATAAATAACTTACCATGTGCAAAGTACCTAAAAGACAATAAACATCTCATAACTATATAACCCCTTCTCTCTGCTTATGCTGTCTGACCTATTTGCTACTATTCCATGGAAGATTTGGGGAGCTAGATAGGATCAAACTGAACTTGTAGAGTATAGTTGAGCCCTACCGTTTCCTTAAAACTGAAATCCTTTTACCGGAATTAATAGAGCCCATGACTGATATTTGCCTTCTAGAATTTTCATTAATATAAGTATTACATTTTGTTCATAAATTCTTAACTCTCTAGTATGTGGTAGTCTTCAATGTTTTTGGTTTACTTGATACAACAACAAAAAATGTACTCAAGTAAAGGCTCAACCAAAGGTGAAAAAGCATTTAGTGTTCAACCTGCAGCTTATAACGGAATGATGAATATTGGAGCCAATATCCTGTAGGTCAAATGAACAGAACTGAGATCAAGAGTGATATTCTCTTTTTTGCTAAACTAATGCTATTGCAGAAGGTTGTGGTGAGATCTTAAATTATTTGCTGTATTTTGTGGCTGATGTATAACATTCTACATCCTCATATGTAAAGAAATTTCATGAAAATAAAATATGGAGAAAGAAGTGAAGACACTGAAATTCTTCATCTGAGAATCATTTGGACCAACAGCCAGAGAAGAAATTACACAATATTTAGAGTTGATTTCAAGTTTATGATTCAACAGATAAAAGACATAAAAGCAAAAATCCAAATGCCTTCAATTGCTGTGGTATTATGTAATTAGTGAACAAGACATCCAGACACTTGACTGATTATTTCTCATTTTATTAGGATTTCTAGAATCAGGTACTGTGGATGTTGAAGCAACTCCTCTGAATCAGTATTATTTCCCTTTCTGATAAATGATGAGCATTTGTTTCAAAAGTTCACTTGAGGCTCGGCGCCTATAGCTCAACGGGCTAAGGCGCCAGCCACGTACACCTGAGGTGGCAGGTTCGAATCCCCAGCCCAGACCCGCCAAAACAACAATGACGGCTGCAATCAAAAAATAGCCGGGCGTTGTGGTGGGCGCCTGTGGTCCCAGCTACTTGGGAGGCGGAGGCGGGAGACTCGCTTGAGCCCAGGAGTTGGAGGTTGCTATGAGCTGTAATGCCATGGCAC
Organism: Otolemur garnettii; assembly: GCF_000181295.1. Taxonomy (NCBI): domain Eukaryota; kingdom Metazoa; phylum Chordata; class Mammalia; order Primates; family Galagidae; genus Otolemur; species Otolemur garnettii. The sequence goes on along the minus strand of NW_003852508.1, from coordinate 17,378 downwards.
TCTACCCAGGGAGACAGCTTGAGGCTCTGTCTCAAAAAAAAAAAAAAAAAAAAAATGTTCACTTGAAAGATTTGATGTCTTGATCATCTGCTTTTCCTCCCAGCCTATGCACATTGGCAATGAGTAGAAAAGTAGGATATTCGGTGTGAATCGAGCATCTGTATCATTTTTCACACCCATCTAAAATTTGAGCCTTTTGAACAATAGGTGTTTAGACTAATTTAGGGAAAAAATACTGAACTCAGTAGTCCATAACCTATAAGATCCTGTGCTGTGGAGAAATAATAAATCTGGGAAATTAAAAAAAAAAAAATGGAAACACTCCCCAGAGGCATCAGGACTATACTTGGTTTCCTTTTGTGTCATGTGTCATAATTTATAACATAGGATATATTCACTTACACAGGGCTATTTAAATAAAGTTGTTGAAATTCAGATTGTGAGCCTCACTACTCACTACCTTATGGAATTTTTATATGTATGTATTCCTCCACAAAGGAGCTTTACCCGTGGATGGAGTGAACGCTGCCTGTTTGTGAAGTCCCAAATGGGTCTTCTTGTGACAAAGCCTATTATGCTGCCATTACATTTCCATGTCTTTGAGTCCAGGAAACTTTTTATTTTCAGAAGTTCCCTATTATGCTTGTACCCACAACTCCTCAAGTCTGTGTTTCTAAAATTGCAGTAGATGTGCCACCTGGCACATGCGGAATTATGTCAAGGGAATGAGAAACCATATAGTAAATATGACATCTCCTCCTGGAAAATAAATTTTACTTGAAAATTTTGAGGCAGAAAGTTAAGTAATTTGAATGATAATTTAAACATGCCTTATATTTAAAAATATATAGCTATATTGTGGAATGGAATGCTAAATGTGTGAGAATTGTTAAGCTAAAACCAAAAAACATCAAGGAATTTCAAGGACGCAGGTGTTGTGTCAGCGAATCAATAGGGACTTTTTATTTGCTCATTTCAAATGGCAGAAAGTGTTCAAGGTGTTTTAAACACAAAAGGAACAGATTTGCTTATATAAACGAAGAGCCCGTTGATGGGACTGGCTTGAGTGCATAGCTTGCCCAGAGGCGTGAAAGACTTCCGCTAGATGTTTTTCTTCATCCCATTTTAAGCCATTGTCTCCACCATATTGACTTCATTATTATGAAAAAATGATGAATGTCAAAGCTTCATATTTTTATCATCATTGTTTCAAATCTCAGGGAAAAGAACAAGAGTGTCTTTCCTATAAATCTCTGGGAAAGTTGCTTTGGTCTCACTGGTTTCCCTTGTGTCATTGAACTAATCACTGTGGCGAACTGTACAATGTTCTGATTGACCAACTTTATCCCCACCCCAGAATTTCAGAGGAAATCTATAAATTGAGAGTGGAAGGACCTCCCCATACTGCGATAAATTATGGAACATTTTCCGGAATACAGGTGAATAATAAAGGGGGCACTTTCCAAAATTAAGGTGAATAATGCAGAGGCATACATCACACCCCCCGCACACTCACATGCACACACAGACCTGTCCACCAGAGCCCACCTACTTCAGTTCCACTTGTCAGGAACCTACCTCGCCCCACATACACATAGCCCTTCCCAGCCTCAGTTCCACTTGTCAGGAACCTACCTCACCCCACATACACATAGCCCTTCCCAGCCTTAGTTCCACTTGTCAGGGACCTACCTCACCCTACATACACATAGTCCTTCCCAGCCTCAGTTCCATTGGTCAGGAACCTACCTCACCCCACGTAACACATAGTCCTTCCCAGAGTCAGTTACATTTGTCAGCAGCACATTGATGAAAAATTTGGAGAAACCTTGTTTTAACATATCCAGTAGAACTTAAAAGTTGGTTAAATGGATCAGATCTCACCTGGCAATAGGATAGAAGGGCCTAGGTGAGAGGCTTGATGAGGGCACCAAAATAAGCAGAGTGGAGATTCTGATTTATATTTTCCACCCCAATCCTGACCCCCCATTCCTGACTTCATTTACTGCCTACTCTACCTGTGGTGTTAGTAATTGGAGTTAAACTTAGCTGACTTAGAATAGGCAGAGCTGGAGAAATGTTTGCAGGATGAGAGGCTCTTTGGATCCGTCTTCAAGGTTGGCCAAGACAGTGGCGAACAGTATAACAAAGCATAGTAATGCTGCTGCAGAGATTCATAACACGCAGAAAGATCAGTGCTGAGTGCAGAAAGCATCTGAACTCTGGGCAAACCACATACTTGGGAAATTCCTTGGCAATGAAATGAACTTTTTGTCTCTTAAAACTTCAACAGAAGTTTATTCCACATGCTATAGCACTGCACCATATTTTCCCCAATTTCTATTGTCCAAATAGCAGAAATCCTAGTCTGCCTCCAGAGATTATACTGAGACTATATTTCTGCAATTCATTTGTTAATTTCTACCTGTTA
>NW_003852508.1:13050-14621 GCF_000181295.1 Otolemur garnettii | reverse complement strand
AACAGTGGTTGTCTATTTGTTGCGAGTAGGAAGTAGTGAAATTGTATAATAAAAAACATTTTGACCTAAGCAAGATCTGGCACTATACATTGATTATAAGTAAACTCTTATACTTAAAGATCCCAAAACTCTATAATCTCTATTTCCTCAAGTGCCTTTAAACACTTACAGATTATTAATACTTAGACTTGTTGCAGATACTATTAAAAGCACTTTACAGTGCATCTTAAAAGGGCACATTTGAAATTTACTAGCTGTAGAATATAAATAGCTTAACACAATAACTCAGAAAATGCCAGGAAGGCCATGTTAACCAGTTTGATGAAAACATTTCAAATTGTATATAAGACCAGCACATTGTATCCCATGATTGCATTAATGTTCACAGCTATGATTTATTTTTTTTAAAAAAGCAGTTTACATATATTAACTTATTTAATTCACACAACTCTCCTATGACATGGTAATATTAGAGCCCTTTTTTGTGTCTACAGACACTGAGCCACTGTGAGGTAAAGTAACTCGTGCACAACTTCAATTACTGGCCTGGAATCCAACCCATGAAGTTTCTTCTGGGCTCTAGACTCTTAGTTCATATGCTGTCCTCTCATACAAGACCTTCCATATGCCCCGTTCTAAGATGGTTTGTAATTAGTAGTGAGCTTTGTTTGAACAAATTATCTACAACAGTTGTTGACCTGTTCTTTTTCACTGTAATAATTTTGCAAGAAAATTGCCTATGTGCCAACAGAACTGAAAATGTGGAGTTATTAATAATTGACTCACTTCTAGGATCCTTACAGCTTTTTGTTCTGTCCTCAAACAGCATCCTACTTCTTCACCTCCCCTCATCTTAATAATGACAAGGATTTGTTCCACAAAAACCTACTTAAACTCCAAAAATGATTCTACTAAAATATTTGCCAAACTATTCTTCAAAGAGTATGCATAAGACATAGAAGGAATTGAACAAAGAGAGACCCATCTCACCACTGCTTTTTTTCAATTAGGCAGGGTAAGTTGCAGCCTAATAATTTCAAAAATGCTAAGAATCCACCTTTCTCTTTTCCCTTCTTCTCAACAGTGTTATATAGTGTTAGGGACACACTCTCAAACACATGAGTTAAGATGCATAAATTTGAAATCATCTTCCTTTCTTTTTCTTTTTTTTATTCAGTCATTTGTACATAGATCATGAATACATTTATGCCATTATGGGATTAAATGTGTTGATTATTTGTACAAAATGGAGTGCTTACATCCTACTAAACAACATAGCCTTCACCACTTTTACCCAATTACAGAATTAAGACATTCAGGGTCTACACCTAATAAATCCAAATTGAACTTGCAATATGCTCCATAGGTGTGGTCCTCCTACAAACCCTCCCTCTATCGACCCACCCCCCTCCCTTCCCCTCTTCCTCCCCTTCCCTCCTTCATCCTAGGCTATAGTTGTGTTTCATTTTTCACATGCATATGTGAGTGATTGTAAATTGGTTTCACAGTAATAGTGAGTACATTGAATATTTTTTTTCTTTTCCTGAGATACTTTACTAAGAAGAATATTT
>NW_003852508.1:5157-10774 GCF_000181295.1 Otolemur garnettii | reverse complement strand
ATTTGGCCTGAGTTTTTGTATCCAGTCAGCCAACCTGTGTCTCTTTAGAGAGCAATTTAAGCCATTCACATTAATTGAGAGTATTGATAAAGCCAGATAGTATTTGGGGTATCAAGTTTTTCAAAAGTCCAGTGGATATTTTTAATCCTTTCACCACTGTTGAAGTTGGAATTTGATCAAAAGTTTCTGAGTGAGTTTACTTTGGAGGTAGAGTTCATTATGGAGGATAGGTCTGAGGATATCCTGGAGAGCTTGTATAGTTACGGCAAATTTCTTCAACATGTGAATGTCATTAAGTATTTAATTTCTTCATCATAGATGAAACTCAGTTTAGCTGGATATAGGATCCTGGGATGAAAGTTATTTTGTTTAAGGAGATTAAAGGTCGATGACCACCCTCTTCTAGCTTGAAAGGTTTCGGCAGAGAGATCTGCAGTCATTCTAATGTTCTTCCCCTTGTAGGTTGTGGTTTTCTTACATCTTGCAGCTTACAGAATTTTCTCCTTCATATTAACTTTGGTAAAATTAATTATAATGTGTCTGGGAGATGCTTTATTTGGGTTGAGTCATGCTGAGGCTCTGAAACTGTCTGCTATCTGGATTTAGGAATCTTTTGGCATGTCTGGAAAATTATCTTTGATTATTTCATGAAGTAAAGCTTCTGTATCCTCAACAGCAACCTCATCACCTTCAGGTATTCCTAAAAGGCAAATATTAGATCTCTTTGAATTATCCCAGAACTCTCTGAGAGAATGGTCCATTTTTATTCTCCACCTTTTTTCCTCATTGAGCATTTGGGAGTGTTCAAAAGCTTTGTCTTCAGTGTCAGAGATCCTTTCTTCTGCCTGTTCCATTCTGTTACTGAGGGATTCTACTGTATTTCTCAAATATTTGAGGGCTGCAAGTTCTTGCTTCAATGTGTCAAAATCTTTGGTGATTTTGTCTTTGAAATCATTGAATTCTCGAGACATCTTTTCAATAATTTCTTGAAATTCTATTTCCCTCCTTTCCTCCATTCTGTTGATCTTATTTGCTATCCAGATTCTGAACTTGATTTCTGACATCTCAGCCATCTGTTTATGAAGGGGATCTTGTGCTGTGTCTACCATATCATTCCTTGGGAGAGCTGATCTACTCTGATTATTCATGTTGCCAGAGATTTTCCACTGATTCTGCCCCATGATTCTTTTTCACCATTGGCTAGATGAGCAGGTAAGGTGAAATTGGATTGGGAGTTCCTAGGGTTGTGCTTAACCAGCCCTTTGTCAAGGATCTGGGACTGATGTCTGCAGCTTTTTCCCTATAGCTTTGCAAAGTATTACAGTCTGAGGCTGAGGAAACCTGCTTGGTGTGGTGGGGTTTGGTGGCTTTGTCTTGTATTCAGCTGTTTCTTGTCCAATCCTAGTGAATCAGTGACTTTGGTGAAGTTTTAGCTGTGGAGAGATACAAGCAATTAAGACAGCCCACCCTCTGTGGACATGTATTGGAAGAGGAAAATCAACCCTTCCTGTTACTGAACAACCAAGGTATCACCCTAGAGGGGTCTTGGGAGATTGGCCCAGGTTAAGAGTTCCAAACCAATTGACCCAGTCAGTATGAACTGTCTTGTGGGAGCGTTCAAAATGTCTCCAGCAACTAGAAGGCAGAGGTCTACTGCTCAAATTTGGCTTGCTGTGATGCTCTATGGAGTCAAAAAGGCCCATCCAGTAGCAGAGTTAGACCAAGGGTCTGAGTCTCTTTCTCCACTTTGCTCCTCTTTCATGCACAACTGGTTATCCAATAGGGCTGATGCCCTGCTCCCTCCAATAAGCAGACGTACTGGAAGTTTGTGCCTGTCAGAGTCAAAGGAAGGTCAATGCCACTGCAGCCCAGCCAATACCCTCTGCTACCAGCCAGCTGGGGGAGCTGAGGCCTGCCTGCCTCAGGTACTCAGTAGCCACTGGTGAGTGCTCCACTTGAACTCAGTTTGATCCTGAGGGTAACAAGTCAGCAAATGCTTTTGTCCCTCAGCCGCTACACCTTTGCCCCTACCACTCTGCTGTACTGATATTCCTATAGAGTGAGTTCTGGTTTCCTCTGGGAGTTCTCAGAGTTGGGGAGGTGTCTCTCCAAGATTAGACCCCAGTGGGATGGCTCTATTGTTGCTGGGTCTTTGTGGGAAGTGACCCTGTGCAGCTCCCAGGGCAATTGCTGCAGCCAGGGAGTTCTGGCTGTAGGAGCAGCTCTGGGATCATGGGCACACAGATCCAGCAGCAAGGCTAGGGACACTGCACCTAGTTCTGGCAGTCCCTGTCTTCTGGTGACTTCTGCAAGGGGCGCACTCAGGCTCACGAGTCTGGTTGGGTGGGGCCATGGCACAGAGGCTGGGAGGGCACAGGTGGAGGGGGGGCAAGGCACAGGAAGTGCAGCCTGGGAAGCTCAGCTCTAGCAGTCTCTGGCAGGGCCAGGGGCAGATCATGGGAAGTGTAGCCCGGGAAGCACAGCTCTAGCCATCTTGGGTTGGGGGGGGAGGAGGGGGCTTGGTCCGGCAGCAGTGGGGCCACTGCTCTTGAGCCTCATCTCACAGTCTCTGCAGGAGGAATAGGCTTCTGGTTCATCAGGCAAGCGGGGAAGTGGACTGGAAGTTCAGAATGGCTGGGAAAATGTTAGTTCAATTTCTCTGCCTGGTGAGAGAGTGTTCAGAGTCTCAGCCCGGTTCCTCTAGGGAAGTAGACCCCACTTCCTACAGCTCTCACATGTGGGTTGAAACAAGAGGTTCTCAGTTCATTGCTTGCCTATAGAAAATCTACAGGAGCAGACAAAGAGAAAGAAAAAACAGACAAACAACTTTCTTGGGGGAGGAAACAGACCGTTTTCCTTTGGGTTGTATTTTGTACCTGAAGTTTGCTTTCTTGGAGTCGCAGCTTGCCTCAACAGAGGTGACCTGCAGTTTTCACTCTTCTCACCTGGGTCTGCTTCCAGTCTTCAGCATTATCCTTTGCTTTGGACAGGAGCTTCTGATGGAGGATGGCTCCATCGGCCATCTCGCCCCTCCTGTCTGAAATTATCTTTCTTATGTACTAGCTGTGTTTTGACAATTTTCTTTAACTCTGTTTCTCTTTCTTCATTATGTAAATTGTAAATACAAAATAGGACCTACTTGGTAGAGCCATCAAAAGAATTAAATAAGTAGAAATGTGCATAATAAGAGTTTATTATTCTTATATAGTTTATTATTCTTATATTCTAACCTGACATGATGCCTAAAATTTTGCATACTAAGTTTTATCTTCCTTAAAATTGGTTGAAAAAAACATTCTACTTTGGGCTGTAGCATTTGGTCAGCAGCTAATTGAGACACTGGATATTGGAAAGAATATTAACAACGGGGGCCTCTGAAATGGGAAAGGTGCTCCCAAAAGTTCTGGAAAAAGAAACCCTTGAACACTATCTCTGCCACCTGCTATCCCTTACTCAGCTAAAGGCATTTCTTTTTCACTTGCTAATTTATTGAATAACACTGAGTATTATTGAAAAATATTCAGTGTTTTGTTTCTTTCCATCTCCTGTAGACTGAGAGTGGTGTATTTCCAGCAATATACTCATTTCATTACTTTTTCCTATGCCCATGACTGGCCATGCATCTAATTATTAGTATAAGCATCCATTTTCAAGGTTAGCTAAATTGTTCACTATGATTTTTTTTTAATTCTTATACTTCAATCTTATTACACAAATTTAGTTTGTGTAAATAAAAGGTCAATAATAGTTTGGATCACAACGGCATTGTAGGAACACTTGTTCATCTTTCCTTCAACCCACATCCTGAATATCCAAAATTATATATTTTTAAGGTATAAGTTTATAATAAAACTAGTATTCTATTTAAAAGTCTGAGAATGTAAGACTAACAGAAAACAAGCCATGATTCCTGTATGGACACAAATGTATGTGCACATATACACGCATAGATACACACAATTCCAATGATAAGCTATGTCAAAAAGGCATGCTTAACACATGGCACCAAAAACTGGAAAATAAAGATGTATTATATAAATAAAGAAGGCAAGTGTAACAATAATATTTATCTGACAGAAGATATTCAAAGTGACAAGCATTAAACAAGAAAGAGATGAATATTTCATATTGCCAAATTGTAGCATCCATTATAAAGACACAACAGTTTTGAACTTTTATACACAGATATACCTCACAGATGAGCTTAGGAATACATAAAAGCCAAAAAAAAAAAAAAAAACCCTACAAAAAAGGAATAATAGCAAAATCTATAATAATAGCTAAAGATTTTCAAATATCTAAATATCTAAAATATCTAAATATCTAAATAGCTAAAGACCTCTTTCAAATATCAACAAATCAAATGAGTATGCAAATAAATTATATAATTAAAAATGTGATCCATTTTGATATAGTTGAACACAAGTATATATTGTAATTATATCAGTGTTATTACAAAAAAAGGATTTTAGTGTATTAAAATATAAGAATAAACTCAAAGAAAAGAGAAAATCTTGTTAAATTTGCATTCAAATAAGTATGAAATCATTACCTTTTTCTTTCAATCACATGTATTTCCTAATTCTGCATACTGAAAAGGCCTAAAAACAATGACAACTTAGCAGCAGAGACAGCTTCTATATGATGACTGTGTTCCTTAAATACCAATATTCCTTAGAGATGTAGCTAATTACAAGTCTGAAACATAAAAAAACATTTTTTTGTGGTGTCTTTTTGTGGAGAGCGCAGAGGGTCTCTCACGGGGCTGTGGGTCTGTGCCCATCTCCATCTCAGGGGATGTGTCTCATATGCGCTCTCCGGGGATATGTTTTGACTCTCTTTTTTTTGGAGAACTGTGAGTTAAAAGACAACAGTAATTTCTACTCCTACTCAGTAAAGAATATAAAACAAAAATCTTGAAGATAATGGGAAATAACTATTACAACTAAAGAAATATAGCTAATAGATGTGGAAGAAAAGCCAGAATTTAAAAAAAATCACTATATTTCAATACCTAAACAAATAATTGATTTAGGCAGTGATCATTGATAGATAAAACATGGGGAAAAAGCTTAATTATCAGCTTAGCAATGGAAAATCAGTCTTCCACCACCTGAAAATATTGATCGACTTTAGCATCCATAAGTTTCGACAACCAAACGTTATATCTTATCTTAGGTAATTTAGTGTGGGATATGTAGAACTATCTATGAAATATTCTTCCCCTCCCCATAAAAAGTTGAACCAAAAAGTTGAATCAAATGAAGATTTTAAAAGCAAATTTCCAATGTTTAGGAAATATAAGATGTAAAAGAAGAGGTTCTATGACTTATGTTAAACAATAAGCAAATCTAGAATATAGTACATTTACATAACAAATAAACTGGTTTCTTAAACAAGTTCCATGGCATGAAAAGCAAGTGTAAAGAGAAGATGTACTATGTTAAACTTAAAAAACTTGGAATATATACAACTAAATACAACTTGTGGATATTTTGGTAATCCTAAAGAAAATGTGTCAATTATAAATGAGAACCTAGGACATAGGAGCATTTTTTAATAATAAAATCTACAATATGTGCCAAAATTTGATGTAAAGAAAAGATTTTTCAGAAAA
>NW_003852508.1:0-2989 GCF_000181295.1 Otolemur garnettii | reverse complement strand
TTGTCAGAGACATAACCTGCAAAAATCTTCTCCCATTCTGATGGCTGTCTGCTTGCCTTACTTACTGTGTTCTTGGCTGTGCAGAAGCTCTTTAGACAAAGTACTTTTATAAAAAATGTTGTCAACAACAATTTGAGTAGTGACAAATTGAAGACTTTCCCTTTAAGTCTCAAATTGAGGCAGAAATATTCAGTCTCATCACTAATTTTAAACCAATTCAAAACACTTCCTGATTTCCTTTGCAAGTTTTTTCTTCCGTCATTTTGGCTACCTTAGACAGTACAATAAGGCAAAATAAATACATAAACTTAAATGAGTAAAAGACAGAGAGACTAAATAGGAAGAAGTACAACTTTTTTAATTTGCATATGACACAGTTATCTATGTAGGAAATCTTATGTAATCTACAAGAAAAAAAGCTAGAAGAAAGAATAATGAGTTTAGAAGGTGGATGGACACAGATCAACATACAAAAATCACTTCTATGAGTTGGAATCAGACAAGTGGAATTGAAATAAAAATACCATTTATTATATCATTCAATGACATGAAATACTTAGGTGCAAATTGAACTAAGAATGCTCAAGACTTGTACTGGAAACTACATATGATTATTGCTTTAAAAAGTTAAAGACAAATAAATGGGGAGAAATGGTATATGGATGGGTTAGAAGACAATATCGTCAAAACTCTACATTTATAATTGAATTCAACAAAATATCAATTAAAATTCCAGCAGACTTTTAAAATAGAAATTAATAAAGTAATTTTAAACTTTATAGGATTGCAAAGGAACTAGAATATTAAGAAGCATTCTGAAGAACAAAACTGGACAATTTAGACTACTGATTTCAAGACTTAGAATAAAGCTACTATAATTAGAGCAGTGTAGTGTTGGCAAAAGGATAAACAGGTGGATCAATGAAGCAGAATATAACTCCACATAACCATTGATTTTCTATAATGTACCAAGGTAATTCAAGATAATTCAATGGGCATACAGTAATCATCTAAATAAATTGTGCTAAAACAATTAGATAAATATGAGGGGGAAAAGCCTTGGCTCTTACTTAATATCAAATCCAGAAATTAACTCAAAGTAAAGTATAAACCAAATTATAAGAAATAAACTATATAATGTCTGAAAGACAACATAGAGGCAATCTTGGTGACTTTGAGGCACAAAGTGCCAAAACCACAAACCATTAAAAATTAATTAATTACACTTTACCAAACATTAGAAATATTTGTTCTTCAAAATAAATGTGAAAAAAAGTTAAAAGGCAAGTCATAGGCTGGGAGAAAATATTTGAAAACCATATATCTGATGAATATCATAACCAGAACCTTTGAAAATCTGTTTTTAATAAAAGAAACTAATTGCTCAAAGTGAGCTAAATAGTTGAATGGATCTTTACTAAAGAAGATATATGATAAGGCTCGACATGGTGGCTCATGTCTGTAATCCTAGCACTCTGGGACACCAAGGCAGGTGAATCGCCTGAACTCAATAGTTCTGGACCAGCCTGAGCAAGAGTGAGACTCTATCTAAAACTAAGCGGGAGTGTGTCCCTCCTCCCCCCACACCAACCCTCCCTCTATGGACCCACCTCCCCTCCCTTCTCCTCTCCTTCCCCTTCCATCCTTAATCCTAGGCTATAGTTGTGCTTCATTTTTCATATTCAAGTGTGAAAAAAATATAAAAAATAAAATAAAACTAACCAGGCACTGTAGTGAGTGCCTATAGTCCCAGATACTTGGGAGGCTGAAGCAAGAGGATCATTTCAAGCCAGGACTTTGAGGTTGCTGTGAACAGGGATGCCACAGCACTCTACCAAGGGTGACAAAGTGAGACTCTGTCTCAAAATAAAAATAAAGAAGATAAATTAACAGCAAATAAATATATGGTGAAAATGTTTAACATTATTAATAATTTAGGGAACTGGAAGTTAATAGTATAGTGAGATACTACTGCATGTCTTTTGCAATAGCTAAAATTAAAAAATCTGACAATACCAAGTGTGAGACAGGATGTGGAGCAACTAGAACTCCCATACATTGCTGGGGGAATGCAAAATTTAAATCCCTGTTGGCAGTTTTTATAGCATTCAATCAGAAATTCCACTGCTAAGGATTTAAAGAAGAAAAATGAAACATGTGTCTTCAAAAAGACCTGCCAAATATCCATCAACTAATGACTGGATATATAGCTGTGGCACTGTCTATCCATACAATGGAACCTAGCTACTATGTATAAAAAATGAATTATAGATATATACAATTATATGAATGAACATCAAAACCATTATTCGAGGTGAAAATCCAGACAAAAGAAACTACATACTTTACAATACCATTTATATGACATTCTATGACAGTTACACTTGTTCCTCAAGCACATTTTCATGTCTTGATAGGAAATGCACCTTTCTTCTTTACCTGGGAAATTCAACTCATTATTCAATTCATTATTCCTACCACCAATATTTATCAATAATTTGTTTCCCATGAAACTTGTTGGAAGCTTCAATTATAGGAATTGCACTGTTTCTAAGTTTCCCCCCTGTTTTCCTTAGTTAAACGTGAAGTTTTCAAGGACAGAGACCCTATCCCCTTTGTATCACTGATGTGTTTCACAATGGCTGATAACATGGTAGGACATCAATACCTATTATACTGGATATGTTTAGTTTTCTGTGTTCCTGATTCCCTTTGGGCTAGCATTTCCATAATAAATAATTGAACTATAATTAAGTTGTTTTTATTTTAACTTATTGGTATTATCTAAATAGAATATTACAAAGAACCAGAGACTGGCTTATCTTAAGCATGATTACTAGATACATTAATAAATATATTTTATTTTTGTCTGTCAAAGATGTGGAAATTGTTCATACAAATTGGATCATTCTTGTTATAACTAGCTAACAGAGCTGAGAAGCCAGAGGGGTGCAAGCATTCAAGGCATATAGCATTGCTCCAGACCAGG
>NW_003852507.1:7079779-7080826 GCF_000181295.1 Otolemur garnettii | reverse complement strand
AAAAAAAAAAAAAAAAGAAGTTGGGATTTTAAGGCTTGGTCTGCATCCTGGTTGGCACACAGGCTGTCCAGGTGCATTTGGGTGGGGTAGCAAGCAAGCATTGTACAGAAGCAGAATTTTGCAGTTAGTTAGCTAAATGTCGTACATCTTTGTTCTAATGTCCTCCCTCCCCCACCCCTGGTATTTCTTAAAGGTCAGTTTGAGGACAGTTGATACTCCCCTGTCTGTTTTTCAGGGGAGTTAGTCAAGCAAGTAGCGCATACTTTTCCATCTTTATCTTGGGAGTGAATGAGACTTACTCTATTTTGTTGAGGTCTTGCAGCCCAGAATTTTCCAGGAGTTAACTGACATTTTTCCATTATAGCCTAGGCCTAACACAATAAGGGTTAATTTTACAATTTTATCTAACTTAGGAATATAGCCACAATATCGAACAATGTTTTATCAGGAAAATGGGGTCAATTCCAAGTAGACTTTGATGTACTTTGAGTTAGTAAGTTGGGAGTCTGCTTTGTGCCAAATTAAAAATGTGATTTTTGTTTTCTAAGATCTTCCCAGAAGCCTAAATGAAGAGCTGACCTCTCAAACAGATGTGCCACCAATTGCTGCTCTGCATATTTTATCTCCTCCTAAATACGACTCAGAAAGTCCCTGTCCAGGTAATTTAACTCTTAACTTCTTTTGTACTTGCTGTAACTATGTTCCAGACTTCTCTTCAAATCCACTCTATCTTGAAATTTGTTATTAGAGCACATGCTTGTGTTTATAGGAAATTTTTGGTATTTTTAAAAATTTTAAAATTATTTTTTTATTTTTTATTTTTTTTTTTGCCAGGGCTGGGTTTGAACCTGCCACCTCCAGTATATGGGGTCAGTGCCCTACTCTTTGAGCCACAGGCACCACCCATTTTTTGTTATTTTTAATCATTAAGTCTGTAAAATTTTAATTTTTTAGATTTGGACTAAAATGTTCTTGGCATTATAGGAACTCCTTTACTTGAAAGTAAGAGCAAAGCAACTGAGTTTAATTTTTTTTTTTTTTTTTTTT
>NW_003852507.1:7077879-7079759 GCF_000181295.1 Otolemur garnettii | reverse complement strand
CATGGCATCATAGCTCACAGCAACCTCAAACTCATGGGCACAAGTGATACTTTTGCCTCAGTCTCCCAAGTAGCTGGGACTCCAGGTGCCTGCCACCCTGACCTGCTGTTTTTAGACAGAGTTTCACTCTAGCTCAGGCTGGTCTCAAACTCCTGAGCTCAGGCAATCGCCTGCCTTGGGCTCCACAGAGTGCCAGGATTATAGGCATGAGCCACCATGTCCAGCCCAACTGAATTAATTTAAACAAATGAAGAAGTATACCATATTATGTCACTGGGAAGTCTAGAGTGAGACCCAGCTTCACGCATGGCCGTATTCAGTTACTGAAGAAACACCATCAATATTCAGCATCTCTGATTTATCTGTCTGTTTTGGTTGTTGTTTATGGGTAATTGAGTTATTTCCCATTTTATGCTATATGAACAGTAACCTTGAATATTCTCAGTCTTCCTGTGCATATGTGAAAGATTCCTCTTGGGTGCACACCTAGGAGTAGAATTGTTAGTTCAGGAGTTGTGTGAATCTTCAAGTAATAAGACATTTTCCAAAGTAGATGGATCACTTTACGCACATCAACAATATATTAAAAATGCCACATCTTCTCCACTCGTCAAACTTCTCTTCATGTTTCTGCTGCTTCTCTGGATCTCCTTTCCAGATGAATGGGCACAAAATGATATCTCTTTGTGGGATGCATTTCCCTGGTTATGAATTCAGTTGATCATCTTTCCATATGCTTATTGTCAAATGTGCTTCATCTTGTATGGAGTGCCTTTTCTGTGTTTTGCCCATTTTTCTGATAGGTTTTTTCTTTTTCTTATCAATTTGTGGGAGTAATGCATTGATTCTAGAATAAAATGCTCTTTTAATCATAGGTTGTATTACAGATTACAGATGTCTTCTCCAAGTTGGTGGCTTGCATTTTCTTTTTTCTTAAGGCATATCCTCATAAGTAGTAGTTTAAAATATTAATATAGTTACATGTATCATTTTTAAGTTATCTTGCAGCTTATTTATTTTTATTTTTTTGAGACAGAGTCTCACTTTGTCACTCTTGGTATAGTGCCGTGGCCTCATTGCTTATGGCAACCTCAAACCCCTGGGCTTAAAAGATACTCTTGCCTCAGCCTCCTGAGTAGCTGGGACTGTAGGCTCCTGCCACAACCCGTGGCTATTTTTAGAGACGGTGGTCTTGCTCTTGCTGAGGCTAGTCTTGAACCCATGAGCTCAATCCACCCGCTTCGGCCTCCCAAGTGCTGGGATTACAGGTGTGAGCCACCATGCCCGGCCCAAATGTATCATTTGTAGATTTTGTAATTTAGTTCTCTTTGTACCTGTGTAAGAGATCCTTCTCTATCTGAGGGAGAGAAGTTTAAAGTTTTGCATGTAACATTTAACATTTAAAAACTGCAACACAACTCAATGGACAGTGATGTAGAGTGCTATTTCATTTTATTCCATATGAATGATCACTTTCTCAGCTCCAATTACTGAAAGCTCCCACCTTAACTTACTGATCTACCTTGTCCCCTCCAGCATATTGCTAAGTACAGTTGACCCTTGAATAAACCAGTGGTTGGGGCACTGACCTCTATGCTATCAAAAATCTGTGTATATTGGCTCGGTGCCTATAGCTCAAGAGTCTGGGGACCTCAGACACATACACTGGAGCTTGCAGGTTCAAATCCAGCCCAGGCCTGCCAAACAACAATGACAATTATAACCAAAAAATAGCTGGGAATTTTGGTGGGTGCCTGTAGTCCCAGCTACTCGGGAGGCTGGGGCAAGGGGATCACTTAAGCCCAAGAGTTTGAGGTTGCTGTGAGCTGTGATGCCACGGCACTCTACCAAGGGTGACATAGTGAGACTCTGTCTCAAAA
>NW_003852507.1:7072638-7077859 GCF_000181295.1 Otolemur garnettii | reverse complement strand
GTCTGCAGAGTCACAGCAGCAGTGAAAACCGTATGTACCATGCAAATGAGCTCTATTCTAAAACTGTTGACATTTGCATCTCTGGGTGCTAATTAACTACATGTTATTGTGTCAGTGAATATTATGCCTTTGCTGCTTCTTTAGAATATATAATAAAAGTTACATCTAAGCTTAGGTAATTCATGGTGAAAATTAAATAAAGGAATAACAATAATTAAAAAAATGTTTCCAGAGTTACTAAAAACTCACATTTCCAAACAATGGATAAAAATATTCATTTGATTGTACAAGAAGGGAGACAAGGACCACGGAGGAGACAGGGTATAGGATATTAATCAGGGCTGGCTTCTTTCTCTCCTGTTTCATTAGTGGCTAGACTCTTGTCATTTTGAGTTTGTCCATTTTCTGCAGGTCAATCTTTAGCTTCCTGGGTAGCCACATGGACCGGTTTCCCTTGGTGCCCTTTGGTTGCATGTTTTGTCTGCAGATTTATCCTTTGCTGCTGCCCCGTCTGGCTTAGTTACGACTTTTGCAGGAGCGGGTTTGGCCGAAAACCTTGCTGCTCTCCTGTCGGGCTCTTCCTTTACCTTGCCTTTGGCAGAGCTGACCTTCCTCCTGGACATCTTGGTGGCAGGCAGGGAGCATGCACGTGTGCCTGAGCTTGAGGGATGGAACACACAGAGAACCTTCTAGAAGCCATGCTGCTGTGGGCTGTCCCTCCTCCCCTGCAAGAGTTGCTCAAGAGAACTTCCTCTAAGGCTTGCAGGAGTTGCTCAAGAGGACCTGCTTTTGTGAGAAACTTAAACACGATGACAAAGATTTAGTGAAATGGAAAGTGGAAGTCATTTTAAAAGGCAGGCATTTTAAAAACAGTATGTACATTATGATTGCATTTTAATAAAAATAGTTACATAGGTTGCCTATGTGTAATATTTATGTATATGTGTACCTATGTATAGATAATGATCTGGAAAGACTATACAATAGGCGTGAAGAGTGGTCAGCAGTAATCTCTGAAGGGGAGTACACAAGATGGTTTATTTTTTCTCTTTCCTTCTTTCTTTCTTTTTTTTATTTTGCATGTTTTCTTCCAGTGTTTAGCTTACTTTTTCAGTTTTTTTGTGGTACTCTTTAATGAGCAGTTTTTTTTAAATTGTTGAGGATTCATTGAGGGTACAAGAAACCAGTTACACTGATTGCATTTGTTAGGTAAAGTTCCTCTTACAATTGTGTCTTGCCCCCAAAGGTGTGGCACACACCAAGACCCCACCCCTGCCCTCCTTTCCTCTCTCTGCTCTCCCCTTCCCCTACCCCCACCGTGTCATTAATTGTCATTAATTGTCCTCATATCAAAATTGAGTACATAGGATTCATGTTTCTCCATTCTTGTGATGCTTTACTAAGAATAATGTGTTCCACTTCCATCCAAGTTAATACAAAGGCTGTAAAGTCTCCATTTTTAAAAATGGCTGAATAGTATTCCATGGTGTACATATACCACAGCTTGTTAATCCATTCCTGGATTGGTGGGCATTTAGGCTGTTTCACATTTTGGCGATTGTAAATTGAGCTGCAATAAACAGTCTAGTGCAAGTGTCCTTATGAGAAAAGGATTTTTTCCTTCTCAGTAGATGCCCAGTAATGGGATTGCAGGATCAAATCGGAGGTCTAGCTTGAGTTCTTTGAGGGTTCTCCATACATTCTTCCAAAAAGGTTGTATTAGTTTGCAGTCCCACCAGCAGTGTAAAAGTTTCCCTTCTCTCCACATCCACGCCAGCATCTGCAGTTTTGAGATTTTGTGATGTGGGCCATTCTTGCTGGGCTTAGATGGTATCTCAGGTGGTTTTGATTTGCATTTGTCTAATAATTAGGGATGATGAACATTTTTTCATATGTTAGCCATTGCCTGTCTTCTTTAGAGAAGGTTCTAGTCATGTCTCTTGCTCATTGATATATGGCATTGTTGGCTTTTTTCATGTGGATTAATTTGAGTTCTCTATAGATCCTAGTTATCAAGCTTTTGTCTGATTCAAAATATGCAAATATCCTTTCCCATTGTGTCCTATATCTATTTGCTTTGGCTGTTGTCTCCTTAGCTGTACAGAAGCTTTTTCAGTTTAATTAAATCACATTTGTTTATTTTTGTTGTTGTTGCAATTGCCCAGGCACTCGTCTTCATGAAGTCTTTGCCCAGGCCAATATCTTCCAGTGTTTTTCCTATATTTTCTTTGAGGATTTTTATTGTTTCATGCCTTAAATTTAAGTCCTTTATCCATCTGGAATCAATTTTTGTGAGTGGAGAAAGGTGTGGGTCCAGTTTCAGTCTTTTACATGTGGATATCCAGTTTTCCCAGCACGATTTATTGAATAGGGAGTCTTTCCCCCAAGGTACGTTCTTGTTTGGTTTATTGAAGATTAGGTGGTTGTAAGATGTTAGTTTCATTTCCTGGTTTTCTATTCAATTCCAAATGTCTATGTTTCTATTTTTGTGCCAGACCATGCTGTCTTGACCACTATGGCTTTGTAGTACAGCCTAAAATGTGGTATGCTGATGCCCCCAGCTTTGTTTTTATTACTAAGAACTGCCTTAGCTATACATTATTTTTTGTTTGTTTGTTTGTTTTTGGTTCCATACAAAACGCAGAGTCATTTTTTCCAAATCTTGAAACTATGATGTTGGTATTTTAATATTTTTTCATTTTCATTTCCACTGGAGCCCAAGTTGGCTGCCTTATGTTACTGGTCTTAATGGGTGCTGCTGGCCTTGGGCTGCTCTTCATCCTCCAGAACCGGGCCTACAGGCAGTGACAGGACCCAGCCCGCCCATTGTTAGCGCTCAGACAAAGATGGGGAGTTGCCAGCTCCAAATAGTGGGACAGAAACTTGGTGGTGTGCTTAAAGTTTGTGTCGGGTCAGGAAGTGAGAAAGCAGGTTGGTTTCTGGTAACACAAGCAGTCTCACGGTGTCCACCTTAGGACAGACCGCTGTCGGTCGCCAAACCCCACTCCAGAGAGGGAGCTGAGCAGCCCCAACCCCGGCGCCCCGGCTGGATAAACCCAGCCACAAACCGATGGCAGCCGGATCCACGTACCCGCAGCAGGTTGGACAGACAGGTGCAGGGATGGGACAAAAGTGGAGGCTCAAATTCTTGCCCCCATCTCCAAGAACCACTTTCTGAGACCGTGGGAACAGACCCCCCAGGTTGAGATCTGGGGCAACTGGAGCGTGCCGGAAGCGTAACGCGGGTGAGAGCTCCGACAGTCCCTCTGAAGGGTTCCAGGAAGGTGGGACAGCGGGCGCCAGGAGAGGAGGGGGCGGGAGGAAGGACCTGGCCCGCTGAGCCGGAAGCTCAAGAGCTCGACGGCCACGGGCTTGGGGAAGCTCTCTCTCAGTCTGAGTGATATTTATTCTCGCTTTTACTGTAATTTACATCCATAGATGACAGGGAGGAGCGAGCAGATAGGACAAGGGCTGGAAGGAGGGAGGAGGCTAAAAAGAAAAATAAATAAAGCCCCCCCCCACGCCCTCCTGTCCGCCAAGGAACCTCTGCCTTAGCAAGTGGTTTAAGGCGCCAAGTTCAGTTTCCCGGGCTCAGTGGACACTCCCACGATCGGTCTTGGACGCGCGGTGATTGGGCATGGGTGGTGCCGCCTACCGTGGGTATGTAAGAGAGTGGCACCGCCGCTTCCGCGGATACACGAAGGGGACTCGGCCCTGCTGGAGCTTGAAACGGTAAGAGAGGGTCCCAGCTCCTTTTTTCGGGTCCCCAGAGTTCCCGCTTCTCCCCAGGCCTCAGCGGTCAAGTACTACCTGACTCCTCAGGGGCCGGTGACCTGGGCGGAGATGGTGGAGAGCCGTCGTGACCCGGGGCGCCATCTGTGCGTTTCTCTTCTTCCTGTGAGGCCCAGCTAGTTTGCCCCGAAAATTCGCTAAAAGGCGGACCGTGGGGCACTGGGTGGCGGGGCCTGGGGCTGGGTGAAGGGATTGTGGGTGGGCTTCGCCTGTGCACCTGCTCCAGTGGGAAAGTAGCAAGAGCCCCTATACACCAACCTGGGTTTCTGCTTCGGGAGAATCGGACAGCCAGCCTAGGACAACTGGACGGCCAGGCTGGCAGAACGGGACAGAACGGGATGGCCAGCTTGGGAGGCTGGCAGGGTCATGTGACCTTTGGATAGATCCCAGGGCGCTGAAGGCCCAGGGTTCCAGAGTTTGGGGAATTGTAGAGTTGAGAAAAAAGTTCTGTAGGTGATTGTGACCAACAGTTACGCTGTGACCGCAGTGCCCAACCACTGTAAATTATTGTCCTTAATCTAGGGAGTAAAAATCACAGTTAAAATTGGCATTACGCTGAGGGGAAGTTGTAATGTAGAGACAAAGAAATGAGAATAAAAATGGCCTCCTCCCAAGGAGGTCTGTAAAATGCAAGGGTGCTATGGGAAAAGTGCACCCTTGTGCATCCCTGATTCAGGAAGGGAGATAAGGACCACGGAGGAGACAGAGTATAGGAAAATAATCAGGGTTGGCTTCTTTCTTTCCCGCTTCGTTAGTGGCGGGACTCTCGTCATTTTTAGTTCGTCCATTTTCTGCAGGGAAAACTTTAGCTTCTTGGTTAGCCACATGGACCGGTTTCCCTTTGTGCCCTTTTGGTTGCACCTTTTGCCTGCAGATTTATCCTTTGCTGCTGCCTCTTTTGGCTTAGTTCCCACTTTCGCAGCAGCGGGTTTGGCTGACAACCTTGCTGACTTCCGGTCCAGCTCTTACTTTACTCGCCTTTGGCAGAGCAGGCCTTCCTCTTGGACATCTTGGTGGCGGGCAGGGCGCATGCGCCTGCGCCTGCGCGTGTGCCTGCGCCTGCGCGTGTGCCTGCGCCTGTGCCCTCAAAATGGAGAGCATGGAGAATTTTCTAGAAGCTATGCTGCCGTTGGGCTCAAGCACCTCTCCTGTAGGAGTTGCTCAAGAGAACTTCCTTTAAGGCTTATTGGAAGACAGACCTGCTGAAAAGGTCACTATTTTACCTACTTTCTTTCTTTTTTCTTTTCTTTTCTTTTCTTTTTTTTTTTTTTTTTTTTTTTTTTTTGCAGTTTTGGCTGGGATCAGGCTCAAACCCACCACCCCCAGTATACAGGGCGGGTGCCCTACTCCTTGAGCCACAGGCACCACCCTAACTTCTGGGCTTACTAGTGATAAAAGGTGCCACTCACTCTGAAAAGTAAATGGGGCC
>NW_003852507.1:7070806-7072618 GCF_000181295.1 Otolemur garnettii | reverse complement strand
TGGACCTCAGGTTCTCCTCAAGTAGCTGGGACTACAAGCACACACCACAACACCCAGCTAATTTTTAATTTTTTTGTATAGACAGAGTCTCCCTATGTAGTCAATTAACACATAATGTATATGTCATATGTATTATATACTGCATTCTTACAATAAAGTAAGCTAGAGGCAAGAAAAAGTTGTGAAGAAAATCAGAAGGAAGAGAAGACATATTCAGTATTCTTTTTTTTTATTGAATGGTAACTATGTACATTAATGCACTTATATTCAGTATTCTTTAAGTGGAAGTGGATCATCATAAAGGTCTTTATCCTGATCACCTTCCTGTTGAGTAGACTAAAGAAGAGGAGGGTCAGTCTTTCTGGCTCAGGGCTGATAGAGGTAGATTGGCAGATAAGTGAACCCATGCAGTTCAAAGTCATGTTATTCAAGGGTAAACTCTGTATCTATGTTTAACTCTAGATCTCTAGTCTTAAGGTCAGGGATATTTAGGCAAAGGCCCTTCTACTTTGCTAGGATTTGAATTCCAATCTGTATCTCTGCAGCACCATGATGGGCTGATAAAACTTATGTTCAGCTCTTTGGTCTCCCATTTGATATTTTCTTCTGTTTTTCCAGCATCTCACCTGTGTTAGCCAATTGAGTTGAAGGAAAATTGTATGTAGATGTTGGCTTCTTCTGTGATCTTTCGTCTTCTCTGAGATTTTACTTCACAAATTCCCGCTCTTTGGGCAGCCCTGAATTCTGGCCACTTTTTTTCCCTCAGTCCAATAAAACTGCTAATTTCTGATTGGGCTTTATTTATCCATACCATGTTATAGAAAATCTCCTTAGGGAGAAAGCAGAGGCGAATGTGAAGCTACTTCTGCGTTTCCTCTCTATCAAACATTGTAGCCCTTTCAGTCCTGCTTGAATTGTTTGCTCTACAGTTCTTTATATTATTGTTTGATGTATTTTATAGCTTTTATAGTTATTTATGGTGGGAGGGTTGGTCTGATACAAGCTACTTTTTACCACTTAAATTGGAAGTTTCAGTGTTTTATAATGTATTATCATTGTTTTCTTATCTAGGACTGTCAGAAGAGAAAATAGATGCTCGAGACATTCATCTCATTGAATTGTTCTCAGAAATAATACAGAAAGAAACGGACTTTGTCAATCAAGGTTCATGGATCTTCTTCTCCAGTAGCTGGTCTTGGTGTCTGGGCTTGGAAAAGAACCAGAAAGTTCTCTGTGATGCTCTTATGATTTCCCAGAAAATTCCACCAGTCCTATACACCTTCTGCGAGTCACTAGACAAGGAGTTAGAAGGCTATTCTACACAGACTGCCCTAACTTTAAAGCGGAAGCTAGTAAAATTTGATGGCTACACTGGAAAACTTTGTGTCAGGAGAAAGATCTTCTGCTTGAGTCCTGAAGGCAGGGGAAGCTGCTGTTATGATTCAGGAAGGGAAGCAGTTTACCCCAAACCCTACTGCTGTGTAAACAGTGAAACAAGGAATGCCTTGCTGATGGCCCTTTCCAAAGTTTTCGGGAGACGCAAGTCTTTGAGACTGAGATATGTCTTTGGGAGTCTCAGTGTTCCTCACACAATTGATATATATACATATTGTCCTGAAAAGATTTTCTGAATCTTCCTTTTGGAAAGACATCTGGAGAACACTTAGAGAACTAAAAATAGACCTGCCGTTTGACCCTGCAATTCCTTTATTAGGTATATTCCCAGATGACCAAAAATCACACTACAACAAAGATATTTGTATCAGAATGTTTATTGCAGCCCAATTCATAATTGCCAGGTCATGGAAGAAG
>NW_003852507.1:7069462-7070786 GCF_000181295.1 Otolemur garnettii | reverse complement strand
TTTTTTAAATATATACCTCATCTTGTTTACTTATTGTGTTGAGACATTTATATTCTATATTAATAGATCTGACATATACCCTTGCATTAAACACCTTAGGTGTGATCCAACCATTCACCCTCCCTCTATCTGACCTCCCTCCTCTCTTCATCTTGGACCCCCTTCATCCCCCTGCCCCTTCATCTTGGGCCATAGTTGTGATCTATTCTTCATATGAAAGTGTGAGTGATTGTAAATTGGTTTTATAATAGTACTGAGTACATTGGGTATTTTTTGGCGAGGGCCAGGTTTGAACCCACCACCTCAGTATATGGGGCCAGCACCCTACTCCTTTGAGTCACAGGCACTGCCCTTTTCTTCCATTCTTGAGATATACTAAGTAAAATATGTTCCAGCTCCATCCATGTAAATGTAAAAGAGGTAAAGTCTCCATCTTTTTTAAGGGTGCATAATATTCCATGGTATACATATACCACAATTTATTAATCCATTCATGGGTTGATGGGTACTTGGGCTTCTTCTATAACTTGGCTATTATAAATTGAGCTGCAACAAACAATCTGGTGCAAATATCTTTCTTATAAAGTGATTTTTGGTCTTTTGGATATACACCTAGTAGAGGAATTGCAGGATCAAATGGCAAGTGTACTTTTAGATCCCTGAGCATCCATACTTCTTTCCAAAAGGGACGTATTAGCTTGCACTCCCCTAGCAGTGCAGAAGTGTTCCCTTTTCTCCACATCCATGCCAATATCTGTAGTTTTGGGATTTTGTTATGTGAGCCACTCTTACGGGAGTCAGATGATATGTCACAGTGGTTTTGATTTGCATTTCTCTGAAGATTAAAGATAATGAACATTTTTTCATGTGTCTGTAGGCTATGCACCTATCATCTTCAGAGAAGCTTCTGTTCAAGTCCCTCACCCACATGAAATGGGATTACTTGTTCTTCTCTTATTAATAAGTTTGAGTTCTCTGTGGATTCTGGTTATCAGACTTTTGTCAGAAGCATAACCTGCAAATATCCTCTCCCATTCTGAGGGCTGTCTGCTTGCTTTACTTACTGTGTTCCTGGCTGTGCAGAAGCTTTTTAGTTTGATCAGCTTAAATTGCCCAGGGGGTCCTCCTTATAAAGTATTCTCCCAGGCCAATTTCTTCAAGTGTTTCTCCTGCACTCTCTCCAAGAATCTTTATAGCTTCATGTCTTAAGTTTAAATCTTTTATCCAGTGGGAGTCAATTTTTATTAATGGTGAAAGGTGTGGGTCCAGTTTCAGTCTTCCACAATTTGCCGGTCAATTCTCCCAGCACCATTTGTTAAATTTA
>NW_003852507.1:7050080-7069442 GCF_000181295.1 Otolemur garnettii | reverse complement strand
TATTTTTAGATTTTTAAAAATTCTTTATTAAGTCATAACTGTGTACATTTATGAGGTACAATGTGCTGATTTATGAGGTACATTGTGCATTTATGAGGTACAATGTGCTGATTTTTTATTTTTTTATTTCAGATTAATATGAGGGTGCAAACAATTAGGTTACATTGTTTGCATTTGTAGGTAGAGTCGAAGTTGTAGTTGAGCCCTTCACCCAGGAAGCATGGCCTGTACCCTGCCACTGTGCCTATTAAGTGAGTACTTACAAACCTCCTTCTCCTACCCCTTTTTCCATCCTCCCTAATATTTTCAAATCCTGTGAAAATATGTCTTTGGAAGCGAGTTAAGTAACTCATAATGTTGGAAAATTAGACTTAGCTTGTATTCACATCTTCCCGAAAAGTTCTCATACACGTTACTTAAGGGCTATTAAGAAAATTCACTTAATTATTCTGAGCACAGTGTCATTTACTCCGTGCATAGTTAATGGATAAATTTCCTTCTATTTTGAATTGGGAAAAATTGCAATGCTTCTCTTAGCAACAGTGAAAATCTCTCAGAATGAACCCGGAAAACATTTATAATTCAGCATTATCACTGATGAAACTCAGGAAAGTAGCCAAGGTATGTGTATATGTAGAAATTCTTCCAGGACAGTTTCATTCAGAAGAGGGTTAGGGTGGTAGAGAGCTAGGATGTGCATTTGAGCAAAGATTTCTCCAAAGACTAAGATAGAACGAAGAAGTCTATTTACTTTTCCCAAGTACAAAAAGGACCAATGCAAGAGAGGAAGAGGGATAGTGTGTAGGCAGAGAGAACCAGGTGTTCTGGCTTTTTATTTAGAAGTTGTAAAGAGAGTGAGTAACATTTACGACTGTAGCCAAATTAACAGGGTACTATGAAACTGCTGCGCCTGCTCCTTCTATCTTCTTAGCAGCAGGTCAGTACAGAAGTGGTGACAATCTTACCGTGATGACTGTGGTTCTGTCATGCCCTCCAGATAGGGCTGAGGCCTGAAATTTACACCCTGTGTGTAAGTTTACACACCAAGGCTGTAGAACAGGTTCTCAGAAGTAGTTTTAAAAGAAAATTTCAGGTGGTACCTGTGGTTCAAAGGAGCAGGAGGTGGTGGGTTCCAACCCAGCCCCAGACAAAAAAAAACATTTCACATTTCCTTTCTGTCTATTTAGCTTTGTTCAGATGTTAATGAAAGTAGAACTTCACAGGGCACCTGCCAGGAAGAGAGGGAGAAAGCATGTGCTCCTTGATGGATTTTAGCCCTTTCTGAAAAACTAGGAGTTAATAATTTTATTTATTTATTTATTTATTTATTTATTTATTTTTGAGACAGAGCCTCAAGCTATCCCCCTAGGTAGAGTGCCATGGCATCACGCTCACAGCAACCTCCAACTCCTGGGCTCAAGCGAGTCTCCTGCCTCAGCCTCCCAAGTAGCTGGGACCACAGGCGCCCGCCACAACGCCCGGCTATTTTTTGGTTGCAGCCATTATTGTTGTTTGGCGGGCCCGGGCTGGGGATTCGAACCCGCCACCTTAGGTGTATGTGGCTGGTGCCTTAGCTGCTTGAGCCACAGGCGCCGAGCCGTATTTATTTATTTTTGAGACAGAGTCTCACTTTGTCACTCTTGGTAGATGCCATGCCACCATAGCTCACAGCAACCTCAAACTCTTGGGCTCATCAAGCGATGCCCTGGCCTCAGCCTTCCAAGTGGCTGGGACTACAGGCACCCACTATGAAGCCTGGCTATTTTTCAGAGATGGGGTCTGGCTCTTGCTCAGGCTCAAACCTGTGAGCTCAGTCCGTCTGCCCCACCTTGGCCTCCCAGTGTGCTAGGGTTACAGTTGTGAGCCACTGCACCCAGCAGTTAACAGGTTTTAAAATCACTTTGCTGGCAAGACACCAGGGTTTAATGTTTTGCACTCATCTAAGATGAGCTGAGGGACGAAGATGAAGCTCAGCAGAGCAGCATACATCCTTGGCTGAGTGTTCTGAATGCATGTCTAGGACATTGAATGGGGTCTTGGAACAAAGATTAGAGACCAGCATGACCTCAGCCTTTTCCATTGCTGTGTCCAGTGCCAGAAGTGGAGTGATTGTAATGGGCAGGTTCCCATGCCGTATCCCAGCTCCCCCTCCCAGGGTCGATTCTGAGAAAAGACTTCAGAATAAGGAAGCACTGAAAGTCCCCAAGTTCCAAAAATCCCCAAGTCCCTGGTGAATAAACAATAGTGGGAAACTTACTCAAGCTGTGTTACCCAAGCTGCATCAATGGTGGAAACCTACCTAAGCTGTGTTACCCAAGCTGTAACCATTGTTGTCCAATCTGTACCCACTTTTACCCAGGCTGTAGCCCCTCCCCAAGATAACTGTGGTGTTTCACTTCTGTATTGCCCTGCTTGCTTAACTACGCAAAAAGAGTATAAATAACAACCTGCTCCCCACTTCAGGGCCACCTGTCTCTCAGAGCAGAGGCTCCCTGTGCAGGTACAATAAATAACCAATTGATTGCATTTAAGTGGGGTTCAAGGTGATCTTTTCAGGTCACAACAGGTACAACATAATGCATTCAGAATTCTGAGGAAAAGTAAATTCTACCCAGGCACATTTTACCAAGCAAAGGTGTCATTTGAATACAGAGAAAACAGGGTGATATTTTTTTTTTTTTTTTTTTATTGAATGGTAACTGTGTACATTGATGCACTTTGGGGGTACAGTGTGGTGTTTTCACACACAATCCATGACATTTCCATCAAACTGGTTAACATAGCCTTCATGTAACTTTCTTAGTTATTATGTCAAAACATTCATATTCTACTCATAGAAAGAGTCACTTGTACCCTTGCAAGATGAACCACAGAAGTGAACCCTCGAATCCCTCTCCCTCCACCCTCTCCCGCTCTCCCTCCACCCTCCCCATATCCTTAGGTTGTTATTAGGTTATAGCTTTCATATAAAAAGGTTTAAATTAATTTCATAATAGGTGTGTGTACGTTAGATACTTTTTCTTCCATTCCTGTGATACTTTGCTAAGAAGAACATTTTCCA
Source organism: Otolemur garnettii (assembly GCF_000181295.1). Taxonomy (NCBI): domain Eukaryota; kingdom Metazoa; phylum Chordata; class Mammalia; order Primates; family Galagidae; genus Otolemur; species Otolemur garnettii. Next base: position 7,066,381 of record NW_003852507.1, on the reverse strand, counting down.
GCTCCATTCATGTGAACATGAAGGGCGTAAAGTCTCCATCTTTCTTTATGGCTGTATAGTATTCCATGGTGTACATATACCATAGTTTGTTGATTCATTCGTGGATCGATGGGCACTTGGAAGAAGCCCAGGGTGATATTCTTATCAAAAAACTCAGGGAACATCTCATATCTTCTTGAAAAACTACTTCACAGTGAAATCAAGCCAATGAACAGATGAATTCAGGAAAATGGGAGCATTCTTACACTCCCAGACTTTCTCTCTAGCCTTGAACCCTGACCATTACAGGGTCCCAGCCTGTACCAAATGCTGGTGGGAGGTAAACTGGGCATGGGCAAGACCACCATCATCAGGTACTGTGCACACCAGTCAGGAAAATAGAGCTGAGGCTGGGCACAGTGGCTCATACCCATAATTAATCCCAGCACTTTGGGAGGCTGAGGTGGAAGGATCACTTGAGCTCAGGCCAACACCAGCCTGAACAACATAGCAAGATCTCGTCTATAAAACAAGCAAACACAAACTTAGCCAGGTATGGTTGTGTGTACCTGTAGTCCTAGCTACTCAGGAGGCTAAGGTGGGAAAATCACTTGAAGTCAGGGGTTTGAGTTGTAGTGAACTGTGATCACACCACTGCACTCTAGCCCTACAGAGTAAGACCTTGCCTCAAAACAAAAACAAAAAAGCCCAGAATGTCGGGGGTTTTTAATATCATGTAGTTGCAAAGTGTGTTAAATGCATACATTATATATATATATATATATATAGAGAGAGAGAGATATGAGATATGTATATATATATATATGTATCAACACAGCAGATATGGCGGTTATGTTGCAGGGTATTAAGCAACTCGTTAATGAGCTTGTATGTATTCGATTATTATGTTTGAAATGTTCGAGTTCCTTAAGTACTAAGTTTGACAGTTGATATCTGTGACTTTGCACTTTGACAACTCTAGTTTTATTTGGTTGTGAAGGTACATCCTCATTCTTTCAATTGTACATTTCATTTTGGCTTGTGATTATCTTTCAAACTTCTTTAGATCAGTTTTTGTGAAACCATGGACAGGTCAAAAATTTGTGTTATTTTGGAAGAAGAGTTCCAATGCAGAACCAATGTAGCGCAGACACCTGAAGTATCCACAACAAAGTGTTTGGGAAAGATGTGGAGGGATTTAGCTAATGAACTCACGCTATGTTGATGGGTTCAGAAGTTCAGTTCTGTTAATTTTAATTTTGAAAATGAGGCTTGTAAGTGACCTAAGACTGAAGTGTTTAATGATGAAATGGAAGCTATAGGGGAAGCAAATCCATCTCATCTTACACACGAATGGATTTGACATTAATATTCCAAAATTACTGGACCATTTCAAACAAAGAAGCAAGGTAAAGAAGCTGGATAGATGGGTACTGGATGAATTAAATTAGTGAATTAAAAGGGAAATTATCTTCAAGCTTGCTGCTGTTGTGACATGTAATGACATGAAATGGTGAAAAATTTCTATGTCATATTGTTAGGTGTGATGAAAAATGGATTCTCTTTGATAATCTCAAGCATTTGGCACTATGGTTGGGTAAAGATGAAGTGCTAAAACACGGTCCCAAACCAAATGTTTATCAACAAAAAGCTAATGATGTCTGTTTGGTGGTCTAGCTCTGGTATTATCCATTAGAGCTTCATGAAAGCTGGTTGGTTGATTACAATGGATGTGTACTGCTGGAATAGGGTAGGAGTTTTGTATCTATTGAGAAGAAATGATTGCATTTTGCTATGTTAGAAGGATATGAGTTTTGTGGGACTGGGAGAATAATATAAATTTTGTAAATTTGGGGGCTTTGTTTTAGTTTAGTTAAAAATTTCATATCTATATCTGTATTATGTGGTTATAGCTATATTAAAATATATTTTAATTATATCTATATTAAAATATTTTATCTCTATGTATAATTTAGTTGTTTATTTTTATTTTCTCTCCCTTTGCTGTAGTTTTGATGCTTATGTCCTCCAAATCTCATATTGAAATTCAATCCCCAGTATGGGAGGTGGAGTGGTATTTAGGACATAAAGATGGATCCCTCATGAATAGATTAATGCCCTGGGAGAGGGGTGAGTGAGTTCTCCTCCTGTTAATTCCCTGAGAGGTGGTTGTTAATAAGGGCTTTGTCCTCTTCCCTCCTCTTCCTTCCTCTCTCCCTGTGTGATCTCTGCACATGCTGGCTTCTCTTGGCCTTCCACATCATACCACATGCAGAGATTCTCAATCTGGAACTTTGCAGACATCCAAACTGTGAGCCAAATAAACCTTTTTCCCCTTTATGAATTGCCCAGCCTCAAATATTCCTTTCTAGGAACACAAAACAGACTAAGATATTCTGTATTTGGGTTTTTTCCCCTCTTTTTCTTTTCTTACCAACCTCTTTTGGGCTATTTTACCTTCTTTCTCTGGCTAATAAGAGGAAAAGGAGAGAGGGGAATAGGACCAAGTGCCTCTAGGCAGCTCCTCCAGTCCCTTTCTCCCCCTTTTGTAATTAAGCAGAATCTTTGAAAATGGCTTGTATCTCTAGAACAAAATTTTTTTTCCTCCCTCTCTTTCTGTTTTTGGTCTCCTCTGCCCAAACCATTTCTTCCTTTTTCTTTTTTTGTTCTTTTGGACATTTACCTGATACATCAGGTAAATAAATTTAAGAAGCGACAAAAATCTCATGGAAGGTAATCCTAAAGAAATCCACACAAAGACAAATTGCAATCAAATTTCTGAAAACTGAAGACACAAAAAAATCTTTAAAGTGGAAAAAAAATGACACCTTCTTTATAGGGAAAACAAACAATTCTTGTTCTCCAAGAACCATGGAGACAGAAAGAAGTGGCACATTTTCAAGTGCTGAAAAAAAAAAGTTCCCCACCCAGTACTCTACATAAGAAATACACTAATTTTGGATTTCTAATTTCCAGGATGACACAACCATAAATTCACATTCTTTTAAGTTGTTAAATTTGCATTAAATTTGTATAGTAAGAATAGGAAACTAATGCAATTATTAACAGAAGACAAGAAAAGTCTCTAAGTTCTCATTTTAAGATTTAGTTTTAGAACAAAATAAATCCAAAGCAAGCTGAAAGTAGGAAATAAAGAGTAAAAATCAATGCAACTAAGGAGAGAAAAACAAGAGAAAATTCAATAAAACAAAGAGTTGGTTCTTAGAAAAGATCAATGAAATTGGGAGACCTCTAGTGAGATTGAAAAAGAAAGAAAAGAGAGAATATATAAACTACCAATATCAGGAATAAAACAGGGAGTATCAATACAGACTATCCAGACATCCAAAGGATATGGGAATACTATATACACTTCTGCATACATGGATATGACAACTTACTTGAGATGAACCACATCCTCAACAAACACAAACAACCACAACTCACACAATATGAAACAGGTCATTTGGATAGCCTTGTAACTACTGGGGAAAGGAAATGTGTCATCTAAAAATTTGCAATTATCAGGCCCAGATGATTTCACTAGAAAAGTCTACCAAACACTTTTAAAAAATTAACACCAATTCTACACATTCTTTCCAAAAATTAGAAAAGAGAACACTTGTCATTTCATCTGATGGATTCATTTGTAGAGTTAATTTCTAGTATTACCTGATAACTGAGAGGTTGGCCAGAGGAACTCCAAAAACAGAGCAAGCACAGGCCTCTCCATTTTGAGCATAAGGCACTCCATCTTGGCCATTCAGTGACTTATGCTGAAACCACCCCCTTCTGGGACCCAGCCAGGAGGAATGAGAAACTAGCTAACACAATGGCTGGTGGGTGGGGGCTGAACCACAAATAAACAGAACAGTTTCAGCGGGAAGCCAGTTGGAACCCTACCTGGCAAGTCACTAGCACATCACTCCCCGCTCCTACCCTACCTTTAAAGCACTCTTGCTCTTCCAGGCTGATGCCTATTGAGATGTCAAACAAACTAGTTATTACTCTACATCTGGCTTTCTGAGATTGAGTGGACCACTACCTTACAATAACAAAACCAGGCAAAGACAGTACAAAGAAAGAAAACCACAGACCAATACCCTGATGAATACTGATGTGAAAATTCATAACAAAATATTAGCAAATAGCATTCAGCAACATATAAAATTATTTACATACCAGAGTTTATTCCAGGGATGCAAGTCTGGCAAACTACTTGAAAACTGATCAATGTGACCGACCATATATTACCAGGCTACAGAAGAAAAAATCTACATGACCTTGGATTGGTGATGAGTTACACGTACCACCAAAAGCATGAACCATGAAAAAAAAAAAGATCTGTTACACTTCATCAAAGTAAAAAAAATTCTGAGACAGACGCTGTTAAGAGAAACAAAAGACAAACCAAAGACCGGGAAAAAATATTTACACATAATATAAACATATATTTGATAAATACTTATATTCCAAATATATAAAGAACTTTAAAAACGCAAATAATAAGAGGACAATCTAATTAAAAATGGGCAAAAGATCTAAAAGACACCTCACCAAAGATGAAATACTGATAGAAAATAAAGTGTAGGTGCTCGTATTATGTGTAGAGAATTGTAAATTAAAATGAGATGCCACTGGGGAACTATTAGAATGGCAAAAATCCAGGAAAAAAATCCAAAAAACCAAAACAGAAAAACACCCTGATAATATCAAACACTGGAGCAACAGAAACTTTCATGCTTTGCTGGTGGAAATCCAAAATGGTACAGCTGCTTTGAAAGTCTGATAGCTTCTTACAAAAACAAACATAGTCTTACTATATAATCCAGCAATCACACTCCTCGGTATTTAGACAAATGAGTTGATGAATTATATCCACACAAACTCAAAAAACATGCACATGAATGTTTACAGCAGCTTTATTCATCATTGCCCCAAACTGGGAGGAATCAAGATATCCCTCAATAGGTGAATGGATAAGCACTCTGTGGTGTATCTGTTCAATGCAATGTTACTCTGAGATAAAAAGAAATGATCTTCAAGACACAAAAATACCTGGAGGAAGCCTAAATGCAAAGACAAAACTTGAAAGACAGTGAAATAATCAGTGGTTACCAGGGCTTTGGGTTTCACCAACTAATAAATAGATCACCCTAAAGCAAGATGTTAATAATAGGAGAATTTGGAGGCAGAGGGGAGGTGAGATTTGGAAACTCTCAGTACATTGTGTGCAGTTTTTCTGTAAATGTATGACTCTCTAATAAACTATATTAATTAAAACAAACTTCCTTTGTGAAAGAACGTGTTAAGAGGATGAAAGATAATCCAAAGACTCGGAGAAAATATTGTATTTGCAAACCACATATCTTACAAAGCCCTGATATCTAACATGTGTGAAAAACTCTCAAACCTCAATAGTCAACAATCAAACAAGACTATTACAAAGAAAGTAAGCAAGAGACATGAAGAGACATTGCACTGAAGATGACATAGGTGGCAAATACACACAAAAACACACAGCAGGTAAGATTAAATCAAGGCCAGACCACAACTGACAGATTTCTGTGATAAAGGCATGATGAACCCTTCTTTAGATTTTGTCATTTTATTACTTACAGAATCAGTGAAAGGAAGATTAGACAGATGCCAGGTCTTTGTGATCCTGTTCCATACACCAGGAGAGATGGTTGAAAGATAAAAGGCCAATATTTCCCATGTAAGTGGTGGGACCCCTCATTGCTTGGGAGCCTATAGAGGCAGCTAAGTGTTTTTATGGTCTGCAGCTAAGCCCCAAGGGGTAGCTCCTCAGAAGCTGTGAGCCAAGGAGGACCTGTTTTATGACAACCTCCCAATGGACTCAGGGCATAAATGGGACATGGCCTTGAAGCAGCACCTCACACGCTTTCCACCTCCACCCTGCCCTATACTCAGGGAGGATCACAAAGCAGTCTGCCAAGCTTCAGATTAGCTGCCTTGAAGCTTTACCTCTATGGCCCATGTAGATACATTTAAAGTAAAACAAAAGCAGCAAAACCAGAGTGTGATCTCTCACGTTTCCACTCCATCCATGCCCCTCCAAATCTTTCTGAAGCAAAAGCAGATTGAAAAAAAAACTGCAGAGAGAAGGAAGCTAATGATGGATCTAATGCCGATCTAAAATTATTAACAAGAAGTCTAAGTGAGCGCTAGATCTGAAAATACTAAGCAAAATAAAAACAGAAAAAAAACTCAAAGTAACTGTTCTGGTAGATTAGGGCACAGACTTAATAAGACCTAAAGGATTTAATATATACTGGAAACTAGATGACATGCATAGCAATGATTAGGAGAAAATTCACAGCACTAAACATTTTGATCAGTAAAAATGCAAAAATGGAAATTAATTAAATACCCTGTGATGGTTAATGTTCAATGTCAATTTGACTGGATTAAGGGATAGCGAGGTAGCTGGCAAAGCATTCTTTCAGGGTAGTCTGTGGGGTGTTTTCAGAAGAGACTGGTATTTGAATCAGGGGACTGAGTAAGGAAGATCTGCCCTCCCCAAGTGTGGGCTGCCACCATCCAATCCACTGGGGTCCAGGTAGAACAAAAAAGGCAGAGGAAAGGCAAATTCTCTCTTTCATTTGGGGCTGAGCAACTCATCTTCTTTGGACGTCACAACTCCAGGGTCTCTGGCTTTCAGTCTAGGACTGAATTACACTGTAAGCTCCCCTGATTTTTAGGCGTTTGGACTTAGACTGAGCCAACTACCAGCTTCTCTGACTCTCCAGCTTGCAGATAGCGTGTTGTGGGACTTCTCAGCCTCCATCATCATGTAAGCTAAGCCTCCTAGTAAACCCTCTATCTATATTTATCAGTTCATCTGTCTTATCAGTTCTGTTTCTCTGAAAAGTCCAGACTCAAATGTGTCTGATCCAAACAAAACAGAAAAAGAACACAAAAGTAGACCAAAAAGAAGTGCAAAGAAGGAAATAGCAAGGATGAAAGCAAAATCTAAGGAGCAGAAAATAGAAAAACAAGAGATACAATTAATAAATCAAAATCCTATTTTTAAAGAAACAAAAAAACTAGGAAAACCACTAGCTGACTTGATCAAGGAAAAACAGAAAATACTAATATACAAGTTAAGAACTGATGAAAAGAAACAGACACCGAAACAGAAGGAATTTTTTATTTTGGGGGGCAAGAGTGCAGTGGCATTGTCAAGCTCACTTCCACCTCAAACTCCTGGGCTCCAGCAATCCTCCATGCTTGGCTAATTTCTTTTCTTTTCTTTTTGTTCAACTACAGGTTGGGGTGGCTCTCAGTACAGCTCAGGCTGGTTTCAAACTCCTCACCTGAAGGGATTCTGCTACTTGCCTCCCAGAGTGCTAGAATTATAGGTGTGAGCCGCCCCATCCAGCCTACAAGTATGCGCCTGAATTTTAAAAACCTAGAAGAAAGGACAATTTCCTAGGGAAATACAGATGACCAAAATTGAGATAGATGACCATAGAGATCGAAAGCTTGAATATCCCAAATTCCATAAAAGAGACAGAGTAAATGAGGCCAAGCAAAAGGAATTTGTGTCAAAGGAGTGGGAGCCCCTGCTCATGCAACATCCTGGGGTCTTATGGCCCTGACCGAGCCTGAGCTTAAGGGAATTGGAGCAGCTTCTTTAGTTCTGCTGGGCCACTGCCCCTGAGGGAAACTGACAAGGAAAAGGTTAGTGAGGTGAACTTCAGTCCTGTGGCTGTCGCTGGTCTTGAGACTGCAAGTGACAGTCAGTGAGAAAGAGCACCTTCTATGTCTCTCTGCGTGTTTACTGTCTTTGGTGCTCTTCATTCCTTTGTGCAGACCTGCGTTTCATTCTGGTATCATTTTCCTCAAACCTAAAGAGAACTTTCTTTAATATTTTTCTAAGACAGACCTGCTTAGCGGTGATAAACTCTCTTTTTTTTTTCCTTGTCTGAAAAGGTTATTATTTTGCCACCATGTGAGAGGACTCTTTTTATTGATAGTTTTAGGATTCTGAGTTGACAGTCAGCACTTTATAGATGGCTGTAGATTAAATACAGGTTTGTACAATCTATAAACAACATTTTATTTCCTTTTTTTTCTTTGTATTTTTGTTGCTGTTGTTGAGACAGTCCCACCCTGTGCCCTGAGCAGAGTGCAATGGTGTCATAGCTCATTACAACCTCAGGCTAGGGCTGTGGGAATCTTGCTGCCTCAGCTTCCGGAAGCCGCTGAGATTACAGTTGCTCATCCCTCAGGCAGCAGGCTGGGCTTATTATCTTTTTAATGAGTCAGGGTCTCACTCTCACTCAGACAAGTCTCCAAGTCCTGAGCTCAAGCAGTTCTCCCTCCTCAGCCTCCCAGGCTTCTGGGATTACAGGCATGAGACACCACGCCAGCTATAAACAACATTTTAAAAAGAAACACGATGAAACAAATATGATGACATGAAGATTTACTGAAACGGAAAGGTACAGGTCATTTTAAAAAGCAGGTTATGTACCCCTATTCTCCCCCCCAAAAGAAAACCTGGGGTAAAAGGAAACCCAAGAGTTGGAGGTTGCTGTGAGCTATGATGCCACTGCACTCTATCCAGGATGACAGCTTGAGACTCTGTCTCTAAATAAATAAATAAGCAGGTTAGGAAACAGTATGCACATTAAGCTCTGATTTTAATGTTACATATGTGTAATATAAATGTATGTGTGTATAGATTATCATCTGGAATGATATATACCATATGTGTAACCGCTGGTCAGCGATAATCTCTCAGGGGGAGCACTGCAAGATTTTCTCCCTTGCACTTTCACTTCCCCCGGTAATGTCGCTACCCGGTGTTCAGGGTGCTCACGGGTCTCCTGCCGTTGGCGGCTCCTCACGTGAAGATCACAGACAGCACCGCGGAGCCCTGCTCATTTCGAGCGTCCAGCCAACGATAGGGAGTTCCCCTGTCCAAATGATCAAATGTACAGAATTGACAGTATGCTAAAAGTCTGTGACGGGACAGGACAAAGAAAGCAGTCTCAGGGTGACCACGGTTGACCGACCACAACACAGAGGCCACCACCAAATCCCACTCTGCAGCGGGGGCTGAGCAGCCCCGCCTTTGGCGCCCGGACTGGATAAAGGCTGGATGAACCCGGCCACAAACTGGTGGCGGTTTGATCCGCGTACCCGCAGCAAGTGGGCCAGACAGGGGCGACAGGTCTGGGACAAACCAGGAGGCTCATATTCTTGCCCTGGTCTCCAAGACCCGCTTTCTAGAGGGTCAGTAAGGACAGACCCCAGGTTGGGATCTGGGGCAACTGGAAGGGTTGGAGGGTAACGCCTGGGTGAGAGCTCAGACAGACCGTTGGAAGGGTTCCGGGAAGGTGGGACAGCAGGCGCCAGGAGAGGAGGGGGCGGGAGGAAGGACCCAGGCAGCTGCTCCGGGAGCGCAGGAGCAGGACAGCTGCGCGGGCCTGGGGAAGCTCGCTCTCTTTCTGAGTAATCTTTATTCTTGCTTTGACTGTAATTTAGATCAATAGATGAATGGGAGGAGCGAGGAGATGAGACCAGGGCCGGAAGGAGGGAAGAGGAGGAAAGCAGAGAACTAGCAACCCCTCCCCGTTCCCCACCCTACTCCAGCATAAGGCAATCAAAAGGTTCATGCGTCAATCTTAAGATTCCAGCGTCATCCTGAGCGGCGAAGTTTCCTGGGCTTAGTGGACACTCCTATTGGTCAGTCCACCTGTGGCGGTGGCGCGAACCGCTAGGATATAAGGACAGGACCCTGGAGCTTCCAAGGACACGCGAAGGAGATCTGGACCTGCTGGAGCGTGAAAGGGTAAGAGAGGGTCTTAGATCCTTTTTCCTGATCCGCAGAATTCCCGCTTCTCCCCAGGCCAGTCCCACCTACCCAACACCTGGCGGGAGGAGGAGGACACCAGAACCATCACGACCCAGGGCGACATCTGTGCGTGTCTCTTCTTCTTGGGAGACCCAGCTAGGTTGCTCAGGAAATTCCTTAAAGATCAGACTGTGGAGCACTGGGTGGCGGGGCGTGTGGGTGGGTGAAGGGATTGTGGTCGGGCCTGGCCTGTGCACCTGTTCTGTCAGGGAAGCAGGAGGAGCCCGGGTACAGCCAGCTGGGGTTGCTGCCGGGAGTGGGGTGGGGGTGAGGATGGTGCGGAACGGGGTGCCCAGCCTGAGAGGCCAGCAGGAAGGAGAGAGACACACATGTCTGCCCTCTGGACAGATCCCAGGACCGTGAAGGCCCGGGGTCCAGAGTATTTGCTATAGTAAAGTCAAGAAAGAAGTTCTGCAGGTGATTGTCTGACTCACCAACCACCGTAATGCAGATATTGTAACCTAATATCTAATAGCTAATGCCGTCATCTTAATCTGAAATTTAAAAAAAAATAAAAAGGAAACAGGAAGTATCCTTGCTGTTCTGCAGAATTGCTGACTTGTCTGTAAATACAAGTGAAACCTTTGATCTCTCATCTGCTTCTCTGCTGAGTGACAGGCAGACAGACTCCTCAGTCTGGCGACACCTAGAGGTCACTTCTGTTACAGCCCGTTTCCCTTTCTGTTTGGTTTCTGCCTGGGATTAGCTGATCCCCACCAGTTTTCCTCAGAGCTTTATCCCATGGATGGGAGGGGGCAGTTTGTGCTGTCCTGATTTTACCTACAATACACCTGCATGGGAGGCCCGAACTGCTTCCACCAGGTTCCACAGAGAAGTAAGAGGCAAGAAGGTCACTTTCCTACCTCATTGTGCTGGCTCCTTACCAGCAAGCTTCCATTGCCCCCAGGGGCTCTTCATAGGACTCTGTCTACTTCCCACCCCTCAAACCCCATTTTCTGGGGCATTTCTTCCTATCTGTGTCTAGCAAACTCTAGCACAGTAGGTTTACTTGGTGTCATGCAGCATTTTAAATGTTTTACAAATAATACCTCACTTAATTCTCATAAGCAAGGGAGCTTTTCTTGTTGGCATTATTTTGCTAAAGTACAGAAAAGTCAAGTAAATGCACCAAACCACACAGCTAATAAATGCCAGAGGTAGGATTTGAACCCAGGAAGTCTGAATCTTCATCCCTGACCTCTGCTGTCTCTGTCTCTCCATATGTTTTTGTACACAGGTATTTCAGGACTGATTTTGGTGGAAGGAGACATCATTTAGTGGTAATTCACTGTGTTGGTGGGAAATCTGGTTACATTCAAAGGTTTGAGAAAATTATCCTGTAAATCCAACAGCATCAGCGGTTTTTGTTTTGAAAGTTCTTTGGTGAGTGACCTCATTTTTTTTTAATTCTCAGTTTCTTATTGACTTAGTTCAATTTTATTTGTGATTTGAAATTTATATGGAAAATATCTGTACTTTGCAAAGAATCTGCAAGTGGCATTGATCATAATTTCCTTTAAATCTAAGGAAAGAGATAGAAATAAAGTTCCCTGAGCCTTTTCTGCCTGCAATAGAATCTAAACAGATGGGTGTGATTGCCATTTAAATACAGTTACCATGTAATCCTAGCAGTTTGGGAGGCTGAGGTGAATGGATTGACTGAGCTCAATAGTTAGAGACCAGCCTGAGGTAGAGGGAGATCCCATCTCTAAAAATAGTTGGGCATTGTGGCAGGTGTCTGTAGTCCCAGCTACTTGGGAGGTTGATGCAGTGGGATCACTTGACCCCAAGAGTCTAAGGTTGCCGTGAGATATGATGCCATGGCACTCTATCAAGGGCAACAAAGTGAGACACTGTCTCTAAATAAACAAATAAATACAGTTACCAATGAAAAATTATTGGCATATACGCCTTTATTATCAAAGTATGGAGGGTAAAGAAAAAATATTTAACTTTGAAGTTCTCATACATCAAAAGGAATATTTTACAAATAATTTGACAAGGATATTTCAATGATCTGGAGTGCAGAACAAAACTATGACATGTATAAATTTCTATGCAAGGGTCTAGATTAGGCAAAGGGTAAGATTGTAGATGTGCCAGCCTTCGTTTTTATCTAACACAATTCTTCTAAATATCCTCCTGCTCAATATTCTCGCTCCTCCTGTCACTTGTGTCAATATCCACCTTGTCAGTCCAGAGTTACTAGCATCTACTGCCAAGTGAGAACTGCTATTTCAAGCTTTTAGAATAGAATGGATTTTTGTTGGAAAGGAAAATTAAGCTGTGATAGTATACTTCTACTCTTTGTATGTATCCCCGATGAGTTCAAATTAGTTTTGAATTTATTAATTGTTCTAAATTCTACTGGTTTTTATAAATTTTCAAATAATGATGCCAAATAATTATGCATTTGCCAATTGTATTAATCTTTTAAAATAACTCTTAATCTTGATTATCTATCCATCATTTTGACCATCTAAGTTTACTTTGTCCTTTTGTCATTTCCTTATTCAGTGCTATGATCCATTGACCTTTTTACTTTGTCTCCTTCACGGGATTAGATCCCTGCTGCCCTCACCCTCTGTCCTTTTATCTTAGAATGCATAATCCAGATTTCAATCACTTACATGATAAAATTCCATCCTTTTCTCATGATCTTTTTAATTTGGCGGAGAATGGATTTTTATAAATTATGTAATAGCCAGGCATGTGGGCTCACATCTGGAATTTCAGCACTTTGGGAGGCCGAGGTGGGCGGATTGCCTGAGCTCATGAGTTCAAGACCATTCTGAGCTAGAGTGAGACACCAATCTCTGAAAACAGCCGGGCATTGTGGTGGGTACCTGTAGTACCAGCTACCTGGGAGGCTGAGGCAAGAGATCACTTGAGCCCCAGAGTTTGAGGTTGCTGTGAGCTATGACGCCAGGGCACTCTACCAGGGGTGACAAAGTAAGACTGTCTCAAAAAAAATTGTGTAATAACTCAAAATTCTAGAAATGTAAAAAGAATGTAATAAGAAAAAAAAAATATGTCTCACCTACCCCTGACATTTAACAGGCTTGTGATTTTGCCATATTTGGCACAGGTTTTTTTTCCACCCTTAACCTTTAGTGTTACATATAGAAAGACTTCTTTTTAATTCTCCAGTCTCATTCCTTTTCACCCTTATTGGTAACGTCTGTTAGGAAACCAGACTGCATCCTTATTCACTATGTTTTTATCCTTTTATTACACATATATATTCATAAACAATATTTATTATAGTTGTGTCTTTAAATTTTTATCTACATGCTATTGTATATAACTTCTGCAAATTTGCATTTTTTGTATTTTTATGGATATATCATAGTTGTACATATTTGGGGGGTACATGTGACTTTTTTTGAGACAGAGTTTCACTGTGTCACCCTCGGTAGAGTGCTATGGCATCACAGCTCCCAGCAACCTCAAACTCTTGGGCTTAAGTGATTCTCTTGCCTTAGCCTCCCAAGTAGCTGGGACTACAGGTGTCTGCCACAATGCCCAGCTACTGTTTTATTGCGGTTGTGTAGTTGGCCCAGGCTAGGTTCAAACTCACCAGCTCTGGTGTATGTGACTGGCACTGTAACTAGGGTGCTACGGGCGCCAAGTCGATATTTTGATACATGTGTATAGTGTGTAATGATCCAATATGGATAATTTGGACATCCATTGCAATTCATCTCTTCTAGATATTTTGAAATACACAATAAATTGTTGGCTATAATTTCCCTATTGTACTATCAGATACTAGAGTTTATTCCTGTTCTTTTTTGGTTTCCTTTTGGATGGAATATCTTTTCCATCCCTTCACTTTTGGTCTAGATTTGTCTTTATAAATGAGTTTCTTGTAGGCCGCGTATAGTCAGGTCTAGTGTTTTAATCCGTTCAGCCACTCCATGTGTTTTAATTGGAGAACTTGGTTTGTTTACAGTCAATGTCATTATTAGAGGGAAAGGCTTACTATTGCCATTTTCATGCTTGTTTTCTAGTTGATGTGTAACTCCTGTCTTTTTCTTGCTATCTTAGTTTGTGGTTCAGTGATTTTCTCTGGTAGTATTTTTAATTCCTTTCTTTTTAATTTTTATCGTATCTAGTATATACTTTTGGTTTGTAGTTACCATAAGTGTTTACAACTGATACCATCTTAACTTTAAGCACAAAAAAGGCAAGGAAACAAATCAAAAATAAAACTCTGTACACATTAACTCCCTTCTCCTCACACATTTTTTATGTTTCTTCCCACATTTTGAATTTTCGATGTCATTATTTACATTTTTATATTACCTATCTGTTAACTTTTGTAGTTATAATCATTTTTAATAGTTTTGTTTTTTAGTCTTCTTACAAAAGATGCAAGTGTTTTAAATACCAGAATTACAGTATTAGTATAACAAACACAATAGTGTCCTTTTCATTTGGTTTGAAGATCTCTTTTTAGCATTTTTTGTAGGACAGATCTGGTAGCAATGAATTACCCCAGCCTTATTTCTCACAGACAGTCTTTTTCTCTCCATTTTTTGAAGGATAACTTTGATGTGTACAGTGCTTTTGGCTGACAAGTTTATCCTCCTTCATCTTTTGCTGAGAAGCCTACTGCCAGGCATATTGGATCTCCCTACTATGTTATTGGCTTCTTTTTTATCACTGCCTTCAGAACCCTCTCTTTGTCCCTCACCTTTGTGAGTTTGCTTATAATATGTCTCGGAGTATTATTATTTGGGTTGAATCTGATCAGTGACCTTTGACCTTCTGGTACATGTATATTTGTATCTTTCTCCAGGTGTGGAAAGTTTTCTAAGATTATTTCTATGAATAAGCCTTCTATTCCTTTATTTTTCATAGTTCTCTTTTTAACTCTGATAACCCAAATATTTTCTCTTTTAACTTTGAGCCATAGTTCCCATAATCTTGCTCATTTCTTTACATTCTTTTTTCTGTTTTCTCTCCTGACTGTGTGTTTTTGAAGAGTCTGTCTTCAACCTCACTGATTCTTTCTTCTGTTTGATCATATCTGCTGTCAATGCTCTGTATTGCATTTTTCATTTTATTTATCATACATTTCACCTCCAGAATTGCTGTTTGATTTTTTTTTTTTTTTTGCTGTTTGTGGCCAGAGCCAGGTTTGAACCCCCCAACTCTGGTATATGGGGCCAGTGCTCTACTCCTTTGAGCCACAGGTGCTGCCTTGCTGTTTGATGTTTTAAAATTATTTCACCCTCTGTTAAATTTCTCAGGTAATTCCTGGGTTGATTTTTGGTATTTTATTGAAGTTTGTTTATCTTCCTTTAACAGCTATTTTTGAAATGTCTCAGAAATCACACATCTTTATGACTTTAGGGTTGGTCTCTGGTGTCTTATTTTGTCTCTTTGTTTAGGTCTAAGATCTCTGAATGTTCTTGATGCTTGTGCAAGTGCTGAGAAAATATTGGTACCAGTCTGTGCTTTGAGGGATTAGGTTTTATTTCACTGCTTCCAATCTGGTTTTGTTTGTGTTTATTCTGCTTTATAGAAGGATTCTAAGCCAACTGTTGTGTACCTGGAACCTAGAGCTACTGCAGCCATCTCAGCACTAGAGGACATTCTAAGCCCAGGGTTGCATGAGCCTCTGGAAGACACTGAGGTTGATGTGGCTTTCTGTTTTAGATGAACCAGGAAAGATCCAAGGAGGACTCTGGGGCTGTGTGGGAATGTTGGTCAAGAATCTGCCTGTGCTGATGACCTACGTAGGCATGCCTCCCAGCAGATCTCTGCACAGACAGGATAGGTCCCCCACTGCAACAAGAGGGGCTAGAGTTAGACTCCCTCAGGATGTGCTTGGAAAGGAGGCTGGTGGACCTATCTCTTCACTCAGACAGGCATGCATCACCTTGCAGGTCCCTGTACATGTAGAGTAATCCCTCTGGGGAACATAAAGGACTAGAGCCGAGACTGGATCCCCTCAGAATCTGCTGTGGGCTGTGCATTGGTGAGCCCATCAAAGAAGTTCAGACTTGTGGGCTGAAAGATAAGGGTGAATCTTCCTCTGGATTCTTGTGGGAATAGCTCTGAACTGGGACCTCAACTGGGGAAGGCAGGAGCAATGCCACAAAATAAACTCTTACTTTTACTGCCATGGCCACTATCAGTGGGCAAGAGTGGGCATGAGCTTGTCTGCCAAGGCACTACTGTGTGTTCCTTGAGACTTAGTGATAAAGTGACCTGTGGCAATGGACTGTGTCCAGAGAGCATGAAGGAGTAATAGTCCCCTTTTTCTTAGCTAAAGAAAACCTGAATGTGTCATTTTTAATTTTACAGTAACAAAAACATCTGTGGGGCAGTGACCCAGAAAACTTTCCTGAAAAAGGACTTCAAACATATTTAGCACATCATCGTTGATGAAGCTCAGAATTTCTGCGAAGAAGATGGGAAC
>NW_003852507.1:7036621-7038731 GCF_000181295.1 Otolemur garnettii | reverse complement strand
AAGTCTCAGGTCCCCGCGCCGGGGCATTCGGTTGGCGAATTGTCTTGGCCTCTGTGTTGGTGAGGCGCAGAGAGCACACCCTCAGCAGAGATGACCCGTCCACCAACCTGTGCTCTGTTTTTCTTATAGGTTTGGTTTTTTGAAATAGCTGTAAGCGACACGCACCTCACTGCACGTGCTTCACGGGTAGGATTGATGCACTTAACACACCACAGGGAGAGTCTTGAAACCATCAGCACAGTTAAGACAATGAATGTATCAGGGCTGACCAGGGGGAGGAGAGGCAGGCACTACTAATCTAGTGCTGAGTTATATGGGACACCAAAACACCTTCAAGTAATCAAAAAAACAATATTTTAAAAATCAAAATCAATACAAAAATGCATGATAAATAAAATATAAACATTTTGCACAAAGACGGGATCCAACTCAGCATTAGAACAATCCTGCATCCCTCTCCCCTGTGCCAGGCCTCCTCCCACCTCCTGGGAGTCCTCCCCTTTCCCCTCACTCCCTTCCTGTGTGCTTGTAGGTGACTGTAAATAGTCTGTTTCTGGGTTCTCCTCTGTTCCATCGGTCTGATGGGCTCTAATGCCCATCACATTGCCGTCATGTTAGAGGTTTATCATTCTTCAAGCTCCTTGGGCTAGCCTTATCTGATTGCACTGACAGGCCTCCTGCCCAACATGGAATAGAAATGAAAATAGTTAACTTACCTCATTCCAGAACTCCAGGAGACTTATTGATATTTTTGTCATTGGCTGCAGTTCATAAAAGTTTTTGTTTTGTAAACAATCTTTATCAGGTGAAGGATATTTCCTTCTATTCCCAATTTGCTGAGAGATCTTTTTTAAAATCATGAGTGGTTTTTGAATTTTTGTCCCACTGTGGAGCACGAGATGCTGTGGCAGATGTCATAATGTTCAACAGGTTGGGGCCCTCTGCAGAAGAAGAGCAGAGCTCCCTGCCCCACAGGTGCTAGGCTTGGCAAGGTAACTCGTTTTGACCGGTGAAGTAAGGACAGAGGCAGTGTGTATTCCGTCTCAGCATAATTTTCAGGAGTCACATTCTTTTCAGGCATCTACTGAAATGGTCATATGCTGTTCTCTTTTTCTATTAATGTAGTGAACAAGCTGATGGATTTTCACGTGTTCATCATTCTTGGATACCTGGAGTAAACCTCTGTTTTGATGCAATATATTTTGATATTTTGCTGTATCCATTTTACTTATATTTGATTGAGAGTTTTAAAACTTATGTTTACGGTAGAGATTGGTCTATAGTTATCCCCTCCTCTCTTTTTTAGTTTTCCCTTCTCTTAATATTTTGATCAGGTTTTGAAATCAGGTCAACTAGTGTCATAGAAGAGCTAGGAAATGTTCTCTTTTTTATTTTCCAGAAGAGTTTTTGTAAGATTGGTGTTATTTTTTGTTTTGGGTTTTAAATTGCACTTTGTTGCTATATTCACAGGTCCCTGCAATCTGGCATACAGACAGGGTACAGGGGGAGGCCTTGTTTCTGCTCCATTCACCTTCATTTGCCATGGCTTGAAGGCTGGGGCTGGAGCCCTAGGAAGGCTCTCTTACTCACACGACCGCTGTGAGGTGGGAAGACGTCTCTCCTTTCCCTCACACCTCTCCCCTGCCCATGTTGTCTCTCCAGTAAGGCAGTTTCAGGGCAGCCAGACTTCTAATACAGGGGCTCAGGAACTAAGAGAGAGGGCCATGTGGAAGTTATATTCTCTTTTCAAATAGACCCTGGCAAGTCACATCATTTATGCTGCATTCAAGGTTGGCACATGTTCAAGAGAAGGGGAATTAGAAGTGGCTTTTTATAAGAGGGGGGGTCACAGAATGTGCCAACAAATGTTTTACAAAAAGTATAATTCCATTCATATTTACTGTAGTTTAACAACATGCAAAACCAATCTCTTTATTTGTTTAAAAACTTGGTAAACCTGTGAAGAATTGCAAGGGAATATTAGGTCTAAAATCTCCTACACTGCTAGTGGGAATTTAAACTAATACATCCCTTTTGGAAAGACATCTGGAGAACACTTAGAGAACTAAAAATAGACCTGCCGTTTGACCCTGCAATTCCTTTATTAGGT
>NW_003852507.1:7031608-7036196 GCF_000181295.1 Otolemur garnettii | reverse complement strand
TGGTTTATCTTACAAGGGTACAAGTGAATCTTTCTATGAGTAGAATATGAATGTTTTAACACAATAACTAAGAAAATGACATGAAGGCTATGTTAACCAGTTTTATGGAAGTGTTTTGGATTGTGTGTGAAAACACCACACTGTACTCCAGAAGTGCATTAATGTACACAGTTACCATTCAATAAAAAATAAATAAATAAATAAATAAATAATTTCATATGTGTGAACCTCTGAGAGGAGAAGGAACAGAGTGGATTACGGAGTAGCACTCAAGTGCCTTTGATATCATGGATAACAGTCTTTAACAGGGAAAGGGGATACACAGGGGTTTGTACTTTTTTCGTTACATTATTTGTATTCTATAAATGTTATCTTGTAGCTACTTAGTAGTTAATAAAAACTTAATTTAAAAGTTGTGTGAACTTTTCCTCTGCTGACTTGCTGGGGGGCCATTTGAGAGATGCATGTTTGATTCTGAGTAGATCTGCCCTGCCCTGCCTCTCACACACTTTCCTGTGGAACTTCTTTTTTTTTTTTTTTCTTACCTTTTGGAGGGTATCTTGGTGCTCTGGGAACATCTCTACCCTTCCATTTTCTAAGTCAGTGTCTGATAGAGAATTTCTTTTTTTCTCTTTCTCTCTCCCTCCCTCTCTCCCCTCTCTCTCCCTGCCCTCTCTTTTGGTAGAGTCTCACTCTGTTACCCAGGCTGGAGAGCTATGGCGTTAGCCTAGCTCACAGCAACCTCAAACTCCTGGGTTCCAGCTATCCTCCTGCCTCAGCCTCTGGAGTAGCTGAGAGTACAGGACCTGTCATACCACCAGGCTAGGTCTCATCCTTGCTCAAGCTGGCCTGAACGCTTGAGTTCAAGCGATCCTCCTTCCTCGGCCTAGGATTACAGGCGTGAGCCATTGTCCCTAAAGAAGTGAAACTATTTCTCTAGAGCTGTGTGAGGATCATGGGATACGAAGAAAAGCACGGGTATGTGCTTTCACTGTATGTGCCCATTCAGTGTGAATTCTTCCTAGGTGCCTTAAGATTCTAGAATGGACTTGGGACAGAAGGCAGGTAAAGGAGTCCAGATGAGGTGGGGTAGGGGTGGGGGAGCTCAGGAGAATGCAATTCACACTTGCAGACTCCCCAGTGAGTAAGTCATTTTGGCCACTGTGCATTTCAAAGGCCGTGCAGTCTGGCAGACAAATCTTAGCTGTGGGAAGCTGAGAAATGTGTATTTATCATAATGAACATAAGATAAGGAGTCCCCAGGAAAGGAAAGTGACAGGAGGGCTGTATCCCTCTAGAGGAACCATCTGAGCGTCTGAACTAAATAGAGTAGTGGTCCCGGATGGCTCCAAAACGCTCCTTACCCCTCCAGGGGTAGGCATGGGAATCTGTGTCCTCGCACCTTCTTCTCTCCAGGGCATTAACAGCTGCTCTGGCCGGGTTCCTGCTGGCAACTGAGCTTTTAAGCAAGGAGACGGCAGGGCCCCTCGGGAATGCGAATAGAACTAGAAAGGTTGAGCTACTCCTCTAAGAGCTTGGTATTTCTTCAGTTTTGGTGAGTCAATATTCAGGACAAGCGTGCGCTGTCACGTCAGGAGCGTCGACGGCCAATAGAACGCAGGCGCGTGAGGCGTGGGGGGAGGAGTCGCCCTCTGGACTCAGAGGGCGGGAAATATGACAAGATGCCAGATTTCTGGGCCTGCGAAGGGGCTGGCGACGGGCCAGAGCCTGGACCTGCCATATTGTTTGTTTAACAATTGTTTTGTTTAAATGGCATTTATTCTTTTTGTCAGAACACAGAGATAGGTAAAAACAAAAGGAGCGATCCCTGGCGGTCACTCAGAGGTTCTCCAAGTGGGCTTTTAAGGTCGTATAGTGTAAAGAAAACAAAAGGACGAAGATCCCCAGCGGCGCGCAAGCCCAGCCGGGCGGGCGGAGCGCACAGTCGTGCAGCCGCAGCGGACTGTCAGCTGCGCTGCTCCTGCGAGGAATCCTGCTTCTGGTAAGTGTCCCGCTCCACTCACAGATCCTCCAACTTCAATTTCTAGCTTGTCAGATGGATCGCGACCAGGATAAGCCCCCCTTTCCCAGAGAGGCCCCGGGCTGGTTTCCCTTCTGGGAATTTTAGCTCCTTGGTTCTTTCTTGTGCCTGTAACAACTTCCATCAAAACTAGATGCCATTGAGGACTTGGGAGGGGCGCACTTGAGAGCTTGGGGTCCAGACACGTCTTCCTGTTTGGAGAGAACTTTCGAGAAAGCTATGGAAAGAGCCCGCGGGGATCTGAGGTGTTGGAAGAGGGGCCAGATAGGCAGGAAGGGCAGAGTGCTGTGTGGACAAGCCAGGCTTGTGCCGGCGTGCAGAGTTCCTTGCGAGTGCCCTCACCTGCTGGAGTCACCATCGTGAGTGGAGCTGGGGAACAGGTTCTTTAGGTGAAATGAGACCAGGCACTGATGAACCGCATTGCTAGGTCCGGAAAGAGAAACAAGCCCCTTAGCGCCCTGCTAAAGTTTATGATCCAGAAGAGGGGAACAGGGAGAACAACGCTTTCCCAAACTAAATGCAAAGGGGCTTCTGAGTGGGGTAAAGAATAAGATGTGATTTTTTGCTACCCAAGTAGTAGCTCTTATCACTGCTGTCCCAACTTCCTGTGCAGTTCTTACCAACCTGCTGTTTCGGAGTAACTGTAAGGAGGTCCAAGTGCGGCCCCCTTTCCCAGAAAAGGCAAATAACAACCCAGCCCAAACCCCCTTTCCCCACAGTCAAAAATATAAAGGATTTCTAGGGAAACATCTAATCTGTAAACCTTGACCAGCGTTTAAGGGAAGTCAGTGAGTTTTACGTCCTAAAGATTTAATTGATAAGCTCCAGTCCCTCGCTTATTTGTTAAGGATTGTGTTCCAGATGTATGCTGAAGGTAGTGCTTTTGAATCACAGAAAGTTTGACATAGCTACAGGTGTTGGGCTAGCTGGCCAGGATCCCAGGCTAGTCCACAAGGGCTAGGTCCTCTAAGGTGGCTCAACCGCAGCTGCCAGGCGTCCCAAGTTTCTGATTGGTATGGGCATCCTCCATAAGCACTTTGGGAATGAGATGGGTTTCCTGTCCCCTTTTACATATAGTTGGTGAACCAAAGGGGTTCATCTACAGCAGCTCTTGATGCAGAGGGTGCTGGACCATGAGCTGGGAGGAAAGGTGAGAGGATTTCAGATACAGAGGCTGAAAGCAGAATCAGGGAGGGGAGGCTGCTTGGCAAGGCATTACAAGATGATAAAGCTGTGTGGCTGGGCAGAAGTAGAAGTGATTGTCTTTCAGCCTTTGGGGCAGGAAGGGAGAATCTCTTCTGTCAAATCAAGAGGCAAAGTGCACTCGCATTTAAGATAGCCCCACATATAAGAAATATGAAGAAACTAGGTCACTAATTGTGCTACAGTATTATGAAGAAAGCCTACTATAGCAGGAAAATACATCGCCTGGTTTTGTGTGTGTGTGTGTGTGTGTGTGTGTGTAACTATGCCACACTGAGACTATCACTATGTTTTTCTTTTAAATTTAACTGATTAGGATTACCTGGCGTCATTGTTTTTTTTATGCCAATACATGCTGTTTTGATCACTCTGGACTTGCAATATAACCTGAAGTTTAGTAGAGTGATGTCGCCAGCTTTGTTTTTATTATGAAGAAAAAAGCCTTGGCTATATACGCTTTTTTCTGGTTCCATACAAAATGAAGAACTATTTTTTTCTAGTTCTTTAATGTTAGTATTTTAATGGAGATTATATTAAATCTATAGATTGCTTTGGGTAGTATAGACGTTTAAACAATGTTGATTCTTCCCAGCCAAGAGCATGGTATGCTCTTCCATTTGTTAATATCTTCTGCTATTTCTTTTCTTAGGATTTCATAATTCTCTTTGTAGAGATCCTTCACCACCCTTGTCAGGTATATTCCTAGGTATTTCATTTTCTTTGAAGCTACTGTGAAGGGAATTGTGTCCTTGATTTGCTTCTCAACTTGTCTGTTATTTACATATACAAAAGCTACTGATTTGTGGACATTGATTTTTATACCCTGAAATGTTACTGTATTTCTTGATCACTTCCTGGAGTCTTGTGGCTGAGTCTCTGGGATTCTTTAAGTATAAGATCATATCATCAGCAAAGAGTGAGAGTTAAACCTCCTCTGCCCCAATTTGGATTCCTCTAATATCCTTCTCTTGCCTAATTGCATTGGCTAGAATTTGTAGCATTATGATGAATGTGAAATTATGTAGCAATAGAGAATATCCTTGTTTGGTTCCAGTTCTAAGTAGAAAAGCTTTCAATTTTACTCCATTCAGTATGATAGAGTAAGGCTTTGTTCCATAAATAGAATACAGAATGAAATAGAATAAAGATAATAATAATAATGATGATAATAATAAATTGGCTCAGCGTCTGCAGCTCAAGCGGCTAAGGCGCTAGCCATGTACACCTGAGCAGGTGGGTTTGAATCCAGCCCTGGCTTACCAAACAATAATGACAATTGCAACCAAAAAATAGCCAGGTGTTGTGGCGGGCGCCTGTAGTCCCAGCTACTTGGGAGGCAGAGGC
>NW_003852507.1:7024921-7031428 GCF_000181295.1 Otolemur garnettii | reverse complement strand
GACAGGAGCCTCAAGCTGTCCCCCTGGGTAGAGTGCCGTGGCATCTCAGCTCACAGCAACCTCCAACTCCTGGGCTAAAGCAAGTCTCCCACCTCCGCCTCCCAAGTAGCTGGGACCACAGGCGCCCACCACAACGCCTGGCTATTTTTTTTGGTTGCAGCCGTAATTGTTGTTTGGCGGCCCGGGCTGGATTTGAACCCGCCACCTTGGGTGTACATGGCTGGCGCCTTAGCCACTTGAGCCACAGGCGCTGAGCCAACAAAAGGGATATCTTAGTTGTGTAAGAAATTTATGTAGGAAAGATGAAAAAGGTAGAAAAACTTCTCTCAAGAAGAAAAAAGGAAATAAATGGAAAAGAAAGAAAAAATATAAGGGGCAGAAAAACTGTAGCAAAACTAGAGCCCTGGTATTGAAGAAAGTAAAAATGAAAAAATAAAAATACAACAAAACAAAACAAAAACAACAAAAACACTAAGGAAAATATTTCAAGAAAAGAGAAGGAAAAAAAATGTATTGCAATTTATTACCCTGATGCCAGCTGGTGCTCCAAGAAGATAGGCAAAAGGGGGGAAAGAGGTATATAATGCAACATGTTGCCTAGACACCAGGTGGCGCTGTGGTGTTAGAAGACAGAACACCCACACTGATTTTTTTTAACTTTAAAACAATTATTTTATTTAGTTATATCCATCTCTAATAGCTCGAAATAAAAATTTCCATGGACTTAATTGAACTGTACGTTACTTTATTTATTTATTTATTTAAAATTCATTATTTATTTATTTATTTTGCAGTTTTTGACCAGGGCTGGGTTTGAACCCACCACCTCCAGCATATGGGGCTGGTGCCCTACTCCTTTGAGCCACAGGCACCGCCCTGTTACTTTACTTTAAAATGTCTCTTTTCTCATTAAAATAATTTCTAAACCACTCTATGTGCTCTACCTTCTGTTTAACACTCAGATATGGGTTTATGGAAAGGCCACATGTCACCAGCACCATGAAGTGGTGAACTGGTCCTAGTTTTGGAAAATCTTCCAGGTATTTATCCAGAAATACACGTTCATGAAATTCTGAACCTACGCCATTGAAACCTGCTTCATTGTTAATAGGGAATTCTCACAGCTTCCCTTCTTTAGTCGACTGAATCATCTCTCCAAACCCATTCTGAAAAGGCTGTTCAGTTATTGCGGCTAACTGCTTAGCAAATTCCACATCCCAAAGTGAAGGTGATGTGTCTCTTTCAAGTGCTTCTTCAGTAAATGCCTTAATGTCAAAAATATTAAGTCTTGGCTCGGCGCCTGTGGCTCAAGCGGTTAAGGCGCCAGCCACATACACCTAAGATGGGGGGTTCGAATCCCCAGCCTGGGCCCGCCAAACAACAATGATGGCTGCAACCAAAAAATGGCTGGGGGTTGTGGCTGGCGCCTGTAGTCCCAGCTACTTGGGAGGCTGAGGCAGGAGACTCGCTTGAACCCAGGAGTTGGAGGTTGCTGTGAGCTGTAATGCCACGGCACTCTACCCAGGGGGATAGCTTGAGGCTCCATCTAAAAAAAAAAATTAAGTCTCTTCCCCTTGAATAAATCTCTCCTTTTTCTAAGATTAGTAGTCTTCTCTTGGCCAATATAACTGTCAAGTCCTTCATCAAATTGAATCCAATGCTCTGGTTTTGTATTAACTCTGGCTGTAGCTGATCTGGCAACTTTCGTATCTGATTCTATGTTACTAAAACTAATTTTAGATCTCTCTTCATCTTTCTGTGCCCTTGAGTTTTCCTCATGCTTTTGGAGCTGCCTAAGCAGTTCTGACTTGGTCATCTGCTTGTCAAAAGGGAGGGAATCTGCAACAGCAAATGCAGCTGCCACCAGCTTAGGACTCAAGGTCTCATTTCTCTTCTTGGCATGTTCTGTAGTTCTTTGAAGCCTGCCAATTGTAGTCCCCAAACTTTTAAGTGGTCTTCTCTTGGGTGGCTTTGTGGTCTGCACAGGTCTTTACATTTACTGTGCTTAATTCAACTTTCATGCCTTTAATAATATCTAACAAGTCTTTTATTGTATTTTCATTTATACTATTTTGGCTCTCTGAAGTCTCCTTGGAAATCTCACTGGTTGGAACAGACTGCTCATCTTTCTTGCTATGGATCATACTGCTAGCGCCAAAATATCTTTGAATATATATATATATATATATGTATATATAGTCCTGATTCTGTGATTGACTAGGCTCAGCTGGGTTTACTCATGTGGTTGTCCTTGGAAAGCAGGTAGGCTGTACTGGATGTCCAACATGGTTTCTTTACCCACAAAACTGATACCTCAGCTGCACCAGCTCACCTCTGGTGCCCGGGAGCACGGGGACACATATGAATGGAACTGTATGGGGGGGGAGGCTGTCTGGCTAGCCTGCGAACTGGGGGCATGCAGAGAAAATTGGAAGTCACCTCTCTCAGTGGTTCCCATGGGGCCAGGTAAGGCGCACCTGACCACACTCCCTGCAGCACTGCCACCCACACTGATTTTGTTATATAAAATAGGGGCCAGAAGCCACTATCTAATTGCCAAGGGGACCTGGTCCTGACTTCCTGATTTATTTGCCCAGAATTAGGAGCTTGGTCACTTTGCTAGCATTCAGTTCCTGCAGGGTTGGAAGCCTGAAGCTCTCACCAGACCTCTTTGGAGGCTTGCCTTTACCTTCCAAATAGGGCCTTATTCGGCTACAAAGTGCTTTCCTGGGGTGCAGGAGTCTCCAATCTCACCCCAAGAATGGGTGCCCAAGCTCAGCAGGTGCACCAGAGCAGGCTGTGCACCAGGACCCTGTGCCTGTACCTTCCAGGCAGCCCTCCCACAATGGCAGCACCCTGCTGGTAGCTGAATGAATGGAAGTTCCACCCCCATTGAATCACCCAATGATTCAATCCTGGCCACTGGATGCTGTTCAAATTCACTTGCTCACTTAAGCCCTTCCAAGGCAGCTCCAGAGAGCACCGAAGTCCAAACAAGCAAACAAATAAACAAACCCCACAATTGTAGGATAGGCCTTCCCTATCTCTAGTTTTAGACCAGAGGGCCTCAGCTGGTATCCAGGCATTCACCTACTGTGCCAGTATTCCACTGTTTCTGACCTCCTTCTTGGCTCTCAGAGTCCCCTACTGCTTCACTGTGCCCCTGGGGTGATGTTTCTGGGCAGGACACCCCAGCCAGAGGTAACTGGAGTCCTCTTTCCCCTGACTCACCATGAGTGGCTGCTAAGGAGATGTCTTTAATCTGCCATCTTGCTCTGTCTTTGGGCCTATTTTATTTTTGGATGTGAAATCTTAAATAAAATACTAGCAGATTACATTCAGTATTAAATGATGATAGGAACAATGTCAGCAAAATGGTGAATTAGGAAGCTTTAACCCTTTCTTTCCTCACAGAAACATCAAATTGCAAGCAGAAATTGGCTGAACTAATGTTCAAGGGTTTATATGCATAGCAACCAATCGAATGCCCAGTGAAGAAGAAGGAACATTCAAAATTGTGGAAGTTTCATGATATTTTTACTGACACTTGGCCCAACCTCCCCTGTGTATGTCAAGGTCTTAATCTTGGGTAGACAGCACCGCTGTTCCTGTTTCTCTCACTAGATCTAGAGGGAACAGAGCAAGCTTTCTTTGCAATTGTCTAATCTGTGTGGGAACTGCCTAAAGGATTAGTGACTATCTCACTTTGCTCAGATCTCAGATGGGGAAAAGTGGTGACCACTGTACCTCAAGGATGCGAGGAGACTACAAACCTACAGATGTCTGGGGCAAGAGATTACAGCTATAGAGATACAGTAACCATCTAAGGCCCCCACAGAAAGCTGGGATAAGAGTCTTTGGAAAATGAACACATTCAAAAACAGCCATGTATAGAGAGGAATAAAGAAATCCCAATGCAACACAGGAAAGATGAATGTTTGGAAAAGACCTGAGAAGACCTTAAGCTTTCACTTTGTGCTGATGCCTTAGATGAGAGCATACTCAGTTAATCAGTGAAGGACTGCCCTGACATGGAGTCAGTCTGCAAAGAGAAAGGCAGCTGGTTTTGTAAATACTCAATTTTCAACAAATACTCACAAGACATACAAACAATAGGAAATCATGGCCTGTGCAATAGAAGAAAGCAATTTGAGAGAACATGTTTCTGAGGAAGACCAGATAGTAAACATATTAGACAAAGGCTTTAAAGCAGTGTTCTTGATAACCACATGCAAAAGCATAAAATTAGGCTGTTATCTCACACCATGTACAAAAAGAAACTAAAAATGAATTTTAACACTACATGTAACACTTGAAGCTGTAAAACTAGTAGGAGAAAATACAGGAGACATTGGTCTGGGGAAAGATGTTTCAATATGACCCAACAGTGTAGTCAACAAAAGCAAACAGAGACAAATGCAATTATATCCAACTCAAAAGTTTCTGCATATTAAAGGAAACAATCACCTGAGTGAAGAGATAACCTATGGAATGGAAGAAAATATTTATAAGTCATATATCTGATAAGGTTTTAATAATCACCACATCTAAAGAATTCAAACATATCAATAGCAAGAAAACAAATACCCTAATTAAAAAGTGGGCAACAGATCTAACTAGAGATTTCTCAAAAGAAGACATACAAATGATCAACAGTTATACAACATAATACTCAGCAATACTGAATAAGTAGAGAAATTCAAATTAAAACTATAATGAGATACTACTTCATACCTTTTAGAATAGGTGTCATCAAAAAGGCAAGAGATAACAAGTCATGGCACAGATGTATAGAAAAGAGAATTTTGCACACTGTTACTAGGGATATAAATCAGTTATAGTTGTTATTGAAAACACTGTGGAGGTTTCCCAAAAAATTAAAAATAGGGATGGCACCTGTAGCTCAATGGGTAGGGCTCAGGCCAAATGGGTTTGAACTTGGCCCAGGCCAACTCTAACAACAATGTCAACTGCGACAAAAAAATAGCTGGGAGTTGTGGCAGGTGCCTGTAGTCCCAGCTACTTGGGAGGCTGAGGCAAGAGAATCACCTAAGCTCAAGAGTTTGAGGTTGCTGTGAGCTGTGACACCATGGCACTCTACCCAGGGCAACAGCTTAAGACTCTGTTTCAAAAAAAAAAAATTGAAAATAGGAACCACTGTATGATCAAACAATCCCACTACTGGATATATGTCCAAAGGAAAGGAAATCAGTGTGTTGAAGAAATACCTGTACTTCCATGTCTATTGCAGCATTATTCACAATAGCTAAGTTTTGGGATCATCCTAAGTGTCCATCAATAGATGAATGGATAAAGAAAATGGGGTACATTTACACGAAATGTATTCAGCCTCATGAAAAGAACAAAATTCTGTCATTTGTGACAACATGGATGAGCCTAGAGAACATTATATTAAGTGAAATGAGTCAGACACAGAAAGGTGGGTCCTGCATGATTTTACTTATATGTAGATGTCAAATTCAGAAGGAGATAATAGGATGGTGGTTATCAGGGGCCAGATGCAGGAAAGCTGGGAAGATGTTGGTCAAAGGTTACAAAATTTCAGTTAACTAGAAGGAATAAATTAGTTCAAGACCTCTATTGTACAGCACGGTGACTATAGTTTACAATGTATTCTTGAAAATTGCTAGAACAGTAAATTTCATGTTCTCACTACAAAAAATAAGTATATGACATAATGCATATGTTAGTTATCTCAATATGGCCATTCCAGAATGTATACAAATTCCAAGACATGTAGTACATGATCAATACTCGTACTCAATAAGTATAAATAAAATAATTAAACACATTTATATACATACAGAATTAGTAACACCACATACATCCTTATTTTTCCCTAAAAAATTTGGGCAAAAAGATATGCATTATACATAGCACAATATCATACGGTTAATGGGATGGCTTATAACTACCAGCAGTTTATCACTCATCATTCTGAAGGCCAGGAAGTGGAAGACCAAAGTGCTAGCATGGTGGAGTTCTGGTGAGAGCTCTCTTTTTGTTGTGAACTACCAACTTCTTCCTGTGTGCTCAGATGGCAGATGGGTTGTTAGCATCCTAGGGTCCTTTTTAAAAGAGTACTAATCTTTTCAAAAGAGTACCATCTTTTTGACCTAATCACCTCCCAAAGATCCCATCACCTTGGGGGTTTGGATTCCAGCATGTGAATTTTGGAGGGACACAAACATTCTCAGCATAGCACTAGTCATTTGTATATAAGAATTTTACTGACAGGTGTTTTTCCTTTCTTTCTTTGGGGGTGCTGCCATTCCCTCACTCCTTCCTCCTCCCCCATTTTCCCTTTCCTCAGTCTCTGCTCTCTTCACTCTGTCTCATTTCTTTCTTTTTTGTTTTTTTTAGAGACAGAGTCTCATTTTGTCACCCTTGGTAGAGTGCTGTGACATCACAGCTCACAGCAACCTCCAGCTCTTGGGCTTAGGTGATTCTCTTGCCTCAGCCTCCCGACTAGCTGGGACTACAGGC
>NW_003852507.1:7019131-7024901 GCF_000181295.1 Otolemur garnettii | reverse complement strand
AGAATAAAGCAATTTGAGAGAACATGTTTCTGAGGAAGACCAAACAATAAACATATTAGACAAAGGCTTTAAAGCAGTGTTCTTGATAACCACATGCAAAGCATAAAATTAGGCTGTTATCTCACACCATATACAAAAAGAAACTAAAAATGAATTTTAACACTACATGTAACACTTGAAACTGTAACACTAGTAAAAGAAAATATAGGAGACATTGGTCTGGACAATGATGTTTCAATATAACCCAACAGTGTAGTCAACAAAAGCAAACAGAGACAAATGCAATTATATCCAACTCAAAAGTTTCTGCATATTAAAGGAAACAATCGCCTGAGTGAAGAGAAAACCAATGGAATGGAAGAAAATATTTACAAGCCATACATCTGATAAGGTTTTAATAACCAACATATATAAAGAACTCAAATGTATCAATAGCAAGAAAACAAATACCCGAATTAAAAAGTGGGCAAAAGATCTAACTAGAGATTTCTCAAAAGAAGACATACAAATGATCAACAGTTATACAACACAATACTCAACAATACTTAATAAGCAGGGAAATGCAAATTAAAACTATAATGAGATACTACTTCATACCTGTTAGAATAGCTGTCATCAAAAAGGCAAGGGATAACAAGTCATGGACAGATGTAGAGAAAAGGGAATTTTGCACACTGTTATTAGGGATGTAAATCAGTTATAATTGTTATTGAAAACACTATGGAGGTTTCTCAAAAAATTAAAAATAGGGGTGGTGCCTGTAGTCCCAGTTACTTGGGAGGCTGAGGTAAGAGAATCGCTTAAGCCAAGAGTTTGAGGTTGCTGTGAACTGTGACACCATGGCACTCTACCCAGGGCAACAGCTTAAGACTCTGTCTCAAAAAACATAATTAAAAATAGGAACCACTGTATGATCAAACAATCCCACTACTGGGTATATGTCCAAGGGAAAGGAAATCAGTGTGTTGAAGAAATACTCGTACTTCCATATCTTTTGCAGCATTATTCACAATAGCCAAGTTTTGGGATCATCCTAAGTGTCCATCGATAGATAAATAGATAAAGAAAATGGGGTACATTTATGCAATTAAATGTATTCAGCCTCATAAAAAAAAGAATATTCTGTCATTTGTGACAACATGGATGAGCCTAGAGAACATTATATTAAGTGAAATGAGTCAGACACAGAAAGGTGGGTCCTGCATGATTTTACTTATATGTAGATGTCAAATTCAGAAGGAGATAATAGGATGGTGGTTATCAGGGGCCAGATGCGGGAAAGCTGGGAAGATGTTGGTCAAAGGATACAAAATTTCAGTTAACTAGAAGGAATAAATTAGTTCAAGACCTCTATTGTACAGCACGGTGACTATAGTTTACAATATATTCTTGAAAATTGCTAGAACTCTGTGTTCTCATTACAAAAATTAAAATATGACATAATGCATATGTTATCTCAATATGGCCATTCCAGAATGTTTACAAATTCCAAGACACATAGTACATGATCAATACTCGTATACTTTATCCATAAATACATAAGCGTAAATAAAATAATTAAACATATTTATATAGATACAGAATTAGTACCACCATGTACATCCTTATTTTTCCCTAAAAAATATGGGCAAAAAGATATGCATTATACATAGCACAATATCATACGGTAAATGGGATGGCTTGTAACTACCAGCAATTTATCACTCATCATTCTGAAGGCCAGAAAGTGGAAGACCAAAGTGCTAGCATGGTGGAGTTCTGGTGAGAGCTCTCTTTTTGTTGTGAACTACCAACTTCATCCTGTGTGCTCAGATGGCAGATGGGGTGAGTTAGCCTTCTGGAGTTCCTTTTCAAAGAGTACTAATCTTTTTTTTTTTTTTTTAAGAGAGCAGATTTAATTTAATTTATTTCTTTATTGTAGTTTTTGGTGGGGCTGGGTTGGAACCCACCACCTCCAGTATATGGGGCCGGTGCCCTACTCCTTGAGCCAAAGGTGCTGCCCAAAGAGAATACTAATCTTTTCAAGAGAGCACTATCCTTATGACCTAGTCACCTCCCAAAGACCCCATCACCTTGGGGGTTTAGATTCCATAAATGAGCATTTCCATACCTGTCAGCGTCCCACCAAAATTTAAAAAAAAAATAAGGATTTTACCTTGTTAAAAATATGTAGATATTTGAGAGGAAATGAGCAAACTTGGCCCAACTTGCTTAAGACAAATGGCCAAAATTTGTGAATTGAGTCTATTCTTAGAAGAAGGAAAATAATTAACGTTGCATATGGCTGGATGTCCTAGGAACCCAACTGGAAAATTTCCAAAAGAATTTCCTATAAAAGGAGATAATTAATGAACATAAAAGCTGAAATTATTGCGATAAAAAGAAAAGAAAAGTAGACATACTATTCTAAGAACTTAAGAAAACCTAGTTCACTGACAAGACCCAAAACATAACACTCCAAAGGGTTAAGGAAAGGAGAAAGAAAACAAGTTGGGGGTTAGAAAGAAGAGAAGGGGCAGATAAAGGTGAGCTGAAAATAATTAGAAAAGAAACAGGTAAACTGTAGTAACAAATCTTAAAATTCAGTAGGAGTGTCTTAGCTCAAAATGTGTCCCCCAAAGCTACCTCACACCTGTATATTTAGCAGGACAGTGGGATGTACGCAGCACAGGGTTTTGCAATATGCATGGGATTTGCTGCCTCTCCTGCTGAAGTCCTATTCTCATGGTTCTGTTTATTTTTCAGGAAAGAATTTCTGCTTGTAAACTGCATAGCCACTGGAGAAATGGACATCAGTATTGATACAGGAACTGAATATGCTGAGCTGGTTCTAAATGTGGGAAGAGTCATTCTTGGAGAGAAAAATAGAAACAAAATGAAAAATTGTCAACTGAGAAAGAAGCAGAATGATAATGTCTTACATGCTTTGTGTGCTCTGCTCAACTCTGGAGGGGGCGTGATCAAGGCAGAAATTGAAAATAAAGACTACAATTATTGCCGGGATGGAATAGGACTAGATTTGGAAAAGTCTTTTAGAAGTATTCGATCACCTGTATCTAGATACCTAGACGTGATGCAGAAGGGAGACAACTTTCTGATTTTCGTAAAATCACGGAGGAACTCGGAAACATCTGATCTGCGGATTATCACCTTGAACACCAATTTGTACAAAAGAGACGTAACAGCTACAGAAGCCCTGGATGCGACTGCTGCCCGGGACTTCCTCAAAGACGTGAAAAAAACTCGAGGGAGATCGTGTGTAAGACCAGGATTGCCTGCAAAGAGGGCTGGTATAGATGGAGTACAAGAAGAAAGTAACATAGAGGCTTTGGCTGATGACTTTTTCAAACGTACAGAACTTGCGCATAAAGAAAAAGTAAACTTTACCGAATCCACACATGTTGAAATGAAAGACTTCTCAACAGGAAAATGGTTACAACGAATTAAAGAGATTCTCCCTCGATATGTTTCTGCATTTGCAAATACGGATGGAGGATATTTGTTCATTGGTTTGAATGACAATATGGAAATAATTGGTGTTAAAGCAGAAATGAGTGATCTTCATAAATTAGAACATGAAATAAAAGAGTGTATTAAGAAACTGCCTGTCCATCACTTCTGTATGAAACCAAGTGAGATAAAATACTCATGCAAATTCCTTCCAGTCTGGAGTTTTTCGGAGGGCATTGAGAGAAGTCTTTGTGGATATGTCTGTGCACTCAGAGTGGAGCGATTCTGCTGTGCAGTGTTTGCGGAAAACCCTGATTCCTGGTGTGTCAGAGATGACCGTGTGAGGCAGTTCACCACGATGGAATGGATCCAGCTCATGGTGGAGGATAAGCCAGGTTGAAGAATGGGGGCTAGCAATAAAAGAGGCATTTGGTGGGGTGGCAGGAAGGTTTTTTCCATTGGATTTGGGGCAAGATCAATGGTCCTCAAGTATCAACACCTAATTTACTAATTTCTGGTGAATACAATCAATAATTCACTGCTTCTTGTTTTCTTCTACCCACTTAGAAGAAGATAAATATTCCATACAGCAAGCACATTATCTACTCTCAGTAGCCATACCTGGTGCAAAAAGCCAATTAACCCTGGATGTTCTTTCCACCACCTCTTTACGTTCTTGAAGGAAGGCCTAATTATCCAGGCCTTCTCCTTTATCTTTCTGAATCAGTTTCAGTATCTGGTCATTTCTTTCTCTCAGGAACACCTGTATCTTTTTCTTACTTGCCCTCCATCTTTTCTTACCCCCTTTCCATTTATGTCCTGTAAAACCTCTTCCCTCTTTCTTTCACATTTGTAGGCCAAAAGGTAAGATAAAAGAATAATGCTGGTGTTTTATCTGGTTTTGGAAACCAGATAAAGCCTTAAATGGAATTGGACCAGCACTAACAACTTACAAAATCTTTGAAAATGCAAGCTTCTTCCTCAGAATCTGACAAAACACAACTGTACTTTTCTAGCCATCACTTCTAATTTTAACTGCTTTTAAAATAAATCCAATTATGCAATGTATTAAATTACTACTAACACATTTTTACTGTTAATATTCATTTGAAATATAGAGTGTTTCAGCAGCACCTGTTGTGCCCAGGAGTTCCACAAAGACCACATGCCAAACAAGCCAGATTTACAGCAGAGTCTTTTTATTGAAGAGCTGGCCGGCAACTGCCTCAGTGTTCCCACATGGGGTTTCTGAGAGCAGTCCCAAGTGCTTAAGCAGTTAGGATTTTAAGGCTTGGTCTGCATCCTGGTTGGCACACAGGCTGTCCAAGTGCATTTGAGTGGGGTAGCAAGCAAGCATTGTATAGAAGCAGAATTTTGCAGTTAGCTATACGTCATACATTTTTGTTCTAATGTCCTGCCCCCCCCACCCCCGTATTTCTTAAAGGTCAGTTCGAGGACAGTTGGTACTTCCCAGTCCGTTTTTCAGGGGAGTTAGTGAAGCAAGTAGTGAATACGTTTCCATCTTTATCTTGGGAGTGAACCAGACTTACTCCATTTTGTTGAGGTCTTGCAGCCCAGAAATTACCTGGAGTTAACTGATATTTTTCCATTATAGTGTAGGCCTAACACAATAAGGGTTAATTTTACAATTTTATCTAACTTAGGAATATAGCCACAATATCGAACAATGTTTTATCAGGAAAATGGGATCAATTCCAAGTAGACTTTTGATGTACTATGAGTTAGTAAGTTGGGAGTCTGCCTTGTGCCAAATTAAAAATGTGATTTTTGTTTTCTAAGATCTTCCCAGAAGCCTAAATGAAGTGCTGACCTTTCAAACATGCGTATCACCAATTACTGTTCTGCGTGTTTTATCTCCTCCTAAATACGACTCAGAAAGTCCCTGTCCAGGTAATTTAACTCTAACTTCTTTTGTACTTGGGGTAACCACGTTCCAGACTTCTCTTCAAATCCACTGTATCTTGAAATTTGTTATCAGAGCACATGCTTGTGTTTACAGGAATTTTTTGGTATTTAAAAAATTTTTTTACTTTTTTTAAATTATTTTTTCTTTTTGGCAGTTTTTTGCCAAGGCCGGGTTTGAACTTGCCACCTCCAGTATATGAGACTAGGGCCCTACTCCTTGAACCACAGGCGCCACCCATTTTTTATTATTTTTAATCATTGAGTCTGTAAAATTTTAATTTTTTAGATTTGGATTAAAATGTTCTTGGCATAATAGGAACTCCTTTAGTTGAAAGTAAATGCAATCCAACTGAGTTTAATTCTTATATATATATATATTTTTTTTTTTTTTTTT
>NW_003852507.1:7011284-7019099 GCF_000181295.1 Otolemur garnettii | reverse complement strand
ATAGCTCACAGCAACCTCAAACTCTTGGGCACAAGTAATCCTTTTGCCTCAGTCTCCCGAGTAGCTGGGACTCCAGGTGCCTGCCACCCTGTCCTGCTGTTTTTTAGAGACAGGGTTACACTCTAGCTCAGGCCAGTCTCAAACTCCTGAGCTCAGGCAATCGCCTGCCTTGGGCTCTACAGAGTGCCAGGATTACAGGCATGAGCCCCACCCCAGCCCAACTGAATTTAATTTAAACAAATAAAGAAGTATACCATATTATGTCACTGGGAAGTCTAGAGTGAGACCCAGCTTCACGCATGGCCGTATTCAGTTACTGAAGAAACACCATCAATATTCAGCATCTCTGATTTATCTGTCTGTTTTTGGTTATTGTATTACAGATTACAGATGTCTTCTCCAAGTTGGTGGCTTGCATTTCTTTTTTCTTAAGGCATATCCTCATAAGTAGTAGTTTAAAATATTAATACAGTTACACGTATCATTTTTAAGTTATCTTGCAGTTTATTTACTTTTATATTTTTGAGACAGAGTCTCACTTTGTCACCCTTGGTAGAGTGCCGTGGCCTCATTGCTTATGGCAACCTCAAACCCCTGGGCTTAAGAGATACTCTTGCCTCAGCCTCCCAAGCAGCTAGGACTATAGGCGCCTGCCACAATCCCTGGCTATTTTCAGAGAGGGTGGTCTCACTCTTGCTCAGGCAGGTCTCAAACCCATGAGCTCAATCCACCCACCTTGGCCTCCCAAGTGCTGGGATTAGAGGGGTGAGCCACCACGCCCGGCCCAAATGTATCATTTGTAGATTTTGTAATTTAGTTCTCTTTGTACCTGTGTAAGAGATCCTTCTCTACCCGAGGGAGAGAAGTTTAAAGTTTTGCATGTAACATTTAACATTTAAAAACTACAATCCAGCTCAATGGACAGTGATGTAGAGTAATATTTCATTTTATTCCATATGGATAACTGCTTTCTCAGCTCCAATTACTAAAAGCTCCCACTTTCACTTACTGACCTACTTTGTCCCCTCCAGCATACTACTAAGTACAGTTGACCCTTGAATAAACCAGTGGTTGGGGCACTGACCTCTATGCTGTCAAAAATCTGTGTATATTGGCTCGGGGCCTGTAGCTCAAGCGGGGGACTCCAGATGCATACACCAGAGCTGGCAGGTTCAAATACAGCCCTGGTCTGCCCAACAACAATGACAATTATAACCAAAAAATAGCTGGCTGTTGTGGCAGGTGCCTGTAGTCCCAGCTACTTGGGAGGCTGAAGCAAGGGGATAGCTTGAGCCCACGAGTTTGAAGTTGCTGTGAGCTGTGACACCATGATACTTTACCCAGGGTGACAACTTGAGACTCTGTCTGAAAAAAAAAAAAGAAAGAAAAGAAAAGAAAAATCTGTGTATAACATTTTTTTTATTTTTAGTGATGAAATTTTGTTTCATCACTCAGGCTGGAGTGCAGTGACCCAGTCATAGCTCATTTTTAGCTTTGAACTCCTGGGCTTGGACCTCAGATTCTCCCCAAGTAGCTGGAACTACAAGCACAGACCGCAACATCCAGCTAATTTTTAAATTTTTTTATAGACAGGGTCTCCCTATGTAGTCAATTAACATATATTGTATATGTCATATGTATTATATACTGCATTCTTACAATAAAGTCAGCTAGAAGAAAGAAAAACATAAGGAAGAGAAGACATATTCAGTATTCATTAAGTGGAAGTGGATCATCAAAGGTCTTTATCCTGATCACCTTCCTGTTGAGTAGACTAAAGAAGAAGAGGGTCAGTCTTTCTGGCTCAGGGCTGATAGAGGTAGATTGGCAGATAAGTGAACCCATGCAGTTCAAAGTCATGTTATTTAAGGGTAAACTCTGTATCTATGTTTAACTCTAGATCTCTAGTCTTAAGGTCGGGGATGTTTAGGCAAAGGCCCTTCTACTTTGCCTGGACTTGAATTCCAATCTGTATCTCTGCAGCACCATGATGGGCTGATAAAACTTAAGTTCAGCTCTTTGGTCTCCCATTTGATATTTTCTTCTGTTTTCCAGTGTCTCACCTGTTTAGCCAATTTAGTTGAGGGAAAATTGTATGTAGATGTTGGCTTCTTCTGTGATCTTTCGTCTTCTCTGAGATTTTATTTCTCAAAGTCCAGCTCTTTGGGCAACCCTGAATTCTGGCTGCTTTTTTTCCTCAGTCCAGTAAAACTGCTGATTTCCGCTTGGGCTTTATTTATCCATGCTATGTTATAGAAAATCTCCTTAGGGAGAAAGCAGAGGCGATGCGAAGCTACTTTTGCGTTTCCTCTCTATCAAACATTGTAGCCCTTTCGATCCTGCTTGAATTGGTTGCTCTACAGTTCTTTATATTATTGTATAATGTATTTTACAGCTTTTATAGTTATTTATGGTGGGAGGGTTGGTCTGATACAAGCTACTTTTTACCATTAAATTGGAAGTTTGCGGTGTTTTATAATGTATTATCATTGTTTCCTTATCTAGGACTGTCAGAAGAGAAAATACGTACTCCAGACGTCCATTACATTAAATTGTTCTTGGAAATAATATGGAAAGAAATGGGCTTTGTTATTCAAGGTTCATGGATCTTCTTCTCCAGGAGCTGGTCTTTGTATGTGGGCTTGGAAGGGAACCAGAAAGTCATCTGTGATGCTCTTCTGATTTCCCAGAGAACTCCACCAGTCCTATTAACCTTGTGTGGGTCACCAGACAAGGAGTTAGAAGGCTATTCTACACAGACTGCCCTAACTTTAAAGCAGAAACTAGTAAAACTGGGTGGCTACACTAGAAAACTTTGTGTCAGGAGAAAGGTCTTCTGCTTGAGTCCTGAAGGCAGGGGAATCTGCTATTACGATTCAGAAAGGGATGCAGTTTACCCAAATCCCTATTACTGTGTAACCAGTGAAACAAAGAATGCCTTGCTGGTGGCCCTTTCCAAAGTCTTAGGGACATGCAACTCTTTGACATTCAGGGTTTTCATTCGGCGTCCCAGTGTCCCTCACCAGAATCAATATGATGTTATTTAAATATTGTCCTACTAAGCTTTTCTGAATCATGGAAGATGGACTGGGCTACAGAGATATTTTTCATTATATGGTTGATGATATTTTCTTTTTTACTGAATTGTTATTAGATATTTTTAAATTCTATTTAAATTCTATTCTATTTATTAATTGTGTACATTTTACTGTATTTTTAAAGATATTTTTAAATTCTTTATTAGCTGTGTACATAACTGTGTATATTAATGCATTTATGGCATACAATGTGCTGATTTTTTTATTTCAGATTAATATGAGGGTATGAACAATCAGGTTACATTGTTTGCATTTGTAGGTAGAGTCGAAGTTGTAGTTGAGCCCTTCACCCAGGAGGTACGCCCTGTACCCTGCCATTGTGCCTCCTAAGTGAGCACTTACAAACCCCCTTCTCCTACCCCTCTGCCACTCCCCCTAATATTTTCTAATTCTGTGAAAATATGTCTTTGGAAGCAAGTAAAGTAACTTACGATGTTGGAAAGTTAGGCTTAGCCTATATTCATGTCTTCCTGAAAAGTTTTTGTACACGTTACTTAAGGACTGTTAGGAAAATTCACTTAATTATTCTGAGCACAGTGTTGTTTACTCTGTGCATAGTTAATGGATAAATTTCCTTCTATTTTGAATTGGGAAGAATTGCAATGCTTCTCTTCTTAGCCACAGTGAAAATCTCCCACAATGAACCCCGAAAACGTTTGTACCTCAGCATTATCACTGATGGAAACTCAGCGTTTCCACAACGGGAATGGGGAAGGGGAAAACATTTGTTACCTCAAAACAAAATTGTGGGAATTCTCTCTCTCCTCTTGGGCTACTTTTACACTGTATTCTGTGCAGAATGGTGGCTTTCCTAATTGTTCAGCTAGCATCTTTAAAGAATTCACCAGAATGGTTACTTAATTTTCTTATAAGCATTTCTGAGTACAGAAGGTGAGCTGAAAAAAAAGAAAAACTGGAAAATTCTAAGTTCATTTTGGAGGAAAGTAGCCAAGGTATGTGTATATGTAGAAACACTTGCAGGACAGTTTCATTCAGAAGAGGGTTAGGGCGGTGGAGAGCTAGTGCACCTGGGTTTGAGCAAAGATTTCCCCAAAGACTAAGATAGAAAGAAGAGTTCATTTATTTTTCCCAAGTACAAAAAGGACCAACACAAGAGAGGAAGAGGGATAGTGTGTAGGCAGAGAGAACCAGGTATTCTCACTTTTTATTTAGACGTTGTAAAGAGAGTGAATAAGATTTACGACTGTAGCCAAATTAACAGGGCACTATGAAACTGCTGCGTCTGCTCCTATCTTCTTAGCAGCAGGTCAGTACAGAAGTGGTGACAATCTTACCGTGATGACTGTGGTTCTGTCATTCCCTCCAGATAGGGCTGAGGCCTAAAACTTACACCCTGCATGTAAGTTTACACCAAGGCTGTATAACAGGTTCTCAGGAGTAGTTTTAAAAGAAAATTTTACATTTCCTTTCTGTCCATTTAGCTTTGCTCAGATGTCGTGAAAGCAGAGCTTCGCAGGGCACCTGCCAGGAAGAGAGGGAGGAAGCATGTGCTCCTATGATGGATTTTAGCCCTTTCTGAAAAACTAGGAGTTAATAATTTTATTTATTTATTTATTTATTTATTTTTGAGACAAAGTCCCACTTTGTCACTCTTGGTAGATGCCATGCCATCATAGCTCGCAGCAACCTCAAACTCTTGAGCTCATCAGGGGATGCCCTGGCCTGAGCCTTCCGAGTGGCTGGGACTACAGATGCCCACCATGAGGCCTGGCTATTTTTTAGAGGTGGGGTCTGGCTCTTGCTCAGACTGGTCTCAAACCTGAGAGCTCAGTCCATTCGCCTGCCTCGGCCTCCCAGAGTGCTAGGATTACAGGTGTGAGCCACTGCACCCAGCAGCTAACAGTTTTTTAAATCATTTTGCTCTCAAGACACCAGAGTTTAAATGTTTTGCACTCATCTAAGACGAGCTGAGGGACGAAGATGAAGCTCAACAGAGCAGCATATATCCTTGGCTGAGTGTTCTGAATCCATGTCTAGGACATTGAATGGGGTCTTGGAACAAAGATTAGAGACCAGCTTGACCTCAGCCTCTTCCATTGCTGTGTCCAGTGCCAGAGTAGAGAAATGCATTCAGAATTCTGAGGAAAAGTAAATTCTACCCAGGCACATTTTACCAAGCAAAGGTGTCATTTGAATACAGAGAAAACAGGCTGATATTCTTATCAAAAAACTCAGGGAACATCTAATATCTTCTTGACAAACTAACTTAGCAGTGAAATC
This sequence comes from Otolemur garnettii, assembly GCF_000181295.1. NCBI lineage: Eukaryota > Metazoa > Chordata > Mammalia > Primates > Galagidae > Otolemur > Otolemur garnettii. The sequence continues at coordinate 7,013,760 of NW_003852507.1, read as the reverse complement.
GAGCCAATGAACAGATGAATTCAGGAAAATGGGAGCATTCTTGCACTCCCAGACTCTCTCTCTCTCCAGCCTTGAACCCTGGCCATTATGGTGTCCCAGCCTGTACCAAATGCTGGTGGGAGGTGACCGGGGCATTGGCAAGACCACCATTGTCAGTCATTGTGCACACCAGTCAGGAAAATAGATCTGAGGCTGGGCACAGTGGCTGACACCCATAATCCCAGCACTTTGGGAGGCTGAGGTGGGAGGATCACTTGAGCTCAGGCCAAGACCAGCCTGAACAACATAGTAAGATCTCATCTATAAAACAAACAAACAAACAAAAACATAGCCAGGTGTGGTGGTGTGTATCTGTAGTCCTAGCTACTCAGGAGACTAAGGTGGGAAATTCACTTGAAGTCAAGAGTTTGAGTTGCAGTGAACTATGATCACACCACTGCACTCTAGCCCAGGCTACAGAGCAAAACCTTTCCTCAAGAAAAAAACAAAGAACAGAACGTTGGGGGTTTTTAATATCATGTAGTTGCAAAGTGTGTTAAATGTGTGTGTGTGTATATATATATATATCTATATATATATATATATATCTCAACACAGCAGAAATGGCGGTTATGTTGCAGGGTATTAAGCAATTTGTTAATAAGCTTGTATGTATTTGGTTATTATGTTTGAAATGTTTGAGTTCCTTAAGTACTAAGTTTGAGAGTTGATATCTGTGACATTTCACTTTGAGAATTCTAGTTATATTTGGTTGTGAAGGTACATCCTCATTCTTTCAAATGCACATTTCATTTTGGCTTGTGATTATCTTTCAAACTTCTTTAGAGTCATTTTTGTGAAACCATGGACAAGTCAAAAACTTGTGTTATTCTGGAATAAGAGTTCCAATGTGGAACCAATGTAGCACAGACACCTTGAAGTATCCACAACAAAGTGTTTGGGAAAGATGTGGAGGGATTTTGCTAATGAACCCACACTATGTTGATGGCTTTAGAAATTTGTTTCTGTTCATTTTAATTTTGAAAATGAGGCTTGTAGGTGACCTGAGACTAAGGTGTTTAATGATGAGATGGAAGCTATAGTGGGTAAAGATGAAGTGCTAAAACACAGTCCAAAACCAAGTATTTATCAATGAAAACTAATGATGTCTAGTGGTCTAGCTCTGGTATTAGCCATTAGAGTTTCATGAAAACTGGTCCATTGATTACAGTGGATGTGTACTGCTAGAATAGAGTAGGAGTTTTTTATCTATTGAGAAGAAAGGATTGTATTTTGCAATGCTAGAAGGATATGAGTTTTGTGGGACCAGGAGAAGAATAGAAATTTTGGATTTCCAATTGGATCAAATTGTGGGCCTTTGTTTTAGTTTAGTTAAAAATTTTATATCTGTATCCATATTATGTGGTTATATGTATATTAAAATATATTACCTCTATGTATAATTTAGTTGTTTATTTTTATTTTCTCTCCCTTTGCTGTAGTTTCAATGCTTATGTCCTCCAAATCTCATATTGAAATTCAATCCCCAGTATGGGAGGTGGAGTGGTATTTAGGACATAAAGATGGATCCCTCATGAATAGATTAATGCCCTGGGAGAGGGGTGAGTGAGTTCTCCTTTTGTTAGTTCCCTGAGAGGTGGTTGTTAATAAGGCCTTTGTCCCTCTCCCCTCCTCTTTCTTCCTCTCTCCCCGTGTGATCTCTGCACATGCTGGCTTCTCTTTGCCATCCACCACGAGTGCACGCAGCCTAATCTTACCACATGCAGAGATACTCAATCTTGAACTTTGCAGACATCCAAACCATGAGCCAAATAAACCTTTTTCCCCTTTATGAATTGCCCAGCCTCAAGTATTCCTTTATAGGAACACAAAACAGACTAAGATATTCTGTATTTGGGGTTTTTTCCCCTCTTTTTCTTTTCTTACCAACCTCTTTTGGGCTATTTTACCTTCTTTCTCTGGCTAATAAGAGGAAAAGGAGAGAGGGGAATAGGGTCAAGTGCCTCTAGGCAGCTCCCCCAGTCCCTTTCTCCCCCTTTTGTAATTAAGCAGAATCTTTGAAAATGGCTTGTATCTCTAGAACAAAATTATTTTCCTCCCCATCTTTCTGTTTTTGGTCTCCTCTGCCCAAACCATTTCTTCCTTTTTCTTTTTTTGTCCTTTTGGACATTTACCTGATGTGTCAGGTAAACAAATTTAAGAAGCTACACAAATCTCAAGCAAGGTAAACCTAAGAAATCTATACAAAGACAAATTGTAATTAAATTTCTGAAAACTAAAGGCACCAAAAATCTTTAAAGGGGGAAAAATGACACCTTCTTTATAGGGAAAACAATTTGAATGGCAGTAGAACCATGGAGACCAGAATGAAGTGGCACATTTTCAAGTGCTGAAAAAAAAAGTCCCCACTCAGGGGTGTGGACTGCAGCCAGCTTTTTGCAGAGGTTCCCACCCAGAAAAAGACTTTTTTTTTTTT
>NW_003852507.1:7008709-7011149 GCF_000181295.1 Otolemur garnettii | reverse complement strand
CTTCTTGGCCTCCCACAGCACTGGGACAACAGGCATGAGCCACCATGCCTGGCCCAGAAGAAGACTTAAAAGACAAAAGTTTAGTAAGTAATCCAATGGTTTGGAGCTGAGCCAAGAGAGAAAATTGAAGAATGCATGTCATCCTTGCCGAGTCGAGCTGCGACCCCCAAAAGACAATCAAAGGGTACAGAATCCACCACCAAGCGGACAGGAGTCCCCTCCCCCACAAGAAGGTTTTGCAGTTTTCTCCATATGAAGAAGCAAGCAGAGTTCAAACATTCTCCCACTCTATACCATGGGAGACACCCCCCTAAAAACTAGACCTCTTACCCCTACTAGGGTGCCATGGCACTCTCCTGCCAGACATAAAACTGTAAAACTGAATAAAACTGTATATATTCTCTACCTGCAACTTTGAACTCCCAGGATTCCCCCATCCTCACCCCCTGAGGTCTGGAGTTTTGTCACCCATAGAGTCCAGATTCTTGGGCACTTTCTTGAGAGCAGTGGAGGGGGAAAGGGCTGGTGCTGGTCTGTGCTGACTCTGTGGCACAGAAGTGAGGAGAAGACGGTTAGTTGACAGGGAATCATATAGGACTTGCAGTATCCCGAGTTGCAGACCAGAATCAGTGGCAGCGGGAAAGGCTCACTTGCCATCGGCCATTCCAAACACACGCCGTGTCTCTCTGGGCAACCAGAGGTTCCAGGATACATGCAGCTCACAGGCTTATAGGGAGGGGCCGTGAGTAGACTGCTTATCTGATCGTAATAGCACCAAGCCCTCAGGGGAACATAGCTGAGACAAAGGCAGTGGACAGGCAGAGGCTGGAATTGACACCTGAGTGTAAACTCTAATTGCTTGCTGCCCAGGGCTGAATTTTGTATCTGCTCTAGCAGCTTCTGACCTGCAGAGGAATTTGGCCTTGCTCTGTCCTGTTCTGTAGCAACTTCAGCCAGGCATGGGGCTAGAACTGAGTGAACTGCCCCTGCCTGTAGTAAACACCAAAGGTACCCCTGCTGGACTCAGACCTCTTTAACTGCTTGTGACTCAGGCAGTTAAACCCTGGGAGCACTTGCTCACTGGAGTGAATTGGGTCACAGCCCTGTGGGATTACCAGTGACTGGGTGCAAGTTGGGGGAGGAGGTATCAACCTTCCCAGACTAATTCATTTGTTGGGTGGGTCCTTTGGCCCCCATGGAGCATTGGGGTGAGTCATATCTGAGCTACCAGCAGACCCCTCCTATCTAGCTGCCAGAGACTTTTTTAAATTCTCCTGCCTGAGACCAGTGCTGACTGGGACAACTGATTTGGACCCCTTGAACTGGGCAAGTCACCAAAGGACTATCCAAAGTGGCACCCTGGATGTATGGTTGAGGGACAGTTTGATTTTCTGTGCTCAATTTTGTTTGTGGTGGGTGGGGTGACTTAATTGCTGGTATTTAACCACAGCTGAGACTTCAGCAAAGAGTAACAGATTCACTAGGGTAGGACAAAGATCAGCTGAAAATAAGACAGAGCCACTTAGCCCCACCACACCAAGCAGGTCCCCAGCCTTTCAGGCCGTAACACCCTATGGGTGCTTAACAAAGCTCAAGGGGAAAAGCCTAATGGGGTAAAATAATCATGGGGCAGAATCAGCAGAAAAGCTCCTATAATATGAATTACCGGAGTAGATCTACCCCCCCCTAGCCAAGAAAGGATGTGGCTGGTAATATGAATAACCAGAGTAGATCAACCTCCTCCCAAGAAAGGATGTGGCAGAGGCAATTGAAGAGCCCCTTCATAAGCAGTTGGCTGAGATGTCAGAAATTGAATTCAGAATTTGGATTGGAAATAAGATTAATTGAATAGAGGCAATGATAGAATTAGAAATCCAAGGAGTATTCCAAAAGTCCACTCAAGAATTCAACAAATTCAAAGACAAAACCACCAAAGATTTTGAAACATCGAGACAAGAGATTGCAGTCCTCAAAGATCTGAAAAACACAGTAGAATTCCTTCGTAGTAGAATGCAGCAGGCAAAAGAAAGGATCTCAGATGTTGAAGACAAAGCTTTTGAACATTCTCAAGCATCCAAAGAAGATCAGAAATGGAAAGCAAAGATGGATCATTCTCTCAGAGAGCTCTGGGATAATTCAAAGAAAACTAATATTCACCTTATAGGTATCCCTGAAGGCGATGAAGTTGCTTCACAAAACACAGAGGCTCTTCTACATGAAATTATGAAAGAAAACTTTCCAGACATGCCAAGAGATTCTGAAATTCAGATAGCAGATAGCTTCAGAACCCCAGCATGACTCAACCCAAATAAGACATCCCCCAGACACATCATAATTAACTTCACTACAGTTAACATGAAAGAGAAAATCCTAAAAGCAGCTAGATGTAAGAAAACCATAACCTACAAGGGGAAGAATATTAGAATGACTGCAGATCTCC
>NW_003852507.1:6992572-6995398 GCF_000181295.1 Otolemur garnettii | reverse complement strand
TTGCCCTTGGTAGAGTGCCATGGTGTCACACTGCTCACAGCAACCTCCAACCCCTGGGCTTAGGCGATTCTCTTGCCTCAGCCTCATTCAGCGCGGCAAAGTTTCCCGGGTCTAGTGGACACTCCTATTGGTCAGTCAATCCGTGGGGGTGGCGCGAACCGCTAGGATATAAGGACAGGACCCTGGAGCTTCCAAGGACACGCGAAGAGGATCTGAACTTGCTGGAGCGTGAAAGGGTAAGAGAGGGTCTTAGATCTTTTTTCCTGATCCGAAGAATTCCCGCTTCTCCTCAGGCCCGTCCCACCTACCCAACACTTGGCGGGAGGAGGAGGACACCAGAGCCATCACGACCCAAGGCGACATCTGTGCTTGTCTCTTCTTCCTGGGAGCCCCAGCTGGTTGCTCAGGAAGTTCCCTAAAGGTAGGACTGTGGAGCACTGGGTGGCGGGGCGTGTGGGTGGGTGAAGGAATTGTGGTCGGGCCTGGCCTGTGCACCTGTTCTGTCAGGGAAGCAGGAGGAGCCCGGGTACAGCCAGCTGGGGTTGCTGCCGGGAGTGGGGTGGGGGTGAGGATGGTGCGGAACCGGGTGCCCAGCCTGGGAGGCCAGCAGGAAGGAGAGAGACACACATGTCTGCCCTCTGGACAGACCCCAGGACCGTAAAGGCCAGGGGTCCAGAGTGTTTGCTATAGTAAAGTCAAGAAAGAAGTTCTGCAGGTGATTGTCTGACTCACCAACCACTGTAATGCAGATATTGTAACCTAATCGCTAATGCCGTCATCTTAATCTGAAATTTAAAAAAAAATAAAAAAGAAACAGGAGAACAGAACAGGTCTCTGAGGAAGTATCCTTGCTGTTCTGCAGAATTGCTGACTTGTCTGTAAATACAAGTGAAACCGTTGATCTCTCATCTGCTTCTCTGCTGAGTGACAGGCAGACAGACTCCTCAGTCTGGCGACACCTAGAGGTCACTTCTGTTACAGCCGGTTTCCCTTTCTGTTTGGTTTCTGCCTGGGACTAGCTGATCCCCACCAGTTTTCCTCAGAGCTTTATCCCATGGTTGGGAGGGGGCAGTTTGTGCTGTCCTGATTTTGCCTACAATACACCTGCATGGGAGGCCCAGACTGCTTCCACCAGGTTCCACAGAGAAGTAAGAGGGAAGAAGGTCATTTTCCTATCTCATGCATTTGTGCTGGCTCCTTACCAGCAAGCTTCCATTGCCCTCAGGGGCTCTTCATAGGACTCTGTCTACTCCCCACCCCTCAAACCCCATTTCCTGGGTTCTGGGGGACTTCTTCCTATGTGCGTATCTAGCAAACTCTAGCACAATAGGTTTACTTGGTGTCATGCAGCATTTTAATTGTTTTACAAATAATACCTCACTTAATTCTCATAAGCGAGGGAGGTTTTCTTGTTATCATTATTTTGCTAAAGTACAGAAAAGTCAAGTAAATGCTCCAACCACAGGCTAATAAATGGCAGAGGTAGAATTTGAACCCAGGAAGTCTAAATCTTCATCCCTGAACTCTGCTGCCTCTCTCTCTTCATATGTTTTTGTATACAGGTCCTTCAGGACTGATTTTGGTGGAAGGAGACATCAGGGAGTGGTAATTCACTGTGTTGGTGGGAACTCTGGTTACATTCAAAGGTTTAAGAAAGTTATCCTGTAAATCCAACAGAATCAGCAGCTTTTGTTTTAAAAATTCTTTGGTGAGTGTCTTGATTTTTTTTTTTTAATTCTCAGTTTCTTATTGACTTAGTTCAATTTTATTTGTGATTTGAACTTTATATGGAAAATATCTCTACCTTGGAAGGAATCTGCAAGTGACATTGATCATAATTTTCCTTTAAATCTAAGGAAAGAGATAGAAATAAAGTTCCCTGAGCCTTTTCTGCCTGCAATAGAATCTAAACAGATGGGTGTGATTGCCATTTAAATACAGTTACCATGTAATCCTAGCAGTTTGGGAGGCTGAGGTGAATGGATTGACTGAGCTCAATAGTTAGAGACCAGCCTGAGCTACAGTTAGATCCGTCTCTAAAAATAGCTCAGCATTGTGGTAGGTGCCTGTAGTCCCAGCTACTTGGGAAGCTGATGCAATTGGTTCGCTTGAGCCCAAGAGTCTAAGGTTGTTGTGAGCTATGATGCCATGGCATTCTATCAAGGGCAACAAAGTGAGACACTGTCTCTAAATAAATAAATAAATACAGTTACCAATGAAAAATTATTGGCATATACGCCTTTAAAATTAAAGTATGGGGGCAAAGAGAAAATATTTAACTTTGAAGTTCTCATACATCAAAAGGAATACTTTACAAATAATTTGACAAGGATATTTCAATGATCTTGGAGTGCCGAACAAAATTGTGACATGTATAAATTGCTATGCAAGGGTCTATAGTATGCAAAGGTTAAGATTGTAGATGTGCCAGCCTTTATTTTTATCTAACATAATTCTTCTAAATATCCTCCTGCTCAATATTCTTGCTCCTTCTGTCACTTGTGTCAACATCCACCTTGTCAGTCCAGAGTTACTAGCATCTACTGCCAAGTGAGAACTGCTATTTCAAGCTTTTAGGATAGAATGGATTTTTGTTGGAAAGGAAAATTAAGCTGTGATAGTCTACTACCACACTTTGTATGTATCCCTAATGAGTTCAAATTGGCTTTGAACTTATTGATTTTTCTAAATTCTGCTGGCTTTCATAAATTTTCAAATAATGATGCCAAATAATTATGTATTTTTCAATTGTATTAATCTTTAAGATAACTCTTAATCTTGATTATCTATCCATCATTTTGACCATCTAAGTTTACTTTGTCCTTT
>NW_003852507.1:6991601-6992441 GCF_000181295.1 Otolemur garnettii | reverse complement strand
CATAATCCAGATTTCAATCACTTACATGATAAAATTCCACCCTTTTCTCATGATCTTTTTAATTTGGCGGAGAATGGATTTTTATAAATTATGTAATGGCCAGGCATGGTGGCTCACATCTGGAATCTCAGCACTTTGGGAAGCAAGATGAGTGGATTGCCTGAGCTCATGAGTTCAAGACCATCCTGAGCTAGACCGAGACTCCCATCTCTAAAAATAGCTGGACATGGCAGCAGGTGCCTGTAGTCCCAGCTACTTGGAAGGCTGAGGCAAGAGAATCACTTGAGCCCAAGAGTTTGAGGTTGCTGTGAGCTGTGACACCAGGGCACGCTACCAGGGATGACCAAGTGAGAGTGTCTCAAAAAAAAAAAAAGTGTAATAACTCAAAATTCCAGAAATGTAAAAAGAATGTAATATGAAAAATATTACATGCTGACATGTAACAGGCTTGTGATTTTGCCATATTTGGCACAGGTTTTTTTTCCACCCTAAACCTACAGTGTTACATAGAGAAAGACTTCTTTTTAATTCTTCAGTCTCATTCCTTTCCACCCTTATTGGTAACCTCTGTTAGGAAACCAGACTGCATCCTTATTCACTATGTTTTTATCCTTTTACTACACATATATATTCATAAATAATATTTATTATAGTTGTGTCTTTAAATTTTTATCTACATGCTATTGTATATAACTTCTGCAAATTTGCCTTTTTTGTATTTATATTGACATATCATAGTTGTACATATTTGGGGTGGTACATGTGACTTTTTTTTTTCTTGAGACAGAGTTTCACTGTGTCACCCTCAGTAGAGTGCTGTGTCATCACAGCTCACAGCAA
>NW_003852507.1:6989824-6990822 GCF_000181295.1 Otolemur garnettii | reverse complement strand
TCTGTACACATTAACTCCCTCCTCACACATTTTTTAATATTTTTTATTTTTCTTCCCACATTTTAAATTGTTGATATCATTATTTACATTTTTATATTACCTATCTCTTAACTTTTGTAGTCATAATCATTTTTAATAGTTTTGTTTTTTAGTCTTCTTACAAAAGATGTAAGTGATTTAAACACCAGAATTACAGTATTAGTATAACACACATAATAGTGTCCTTTTCTTTTGGTTTGAAGATTTTTTACTTTTTTAAGATCTCTTTTCAGCATTTTTTGTAGGACAGATCTGGTAGCAATGAATTACCTCAACCTTAGTTCTCAGGGAAAGTCTTTTTCTCTCCATTTTTTGAAGGATAACTTTGATGTGTACAGTGCTTTTGGCTGACAAGTTCTTCTACCTTCAGCTTCTGTTGAGAAGTCTACTGCCAGGCATATTGGATCTCCCTAATATGTTATTGGTTTCTTTTTTATCACTGCCTTCAGAACCCTCTCTTTGTCTCTTACCTTTGTGAGTTTGCTTATACTATGTCTTGGAGTATTCTGATTTGGGTTGAATCTGATCAGTGACCTTTGACCTTCTTGTACATGTATATTGATATCTTTCTCCAGGTTTGATAGGTTTTCTAAGATTATTTCTATGAATAAGCTTTCTACTCCTTTCTTTTTCATAGTTCTCTTTTTAACTCTGATAACCCAAATATTTTCTCTTTCAACGTTGAACCATATTCCCATAATCTTGCTCATTTCTTTACATTCTTTTTTCTGTTTTCTCTCCTGACCGTGTGTTTTTGAATAGTCTGTCTTCAACCTCACTGATTCTTTGTTCTGTTTGATCACATCTGCTGTCAGTGTTCTGTATTGCAGTTTTCATTTTATTTATCATCCATTTCACCTCCAGAATTGCTGTTTGATTTTTTTTTTTTTTTTGCTTTTGACTGGGGCTGGGTTTGAACCCCCCACCTCCACTAAGTCCTTTGTTTCTCATATTAAAAA
>NW_003852507.1:6988764-6989102 GCF_000181295.1 Otolemur garnettii | reverse complement strand
CAAGAATCAGCATGTGCTGATGACCTAGGTAGGCATGTCTCCCAGCAGATCTCTGCACAGACAGGATAGGTCCCCCACTGCAGCAAGAGGGGCTAGAGTTAATTTCTAATTTGTGCCATAATTCAATCCATAGTTAGACTCCTTTAGGATATGCTCTGCAAAGGAGGCTGGTGGACCTATCTCTTCACTCAGACAGGCATGCATCACCTTGCAGGTCCCTGTACATGTGGAGTAGTCCCTCTGGGGAACCTAAAGGACCAGAGCTGAGACTGGATCCCCTCAGAATCTGCTGTGGGATGTGCATTGGCGAGCCCATCAAAGAAGTTCAGACTTGTGGG
>NW_003852507.1:6970188-6988523 GCF_000181295.1 Otolemur garnettii | reverse complement strand
GGCTTGAACCCAGAAGTAAGCTTTGCAAGGGCAGACCAACCAACTGGTTGGTCTGTAGTCTCAAAACGACCTCCCTACATCTTCGCCTCCACTGGGGTTTCACAAACTGTTACCTGAATCCTGATTCTTACACAGAGAGATTTTTGACTGTCGATAGATATAGAATCCTTGCTGTCATGGGGGTATATGAGCAGGTAACCTTCTGTTCTGCCATTTTGGTGACATCACTCAAAATTTTGATATCTTGCTCATCATCATGCTTTGTAAATTTATGATTTATTTGTTTAATGGTTATTGTTTGGATTTGTATGGTTTCTTTTTTTAATCTGCAGTATTAACCCTTCATTGTATGTAAGTCCTTTGTTTCTCATATAAAAAATCTATCTTTTTCTTTATAATGTGTGTTTCAAACTATCTCCACTCTATTAAATAAATTTATTTCTTGGTTTGTTTGAGACAGTCTCCAAGTCTCCAGCTGTTGCTCTGGGTACAGTGTTATGGTGTCATAGTTCACAGCAACCTCCAGCTCTTAGTCTCAATTCTCTTGCCTCAGTTTTTTCTATTTTTAGTGGAGACAGGATCTCACTTTTACCTCAGGCTGGTCTCAAACTCATGAGCTCAAGCTATCCACCTTTCTCAGCCTCCCAGAGTACTAAAATTACAGGCCTGAGCCACTGTGTCTGGTCTATTAAAATGTTTTTGGCCTTCAGACTTTGCGTCAGCTAACTCTGTCTAGGGATGACTTATTTCCTTCCTCAAAGGAGAAAGAGAAGGCATCAGAAGGGCCCTCTCTCAACTTCCTCTCCCCCAAATTCACCCATATCATTTATTTCATTTTCCCCTCCTCCTGATCTTCTTTCCCATTCTGGATCATGTTCCTTCCCTACCTCTCTTCTCAGGTACTTCATTATATCAGTCATCTCACCTTACTTATACATCTTACATTTTTCAATTCATGGATCCTTCCATTTGGTGTTAAATTTTTTCATCCCTTTCCCAACTTAAAAAAAATTCTTCAACTTATTCTCTTTCTCCAACTATGTATCATTGAACCTCTCTCTTCTTTCATAGCTTGATGTATGAACAAGACTTGGTACTGTGATTTACTTGCCTCTCATTCATTCTCTAACCCATTGCAGTATGGGGACAATTATAGGTTCCTAGACTGAAAATCTGTGAACCAAAGGATAGTGTTAAATGCTTGGTGTGAACTATCTTGATGAATGCTCATAATAACACTCTTTTTTTTTTTTTTGAGATAGAGCCTCAAGCTGTCACCCTGAGTAGAGTGCCGTGGTATCACAGCTCACAGCAACCTCCAACTCCTGGCAGACAGACCCTCAAGCTGTCCCCCTGGGTACAGTGCTGTGGCATTGCAGCTCACAGCAACCTCCAAATCCTGGGCTCAAGCGATTCTCTTGTCTCAGCCTCCCAAGTAGCTGGGGCTACAAGCGCCAGCCACAACACCTGGCTATTTTTTGGTTGTAGTTGTCATTGTTGTTTGGGAGGCCTGGGCTGGATTTGAACCCGCCAGCTGTGGTGTATGTGGCTGGCACCTTAGCTGCTTGATTACAGGCACAGAGCCAATAACAGTTAAGGAAGGAAGGCACATCACATTTTATAGACAAGAAAACAGCATTGGAAAGATGAAAAATCTAGGCTAATAGCATAAAACTTTTAAATGACAACTACAATTCAAGCTCTCTTCATTGACCCTAGTGTATAAGACTTTAGCCCCTGGTATATTGCCTCCTGTTGCTTACTCCTCATTTTTCTGAAAAGCATTTTTCAAGCTCACCAGTTAACCTAATAACACTTTCCAGTCATCACTTAACTGCACTTGTCAGTAGTACTAGCTACTTTAAAACCTTGTTTGGGCTTCTTAATACCATATTCTCTTGGTTCTTCTCCTACCTGTTAGGATTCTCACAATTTGTCCTCTCTGCAGTCCCCCTTTTTTATTCTTTTATTCTTTTATTCTTTTATTTTCTCCTTTTATTCATTGCCTATATTGATATTAATTGGAAATTTGTCCTAAGCTGAGATATTTTCATACCATGGCATACATCCCCTTCAGGTGACCCCACTGCTCCCATGCTTCAGTGCTGATGACTTCACCTGGCCAATTCCACAGCATCCAACAGGTCTTGGCTTACTTTCTCCTTGAAATCTTATTCAACTATCATTTCCAGATTAGTTCAGATACCCCTTAAATATTTTTCCCCTCTGATAGCCCATATCACACATGATGGTAAATGCTAATATCATTAGCCCCCTTTCTTGTGAGACAGCTGGGAAGGGACTTTGCCTGTTTTACTCACTGTTGTCTTCTCCCAGAACATATTTGACAAAGATTAAATATTTTCTAATGAATGAATTGCATGCATTTAACACTTAATTTCCTAATAAAAATAAAATAAATGTTCCAATAGTTTCTTCTGTAGGATCACTATGAAGATGAGTCACCGCTCCCTGGTGGTGGAATTATCTTGCCCAGACTTGGTCATCAATGTAGGAAAAGTGACTCTTGGAGACCAAAGCAGAAATGAGCTGCAGGAAACTCAGAGAGACCACGAGAAGGCAAAAGTTATACAGGCTGCGTGTGCTCTATTAAACTCAGGAGGAGGAGTGATTCGGCTGGAAATGGCAAATGAGGATGAGTATCCTATGAAGATGGGAAAAGATTTAGCATGCTCATTGAGAGAGCTCATTCAGTCTTCGTATTTTCCGGCATTTTTTGAGTTCAAGCAACAAGGTAGAAGTTTCTACATCTTTGTCAAATCTTGGAGCAATGATGCTCTTGCTGAAGATAGTTCTGTCAAACCCCACATCTGCAGCCTGAATTCTTCACTGTACTCTACATCTTGCTCCTACGTGCTTCCCATGGATTCAAGAGAGGCATTACAATTCCTAAAGAAGAAGAAAAACGATGCAAAACATAGTCTGATTAGTGAAACAGAAACATCTCCACTTAGTGGAATTTCCAAAGCTGACCACCACAACACCTCTGAATCAAATCCTGCCTACAAAGTTTTCCAAATGAAGAGTCTAAAACATGGTGACATTCTGCCTTTTTCTCAGTCTCAGTCCATAGAGTTTGAACAATTCAACACAACAGACATTGAACAACATATAATAAACTTAATTCCACGATATGTCTCTGCATTTGCAAACACTGGAGGAGGCTACCTCTTTATTGGAGTGGATGAAAATAGTAGGAAAGTCCTGGGATGTTCAAAAGAAAAGGTTGACCTCAAGTCTTTGGAAAGTGTAATAGAAGGAGCAATTTCCAATTTGCCTCTTGTCCACTTTTGCTCTTCCCAACCAAAGATGGAGTACAGCACCAGAATCATCAATGTGTTTAAAAGAGAAGAGTTATATGGTTATCTCTGTGTGATTAAAGTGGAGCCATTCTGTTGTGTGGTGTTCTCAGAAGATCCCAAATCATGGATGGTGAATGAGAAGAATGTCTGCAGGCTGACAGCAGGGAAATGGGTTGACATGTTGACAGATACAGACCCAGGTAAGAAGAAGCAAGCTTCTTCTCCCTTCCTATCCTCTGCCTCTTCAGTATCACCATGTCCTTCTTCATTCTCTGTAACTTTGAACTCCTCACACCTGGTGAGATTTACTTTCTCTAAACCTCTGGGTTTTTCATATAGGGTAAGGTTGTGGGTGAGAACAAGCCAAAATCAGATATTTTGTGAATGGTGATTTCCCACAGAAGGAGTAGTGAAGGGAATATTTGGAAATGGATTTCTTTTTTAAAATCCTCTGCTTGGAATTTGCTAGAGCCTCATCATAACAATGACCTTGTGCCTCAGTTTAGCATGAGATCAACTCTGGGGGTCAAGAGCCAGTGTTGGGTAAGGTTTACATGAGTTGGGGTTAGTGCAGGTGCCTGTGCAGGAAGATGAAACACATGATGATCCTAATTTAAAAAGAGAGTGTTTGAAGTCTTGCTACAACTTGAGGAGAAATCTATTCAAACATGGAGAAGGAAGTGTTATACTGAGTAGGGAAACACCATTCAAGATTCAAAAGGAGGGCTTTTTAATGGTGAGGCTTTGAGAATCTCAAAATAGTCAAGGAAGGGTGAAATGTCTTACTTTGTGGACTGAATTGTACCCAGTTAAGTGAAATATAGGTACAGACTTAAATGGCCTAGTCCATATGTGAGGGGTGAAATCATGTGGGGTCAATTTTTCTTTTTTCAGAGTTAATTTCAGAGTTGGCCGAGGCTTTTGAATCTCAGCTGAGTCTGTCCCACAGACCTCCACTTTGCAGACCAGTGTATTCTAAGAAAGGTCTGGAACATAAAGCAGATCTCCAACAACGTTTGTTTCCAGGTACTCACTGCCAGTTTTTACATTAGCAGGAAGGGCGATGACTTAATACATTTGGTTAAAAACAAATATGCAAAAGATTATGCTCTGCAGATCCAAATATGAAAAGTGATAATGCCACAAGCCTCTTGGGGATGAGTTTCAGGTCCCCTGAGAGATCATCTAGCTTAGTGGTTGCAAACATGGCTGAATATCAGAAATACTGCAGGAGGCAGTTAAACATGCAGATGCCCAGGTCCCCACCAAGAACGTATAGACATGCAATTTTCAGGGATGAGGCCTGGGCATGTGCATTTCAGCAGGCTTCTCCGATTATTCTGATGCTCTGCTGAGTTGGAAATCACTGCCCTAATACAAGTGTAGGTAAGGGAGGGGGCGCTGTGGAATAATTGACCCCTTTTGGTCAGCTTTTCAGAGATGCAGGAATTTTATCTGTAAAATTATTTTATTTTTAAAAGTGTTTACCTGGTAGAATTTAAAAACACAGCGAAATCACAAGTAATTTCTCCTGAGGAGGCTGGAGAGGATGAGTCTCTGTATCTCACACACAGCACAAAATAAGAATCCAAGACAATGGACAGTATTTGGTAACTGGACTCCCCACTGCCCAAATATATTTTAGCAAAGTTTTGTCTAGGAGTCCTACTTAGAAAAGGAAACCTAGATTTCTAGGAGAGAGAAGAAATGGCTTGTTTAACTTCACGCATCAAACACCTTAAACATGAGATCTATAGCAGAATGTAATAGACAACTGTCCTATGTATGTCTAACCATTTACCAAGGGCCTGATAATTAATATATCAGGGCTGTTTAGGCCCATTGTCAACCACGTAGTTTTCTTAGTTAGCTGAGATCTCTGTAGTCATTTCCTTATCAGAAAGTTTTCTTGATATTTCACAATAAGAATCTGAGATGAAAGGATAATTAAATGTTTACATGGTTTTTGCTTTCTCAGGCTCAATTAATTCTGTTGGAGTTGACACCTTCTACTCTCCAAGAGATACAGAGAAGGGCAACATGATTCAGTTCACCAGACTCGTAGGGTGTGGGCCAAAGAGAAGTGCACCAGAAGGAACTTCTCCTAAATTTCACAATTACTTGGGGGTTTTACTTTCTCCTTTAAATGTAACGTGATTCATACAAAATAATACAAATACATTTTTAAAATCTTGTCTATTTTGCCACACCCAGTGCCATCGGATCATTTGAGATACACTCCCGAATCCCTCTGGCAGGAGCTGGTCTCAGAGCATGAAGGACTGGAGGAGTTAATACACAGGCAGATGCGTCCTTTCTCCCAGGGAATTTTGATCTTCTCCAGAAGCTGGGCTGTCGACCTGAACTTGCAAGAGAAGGAGGGAGTCCTCTGTGATGCTCTGCTGATAGCACAGAACAGCCCCCCCATTCTCTATACTATTCTCGGGGAGCAGGAGGCAGGGGGGCAGGACTACTGCAACTCCACAGCCTTTACCTTGAAGCAGAAGCTGGTGAACCTGGGGGGCTACACTGGGAAGCTGTGTGTCATGGCCAAGGTCCTCCACCTGAGTGCTGAGAGCAACACAGAGAGCATGGAGGGTGCAGTTTGTCTGATAAGTTACCCCAGGTCCTACACCCTTGTGGACACCCAGCAAGCAGAAGCCTTGCTGCAGGCCCTGGTGATCGTCCTCCTCAGCTTCAGGTCCCTCCTGAGTGACCAGCTCGGTTGTGAGGTTTTAGATCTACTCACAGCCCAACAGTATGCCCTGTTCTCTAAAAACCTGCGCAAGAACAGAGAATTGTTTGTCCATGGCTTGCCCGGCTCAGGGAAGACAATCATGGCCATGAAGATCATGGAGAAGATCAGGAATGTGTTTCACTGTGGGACAGATAGAATTCTCTACATTTGCGAGAACCAGCCTCTGAGGAACTTTATCAGGTAAGCAGTGGGCTTTATGTCTCTAAGGGTTATGTAATCTGGGTTTAATTTTTTTCAGCTAAGTCACCTTGTTCCTTGAGACGTCGTGATAATGTGACCTGTGACAATGGACCTGGTCCAGAGAGCATGACAGACTAATAGTTCCTATTTTTTAGTTAAAGAAAACCTGACTGTGTCATTTTAATTTTTACAGTAACAAAAACATCTGCGAGGCAGTGACCCGGAAAACTTTCATGAAAAAGGACTTCAAACATATTCAGCACATCATCGTTGATGAAGCTCAGAATTTCCGCAAAGAAGATGGGGACTGGTATGAGAAGGCACGAACCATCACTCAGAGGACGAATGTTTGCCCAGGAATTCTCTGGATCTTTCTGGACTACTTTCAAACCTGCCACTTGGATGAGAGTGGCCTCCCCCCTCTCTCGGAGCAGAATTCAAAAGAAGAGCTCACCAGAGTGGTCCGCAATGCAGAGCCAATTGTCAACTTCCTACTAGAAGAAATGCAAGCAATTAGAAATAGCCCTCCAGATAACATCCCTTCTGAGTACCTGAGGATGCTTCTTGAAGCTGAATGGGCTCGCGGTATTCAGGGATACTTAAAAATTGAGGAAGACTTAACTCGTGAGAAAATAGTGACCTACGTGGCAAACACCTGCAAGGCCCTGTTTGCAAAAGGCTATTCTGAGAAAGACGTTGCTGTGCTTGTAAGCACCAGCAGAGAAGTGGAGCGTTACAAGCATGAGCTCCTAAGAGCAATGAGGAAGAAAAGGATTTTGCAGCTCAGTGATGCATGTGATGCATCTGGTGATCACATCGTGTTGGACAGCGTCCGGAGATTCTCAGGCCTGGAAAGGAACATAGTATTTGGTATCCATCCGAGTACACCTGAGACAGCTATCTCCCACAATTTTCTAGTCTGTCTGGCTTCAAGGGCAAAGCAACATCTATATATTCTGTGGCGTAGTGTCTGATAGGAAGAATTCCAAACGAAAATGAGATGCAATTGCTGTGTCAGTGTCTGTGGGTGAAAGGCTGCTTGTTGTTGGCAGGAACTGCCTTTCAGTTCATAAGCCTCCTGAGATTTGGACAATGAACTTGAAATTCCTCCTCCTCCCTTGCTCTCCTTTCGGGGGTTCCTCTCTTGGTTCTTTCCAGCAGCGGTGGTTGCCCCGTATTCTGTCCCCTGAATCTTCCAGCCAGAAGGATGGTGGTTTTCTATCAAAGCTTTTGCCCCCATGCACAATACACTTCTGTACCTAAAGGGAAGAGGCCAGGGAGACTGCTAAACATCCCATATTGTACAGGATAACCGCACAACAAAGAATTTTCCACCCCCAAATCTTTTTTTCTTCCTTTCTTTCTTTTTTTTTTTTTTTTTTTTTTTTTTTTTTGAGACAGAGTTGCAAGCTGTCACCCTGGGTAGAGTGCCATGGCATCACAGCTCACAGCAACCTTGAACTCTTGGGCTTAAGCGATTCTCTTGCCTCAGTCTCAGCTGGGACTAGAGGCACCCGCCACAATGCCTGGCTATTTTTTTGGTTGCAGTTGTCATTGTCGTTTGGCAGGCCTAGGTTGGATTCAAACCCACCTGCTCCAGTGTATATGGCTGGCACCCTAGCTGCTGAGCTACAGGCGCCAAGCCACCAGCCCCCAATCTCAATAATGCCTAGGTAGACAAGCCCTGAACTACAGGAAGAATGAGTGTAGCTCTACCCTCCTTAGATAAGTATGTGCACATCAGAAGAGTAGAACTGGTTAGAGTTTTAATCTGATCAAAATGAGGGAGTGTTTGTTTATAATAAATAAGGCCCAATGGACTGAGTTTTCCTGGAGTGTTAGTGAACAGGTAAATGGAATGAAGATTCCTGGAAGATTCAGTGTTCCTCACACAGACCTGACCCTTTTGATGTTGAAGTAATAGAGTTGAAAAGATGAAGCCCAAATCTCTAATCTTTAAATACGCTGATTCTTCAAAAACACTCTTGGAGGAGATAATCGAAATTCAGTGTTAATCCCCTAGACAGGAGTCTGTGAGACTTGTACACATACCTTAAATGCATTAAAGAATTTCATCTTCAAAACTCTGAATCTTATGTCTTTCTACTTGAAAGCACTATAAATAAGAAATAAAATCTTGGGCGAAATGTAAGTATTACAGGGAGATAGAATAAAATAAACAGGAAAATCAATGTAAAAATAAATCATAAAGTTTAAAAAACATTCCACCTTTCTCACACAAGCCGGAGCACTCCAAACATTTTGAGCTGAAAAAGAGGGAAACCTGACTTCAAAAGTACAGTGACAGTGCTGATAAAGAAGCAAGATTTTCATATTAACGTCAGGCCAGAAATTAGCAGTAACTAAAGAATGTAAGAATCCTGTCCTCACCATGAAGGATATGTTTTTTTTTTTTTCATGAAGGATATGTTAACCAGTTTGATGAGAGTATTTCAAAATGTATATGAAAACAGCACACTGTACCCCATGATTGCATTAATGTACATAGTTATGCTATAAGAAATAAAAAAATAAAATAAAGAAATAAAGACTTTTAATCCACTTATTGAAGAAAAAAAAGAATCCTGTCTTCACTAAGACTTTTAAGGAATATGTAGTGGATTTTAGTGTTATTTGTCAAAAAATGCAATTGTTTCATAGATGCACAGTGTACAAACTGTATACATATCTTCTCCCTGATTTCCTATGGTGTGAAATAGAGATGGAGAGAAGGCATTTGCAAGACATTTGGATGGCTTTGCAACTTCCAAAGTAAGTATTGCACCCAGCTACTAGTTCAGACCTACTGCTGCCCTCCTGCCCTCCTACTAAGTTGGTTGTAATGGAAATGACTGCTATTATCCCACTGGGTTTTGATAACCTCAGAAAACCCGGCAAATTATATGCACTCCCAGAGTTATTCCATTTATATAATCAGGGTAAAATGATAAGCTGTACTATTTTTCCTTGAAAACATGTTGCGCCCTCACTAACTTATAGCTGAATGAGGGACGGCCTGCACAGAATCATACAGAATCCCTCAGAGGGCTGACACTTTGCAGAGAGTGCAGACAGGAAGTCTAAAGGCTGACTTGTTTTTGTAAAAGGAAGGAAACACACACACACATAAACACACACACACACACACAGAAGCGCTGACCGCTCTCAGTCCTGGTAAGGACAGGAAACACAATCACGAAGCAGAGACCAACCGCGAAGTCTTTAAATCTGGCCTGGGTATGTGGCAGAACTGAGACTCCATCTTCTGCCTAGAACCTTCCAGGGAGAAGGGCTGCAAGGCGGGTTGGTGAGGGATGGCAGGGGAAAAGGGTGGATGAGAGGGAAGGCTGTGAGGGTGGGGAGGAGTACACAGGACTCTTCATTGTAGTCGTTTTCTTTTTCTAAGGTGGGGAATGGATACCTGGGTGGTGGCATACTTTTTATAAGTTTGAAGCATTTCATAATCATTACTTTTTTAAAGACAGGCAGGGTCTTCCTCTGTTGCTCAGGCCTGAGTGCAGTGGTGTCATCCTAGCTCTCTTGTGACCTCAAACTCCGTGCTCAAGCAATCCTCTCTATAGGGTCTTTCAAAGTGGTGGGCTACAGATATGAGCCACTGCGCAGACCCATAATAAAAATGTAAGGAATTATTCTTGACCTCATTCCCCCAAAGATAACAAAGGACAGTGTTTCCTGGAGATTGCCCTGTAACTGGAGGAGTCCTTAGCTCCCAGTTCCCTTCCCCACAGTAACAGCTGCTTCTGGGGTGACCTTGCTCCATGTCTAGGAATTGTCAGGACCTCAGGTCTCACCCTGGTTTCCTGGAGGGAAAGTTCAAAGTGCTCCAGCCAGAATGTTTGGCAGACACTGCAGTTTGTTTGTTTTAAAGACAATTTCACTCTGTCACCCAGGCTAGGGTGTGGTGCGTCGGCCTAGCTCACAGCAACCTCAAACTCCTGAGGTCAAGTGACCTTCCTGCCTCAGCCTTCCAAGTGACTGGGACTACAGGAGCCAGCCACAATACCCTGCTAGTTTTTTCTAGTTTTTAGAAAAGAGGTCTCGCTCTAACTCAGGCTGATGTCCAAGGTGTGGGGGTGCCGCCTCCCGACCGGCGGGTGGCAGTGGGTTGGGGAGTCAGCATTTGAAAGACAAATAAGACAAAGACAGACACACTGGGAAAGGGACTGAGCTGAAGCTGTTTATTGTAATAGGTAGGGGTTTATATAGGTTCAGTTAGTGGGGGAACGAGGGGTACGTTTAGATGTAGTCCTGGTTTGTGATAGGCTAGTATTGTGAGGATGAAGTAGGAAGGAGGTGGAGAGTGATATGAGTAAATTTCTTTGGAATGTGTGCGCTGGTTAAACCGCCTCTGGTCTTTTGTATCATTTCTCTTAATCAGCAAAGTTGTTAGGCACCTCTGTGTTAAACCGCCTCTGGTCTTTTATATCGTTTCTCTTAATCAGCAAGGTCCTTAGGCACCTCCTTCTAAGATGCACTTTTTCTTGAATGTGCTGTTAATATAGTTGTTAACCCTTACATGGGGGTACTAACCCTGACCTGTTAGTGGGCTAGAAGGCCAGCATCCTCTGAAGACAGATCATGGTCTAGTGCTTGTCCACCCCGGAAAATGGGCGGTTGGGCACCAATCTGCGCAGCTAGCCAGCGGGGGTCCCAGCCTCTGGGCTTGCAGTGAGGAGGAGGGTGCAGCCGCAGCCTCTGCATCTCCCACCCACCTCAGGGGAGCTAAGAAAGGAGCGGAGGAGAAGGTAAGTGTGGCCTGAGTCTGAGGTCCCCATGGCAGGGGTGCTGTATTTGGGAATTGTCTTGGCATCTGTTGGTGAGGCTCAGAGGCCACACCTTGAACAGAGACGACCCATCCACCAAGCTTGTGGTCCGTTTTTCTTATAGGTTTACTTTTTTGAAAATAGCTGTAATGAGCTATAATCGACAGGCACTACACTGTACGTGTTTAACGTGTATGATATGATGCATTTAACACACCACACGCGGTAAGCTCTGGATACCATCACTACAATTAAGCTGATGAATATATCAGAGCCCACGAGGGTGACAAGAGTGAGACACTGCTATGGAGCACCAAAACACACTTTGTGATATCAAAAGAAACAATATTTTAAAAATCAAAATTCATAAAAAATCATTTTATGATGAGATGGTGCCTTTGGCTCAAAGGAGTAGGGCTCCAGCCCCATTGGAGGTGGTGGGTTCAAACCCAGCCCTGGCCAAAAACTGGAAAAAAAATCATTTTATGATGAATAAACTATCAAAACATTTTGCATAAAGACAGGATCCAATCCTGCATTAGAACAATCCTGCATCCCTCTCCCCTGTGCTGGTCCTCCTCCCACCTCCCCGAAGTCCTCTCCTTTCCACCTCGCTCCCTTCCTGTGTCCTAAGCAGGGGATTATACATTGTCTGGTTCTGGATTCTCTTCTGTTCCTTTGCTGTGATGGTCTCATCTTGCGCCCCGTCACATTGCGGTCATGTTAGAGGTTTATTGTTCTTCAGGCCTGTTGGGCGAACCTCACGCCATTGCCCTGACAGGCCTCTGGCACAACATGGACTGGAAGTGAAAACGGTTAACTCACCTCATTCCAGAACTCCGGGGACACTTTTTTATTCCTCACTGAGTATGTTTTATAAATGTTTTTATTATGTAAATAATCTTTATCAGATGAAAGATATTTTTTCCTATTCCTAATTTGCTGAGAGGGCATGAGTGGGGTTGAATTTTTGTCCCACTGTAGAGCATGAGATGTTGTGGCAGATGTCATAATGTTCCACAGGTTGGGGCCCTCTGCAGAAGAAGGTCAGTCCCTGCCCCCACAGGTGCTAGACTTGGCCAGGTAACTCGTTTTGGCCAGGGAAGTAAGAGCAGAGGCAGTGTGTGTTACTTCTGTGTGTGATTTTCAGGAGTCAAATGTTTTTTGTGCATCTACTGAAATGCTCATACCCTGTTCTCTTTTTCTATTAATGTAGTGAACAGGCTGATTGGTTTTCACATGTAAATCATTCTTGGATAATTGGGGTAAACCTCTGTTTACCTTAATATATTTTTATATATTGGTATATCCATTTTACTTATATTTTGTTGTTTTTTAAATTTACATTTATGGCAGAGAGATTGCTGTATAATTTTCCCTTCTCTTAATATTCTAATCAGGTTTTGAAAGCAAAGTTAACTTATCTCACAGAAGAGCTAGGATGTGTTCTCTTTCTTATTTTTCAGAAGAGTTTTTGTAAGATTGGTGTTATTTTTTACTTTGGGTTTTAAACTGTACTTTGGGTTTTAAACTGAAGGCTTGCAGCATTTCAGTCCATCAGCTCTCTGTCCACTCTCTCAGTGGCCATGCACTTGGGCCCCGCTCCCTCACTCATGTGGTCGATCTTGGGTGACTCCATGTGGCAGTTCCAGAGGGGCAACTCCTCAAACCCTGGCTCTATCTCCAGTGAAGATGTGTCTGGACACCCCAGTGTGGTTGGGGGAGAGGGTCCCCTCGCTGGGCATTTCCAGGATCCCCAAAGAGATCTCCGTGTACTCACTGGGGCTTGAGGAGCCCACGCCATTTACTCGTTGAGGCTCCTGAGCCCGTGGAGACTCCTGCTTCCTCCCTTTACGAGAAGTTTTCACCCAGGGGCTGTCCTTTTGGTATTTCTTCTTGACCTTCCACCGGCCACTGGAACCACTCCAATCTGACTGATTCCCTGACCGCCCCCCTTCCTCCTCTTCCTCTTTCCCACCACTTTACTCAGTTGTTCAGCCAGGGCTTGACCTTCAGACTTGCTGTTAAGGTCCACATGCTCATCCATAGAGTAGGAATCACGGTAGAGGCTGAAGTCGTCACCTGCTACAGTCTCCCCCTCCTCCAGGGGCCCAGGACCTCCCTTCTGCAGAGTTGTTTTTCCTGAACTCCGAGCAGAACCCACCCTCTCTGACGAGTTCAGTTTCCTCCTTTTGTCCACATCTGAAGTCACCTTCCCCAGAGAGCCAGAGTGTATGTCATCATTCATGCAGAAATGCTGCTTCAGGGGCTGCTTCTCAGGGACTGGCGGCTGCCCATTTCCTGGTTTGCACATGGCTTCATGGGCTCTGTGGGCCTTGGGCTGCCCCTCCGGGCTGGTGGGGCCTGGAGGGGTTCCAGCCCTGCTGTTGCAGTTCCCTTGGCCCCAGATATACTCAGCAGCATACTCATAGCCAGACTCTGGATCAGTGGAGGTGACTTTCCTGCCCTTGTTATTGACATCTTGGCCTGGCTAGGATAGGCACCCCCCTTGCTGGGGGAAGAGGGAATGACTTTGTTGCACGGCCCAGCAGGATCTGTCTTCCATGGAGGTCCATATCTCCCTCAAGAAGCTCTGGCTCATCCCAAATAAGCAGTGCAGCCTCTACAGGGGTGTCAGCCTGCTCATCACCAACAGTGACAGTGACAGAGGCTGGAGATGAGGGCCCAGGAGGCTCCAGGGAGTCAGGGTTCACCTTAGGCAGGGTCTCCTCACTTTGAGGGTTGTCCCCCAAAGAGACACCCATAACAGTACCCATCCTGTGTACTGTAATTATCATAATTTTTATTCTATATTCTGTTGTAAGCACCAAAATATGTAGTTTTTTTCCTTTAAATAATCTTTTCTTTATTTTCTTCAGATGGGATCTCGCTTTGTTGCCAAAGATGGAGTGTGAGGGTATGAACATAATTCCCTGCAGCCTCCAACTCTTGGGCTCAAGGGATCCTCTTGTCTCAGCCTCCCAAACTGTTGGGAGTGTGAGTGCACACCACCATGCCTAGCTAACTCTTTAATTTTTTGTTGAGACCAGGTTGCTCAGGCTGGTCTCCAATTCCTAGAGTATGGTGATCCTCCTGCCTTGGCCTCCCAAAGTGCTGGGATTACAGGTGTTAGCCACTGCACTTGGCCTAAACAATCATCTTAATAATTATTATTTTAAAAATAATTTTAACAGTGAGAAAGCACATCTCTTATATTTATCTGCATATTGGCTAACTTTGGTGCTGTTCATTCATTTGTCTGGAATTTCATTCTGGTGTCATTTTCCTTCAATCTAAAGAGAACTTCCTTTAACTTTTTTTTTGTAAGAGAGACCTGCTGGGGACAAATTTCCTAAAATTTGTCTGAAAAGGGCATCACTTTGTCTCCATTTGGCAGGATTTTGTTTTGTTTTGCTTTTTGTTTTTTGATGGTTATAGAATTCTAGGTTAACAGTCTTTTCCTGAAGTGCTTTACATATGGTTCTGGATTAGATACAGGTTTGTACAAAGAATCTATAAACAACATTTTAAAGAAAAATGGAGAAACTTAAATACGATGATGTGAAGATTTACTGAAATGGAACCATGGAGGTCATTTAAAAAATCAGGTTATGAAACAGTGTGTACATTATGATCTCATTCTAATAAAAATACATTACATATGCTTAACCCATATTGTGTACATATGTAGATTATGATCTGGAGGGATGGATACAACAGCTATGAACAGTGGTCAGCAGTAACCTCCGAATGGGAACATCACTAAAAGGTTTATTTTCTCAGTTTCACTTTCGATGGAGCCCTAGTTGACTGCCGGGTGTTAATTATCCCTGCTCTTTGCAGTGGAAACTGGGCCCACAGACAGGGCCACCTTGGAGCCTGGCTCATTGGGAGCACTCAGCATGGGATGGAGATTTACCAGATCCACATAGTGGGACAGAAACTTGGTAGTGTGATTGAAGTCTGTGATGGGGCAGACAACCCGAAAGCAGGTTGGTTTTCTCAGAACCCAAGCAGTCTCACGGTGACCAGGTTCACCTGAGAACTGTCCCCTAACCGCCGCCAAATCCCGCTCTGCAGCTGGGGCTGAGAAGCCCAGACACCCAGCGCCGGGGCTGGCTAAACCCAGCCACAAACAGATAGCAGCCGGATCCGCGTACCTGCAGCAATTTGGCGGGACAGCGGACTGCAGGTCTGGGACAGACCAGGAGGCTCAAATTCTTGCCCTGGTCTACAAGACCCACTTTCTGGGAGGGTGGGGACAGAACCCCAGGCCTGGAGCGGGTTGGAAGGGTAACGCCGGGGTGAGAACTCAGACAGACCCTCGGGTCCGGGGAAGGTGGGACAGCAGGCGCCGGGAGAGGAGGGGATGGGAGGAAGAACCCGGGCGGCTGCTCCGGGAGCGCAGGAGCAGGACAGCTGCGCGGGCCTGGGGAAGCTCGCTCTCTTTCTGAGTAATCTTTATTCTTGCTTTGACTGTAATTTAGATCGATAGATGAATGGGAGGAGCCAGGAGATGAGACAAGCGCGGGAAGAAGGGAAGAGGAGGAGAATAGAAAAGAACTCGGAACCGCTCCACCTCACCCCACCCCACTCGCAGGATAAAGCAATCATAAGATTCATGCGTCAGTCTTAAGGTTCCAGCGTCATTCAGCGTGGCAAAGTTTCCCGGGCTTAGTGGACACTCCTATTGGTCAGTCTATTCGTGGCAGTGGCGCGAACTGCTGGTATATAAGGACAGGACCCTGGAGCTTCCAAGGACACGCAAAGGGGACCTGGACCTGCTGGAGCTTCCACGCGAAGGGGACCTGGACCTGCTGGAGCGTGAAAGGGTAAGAGGAACTCAACTCCTTTTTCCCCAATCCGCAGAGTACCGGCTTCTCTCCAGGCCAGTCTCACCTACCCAACACTTGGCGGGAGGAGGAGGAGACCAGAGCTACCGCGACCCAGGGCGACATCTGTGCGTTTCTCTTCTTCCTAGGAGGCCCAGCTAGGTTGTTCAGGAAATTCCCTAAAGGTCCTACTGTGGAGCACTGGGTGGCGGGGCGTGTGGGTGGGTGAAGGGATTGTGGGCGGGCCTGGCCTGTGCGCCTGTTCTGTCAGGAAAGCAGGAGGAACCCCAGTACAACCAGCTGGGGTTGTTGCCGGGAGTGGGGTGGGGGTGGGGATGGTGCGGAACCGGGTGCCCAGCCTGAGAGGCCAGCAGGAAGGAGAGAAACGCACACATGTCTGCCCTCTGGACAGATCCCAGGACCGTGAAGGCCCGGGGTCCAGAGAGTTTGCGATAGTAAAGTCAAGAAAGAAGTTCTGCAGGTGATTGTCTGACTCACCAACCACTGTAAGTTATTATTGTCCTTGATCTAGGAACTAAACACAGAATTAAGATTGCCGTTACCCTGCGGGGAAGTTTATAATTTACAGAGGGAAGAAATGAAAAAAATATCTTTCTTCCAACAAGGTCAGTAAAATGCAGGGTGTTATTGGAGAAGGCCAAAGAGCTCTATGATTTTAGTTTCCCAGTGATGCCAGCCACTGTTTTCCTATATAACCTTTACATACCAGAGCCATCACAAAGTGACCTCTGTGCGTTTCTCTTCTTCCTGGGAGGCCCAGCTAGATTGCTCAGGAAATTCCCTAAAGGTCTGGGGACAGGCCCTGGGGAGGTGGAATGAGCCTGCATGCCCACATCTGGAGATTGTTCATTCACTTCCAAGGCCTGCTGTCTTAGGTAATTTGGGAGACTGGAGTCCATGATAACCAGCAAGGACCCAGGGCACTCTGGTTAGTAAAGTGTTAACTAACTATAAATTTAGTCTAGAGCAAAGATGCTTTGAAGATATGACCACTTTAAGAGAGGCGTATATTGTGTAACTTTGTAACCTATGAGGAGAGGGCAGCTCTGTAGCTCAAGGAGTAGGGTGCTGGCCCCATATGCCAAGGGTGGCGGGTTCAAACCCAGCCCCAGTCAAAAAACTGCAAAAAAAAAAAAGTAACCTATGAGGAGAAATCTCTTTCAAGTATACTATGATGATTGATGACATTGTTGATGTTTACTTTTACTGTGAGGGTATAAAAGTAACATAAAGAAGCAGGAGACCCATCAACCATGACTAGATTAATAAACTGTGGTATATGTATACCATGGAATCCTATGCAGCCATAAAAGATTGACACTTCACATCTTTTGTAGTAACCTGGATGGAGGTGAAACACATTCGTCTTAGTAAAGTATCCCAAGAATGGAAAAGCAAGAATCCAATGTACTCTATACTAATATGAAGCCAGTAGATGATCTAATACACACCCACGCAACAGAAAAACTCAATTCAATTCAAGTTGGGGGGAGGGAAAGGAGAGAAAGAGGAGGAGGAGGAAGGGGAATCAGTGTGCTCCCACCTAATGGGCACAATGTAAGGATGTATGGCACACCTCCTGGGTGTGGACACAACTACAGCAGGGACCTTATATAACAAATGCAAACATTGTAACCTAATCCCTAGTGCCCTCATCTTAATCTGAAATTTTATAAAAATCAAAAAGAAACAGGAGAACAGAACAGCTCTTGAGGAAGTATTATTGCTGTTCTGCAGAATTGCTGACTTGTTTGTAAATACAAGTGAAACTGTTGATCTCTCATCTGCTTTCTGTTGAGCGACACGCAGACAGACTCCTCAGTCTGGCGACACCTAGAGGTCACTTCTGTTACAGGCCGTTTCCCTTTCGGTTTCTGCCTGGGGCTAGCTGATCACCACTAGTTTTCCTCAGAGCTTTATCCCATGGTTGGGAGAGGGGACAGTTTGTGCTGTCCTGATTTTACCTACAATACACCTGCATGGGAGGCCCAAACTGCTTCCACCAGGTTCAACAGAGAAGAGGCAAGAAGGTCACTTTCCTACCTCATGCATTTGTGCTGGCTCCTTACCAGCAAGCTTCCATTGCCCCCAGGGGCTCCGCATAGGACTCTCTACTCCCCACCCCTCAAACCCCATTTCCTGGGTTCTGGGGCATTTCTGCCTATGTGTATCTAGCAAACTCTAGTACAATTGGTTTACTTTGTGTCATGCAGCATTTTAAATGCTTTACAAATAGTACCTCACTTAATTCTCATAAACGAGGGAGGTTTTCTTGTTATTATTTTGCTAAAGTACAGAAAAGTCAAGTAAATGCTCCAAACCACAGAGCTAATAAATGACAGAGCTAGGATTTGAACCCAGGAAGTCTGAATCTTCATCCCTGACCTCTGCTGCCTCTCTCTCTCCATATGTTTTTGTATACAGGTCCTTCAGGACT
>NW_003852507.1:6955761-6969955 GCF_000181295.1 Otolemur garnettii | reverse complement strand
TTTGAGAAAATTATCCGGTAAATCCAACAGAATCAGTGGTTTTTGTTTTGAAAGTTCTTTGGTGAGTGTCCTGATTTTTTTTTAATTCTCAGTTTCTCATTGACTTAGTTCAATTTTATTTGTGATTTGAAATTTATATGAAAAATGGCTTTATAAAGAGTCTGCAAGTGGCATTGATCATAATTTCCTTTAAATTTAAGGAAGGGGGCAGTGCTGGCTACATACACTGAGACTGGTCCATTCAAATCCAGCCTAGGCCAGCTAAAAACAACAATGACAATTGCAAGAACAGCAATAACAAAAATAGCTGGGCATTGTGGTGGGTGCCTGTAGTCCCAGGTCCTTGGGAGGCTAAGCCAAGAGAATCACTTAACCCCAAGAATTGGAAGTTGCTGTGAGCTGTGACGCCACAGCACTCTACCCAGGGCAACAGCTTTAGACTATGTCTCAAAATAAAAAATAAGTAAGTAAATAAATAAATCTAAGGAAAGAGGTAGAAATAAAGTTCCCTGAGCCTTTTCGCAATAGAATCTAAACAGGTGGGTGTGGTTGTCATTATAAATAGGGTTACCAATGAAAAATTATGGGTATTTACTTCTTTAAAATTAAAGTGTGGGGGCAAAGAGAAAATATTTAACTTTGAATTACTCGTACATCAAAAGGAATATTTTACAAATAATTTGACAAGGAAATTTCAATGATCTTGGAGTGCAGAAGAAAATTGTGAGAAGTATTAATTTCTATGCTAGGATCTATATTATGCAAAAGGCAAGATGATAGATGTGTCAGCTTTTGTTTTTAATCTAACAAAATTCTTCTAAATATCCTGCTCAGTATTCTTGCTCCTTCTGTCACATGTCAGTATCCACCTTATCAGTCCAGAGTTACTAGCATCTACATCAAGTGAGAACTGCAATTTTAAGCCTTTAGGATAAAATGGATTTTTGTAGGAAAGGAAAATTAAGCTGTGATACTCCACTTCTGCAGTTTTTATGTATCCCTAATGACTTCAAATTAACTTGTGAATTGATTGAGTGTTCTAAAGTCTACTGGTTTCGGTAAATTTTCAACTGATGCCCAATAATGATGTATTTGACCATTGTATTAATCTTTTAAGATAGCTCTTAATTTTGATCATCTATTCATAATTTTGTATTTCAAAGTTTACATAGTTTACTTTGTCATTTCCCTTATTCAGTCCTAAAATCCATTGACCTTTTTACTCTGTTCCCTTCCATTAGATGCCTGCCGCCCTCACTCTCTGTCCCAGGTCCTAGTATCCTAGCATTCGTAATCCAGATTTCAATGACTTAACATGATGAAATTCCACCTTTTTCTCATGATCCTTTTAATTTGGGGGAGGTTTGTTTTTAAAAATTCTGTAATAATTCAAAATTCCTGAAATGTAAAAAGAATATAATAAGAAAAATGCATATCTCACCTACCCTGACATTTAACAGGCTTGTGATTTTGCCATATTTGGCACAGGTCTTTTTTTTTTCCCCACACCAAAACTTTAGTATTACATATATGAAAAATTCTTTTTTTTTTTTTATTGTTGGGGATTCATTGAGGGTACAAGAAACCAGGTTACACTGATTGCATTTGTTAGGTAAATTCCCTCTTACAATCGTGTCTTGCCCCCCAAAGGTGTGTCACACCAAGACCCCACCCCTGCCCTCCTTCCCTCTCTCTGCTTTTCCTTTCCCCCACCCCTCCCTCCTTCTTTCTCTCCCTGCTCTCCCCTTCCCCCACACCCACCATGTCATTAATTGTCATATAAAACTTCTTAATTCGAAGTATTTCAGATTGTGTGTGAAAACCCCACACTGCACCCCAGAAGTGCATTAATGTACATAGTTACTATTCAATAAAAAAAAACAAAAAAACTTCTTAATTCTCCAGTCTCACTCCTTTCCACCCTTATTGGTAACCTCTGTTAGGAAACCAGAGTGCATCCTTATTCACTATATTTTTATCCTTTTACTACATATATATTCATAAATAATATTTATTATAGTTTGTTTCTTTAAATTTTTATCTGTTGCTATTATATATAACTTCCACAAATTTG
Source organism: Otolemur garnettii (assembly GCF_000181295.1). NCBI lineage: Eukaryota > Metazoa > Chordata > Mammalia > Primates > Galagidae > Otolemur > Otolemur garnettii. Next base: position 6,967,881 of record NW_003852507.1, on the reverse strand, counting down.
CTTTTTTTGTATTTTTTATTGATATGTATTTGTAGTGTACATATTTTGGGGGGTGCATGTGATGTTTTAATACATGTATACCATGTATAATCATCAAATGTGGATAATTTGGATATCCATTGCAATTCATCTCTTCTAGCTATTTTGAAACACACAATAAATTGTTTACTATAATTTCCCTATTATTCTATCAAATACTAGACTTTGTTCCTGTTCTTTTTTGGTTTCCTTTTGGATGGAATCTTTTCCATCCCTTCACTTTCAATCTATATGTGTCCTTATAAATGAGTTTCTTGCAGGCAGAATATAGTGAGGTCTAGTTTTAATTCATTCAGCCACTCTATGTCTTTTTCCTTTTTTTTTTTTTTGTTTTTTGAGACAGAGTCTCAAGCTGTCACCCTGGGTAGAGTGCCATGGTGTCACAGCTCACAGCAACCTCAAACTCTTGGGCTTAAGCGATTCTCTTGCCTCACCTTCCCAAGTAGCTGGGACTACAGGTGCCCACCACAATACCCAGCTATTTTTTTGTTGTAGTTGTCATTGTTTAGCAGGCCCAGGCTGGATTCGAAACCACCACCTCTGGTGTACGTGGCTGGTGCTCTAGCTGCTGAGCTACAGGGACCAAGCAAAAACATTTAAGTTGGCTAGAACGTCTTTTTTTTTTTTTTTTTGCCGGGGCCAGGTTCAAACCAGCCACCCCCCGTATATGGGGCTGGCACCCTACTTCTTGAGCCACAGGAGCCACCCCTCTATGTCTTTTAATTGGAGAGCTTGGTTCATTTATAGCCATTGTCATTATTAGTGGGGAAAGGCTTACTATTGCCATTTTCTTGCTTGTTTTCTAGTTGTTGTGTAACTCCTGTCTTCCTTTCTTGCTGTCTTACTTTGTGGTTTTAGTGTTTTTCTCTGGTAGTATGTTTTAATTCCTTGCTTTTTAATGTTTATTATATCTAGTATATATTTTTGGTTTGTAGTTACCATAAGAAGTACAAAAAAACCCTGTAGATATAACAAGTGTTTAAAACTGATACCAACTTAACTTTAAGCACAAAAAGAAAAAGAAATAAATTAAAAATAAAACTTTGTACACATTAACTCCCTTCTCCTCACATTTTTTAATATTTTTAATTTTTCCTCCCACATTTTGAATTTTTGATATCATTATTTACATTTTTATATTACGTATCTCTTAACTTTTGTAGTTATAATCATGTTTTTATTAAGTCATTCGTACATAAATACATTTATGCCATCATAGGACTCAATATGTTGATTATTTGTACAAATTGGAATGCTTACATTCTACGAAGCAACATAGCCTTCACCGCTTTTACCCAATTACAGGATTAAGACATTTATGCTCTACACCTGATAGATCCAACTTGTACTTGCAATATGTTCCATAGGTGTGGTCCCCCTACCAACCCTCCATCTATCATTCCACCCCCCTCCCTTCCCCTCGCCCTCCCTTCCCCTCGCCCTCCCTTTCCCTCCTTCATCCTTAGGCTATAGTTGTGTTTCATTTTTCACATGCCTGTGTGAGTGATTGTAAATTGGTTTCACAATAGTACTGAGTGGATATTTTTTTTTCCATTCCTGAGATACTTTACTAAGAAAAATATTTTCCAGCTCCATCCATGTAAACATAAAAGAGGTAGAGTCTCCATTTTATTAATGCTAGTTATAATCATTTTTAATAGTTTTGTTTTTTAGACTTCTTACAAAAGATGTAAGTGATTTAAACACCAGAATTACAGTATTAGTATAACAAACACAATAGTGTCCTTTTCATTTGGGTTGAAGATCTCTTTTGGTAGCAATAAATTACCTCAGTCTTAGTTGTCCAGTAAAGTCTTTTTCTTTTGAAGGATAACTTTGATGGGTACAGAGTTTTGGGTTGACAACTCTTTTCCTTCTTTCAACTTCTGCTGAGAAGTCTACTGCCAGGAAGTCTACTCTCCCTGTGGTACCCCCTGTGACCTGAAAAGATAGTCAGACCCCCACTTAGATGTAATTAATTGGTAATTTATTTTACCTGCTGCAGGGGCTGCCACTTTGAGAGCAGTCAGCAGCCAAGTAGGGGGGTGGGTTGCCTTTTATAGGTTTTGTGCAAGCATATTACAGAAGCAAAACATGTCTGGTTAAGGGGGGGTTACAGCTTGGGTAGTCATAGATACAGCAATGATTACAGTAATGCAACAATGCTTAATACAGCTTTGGTTGACAATGGATACATTTCATATCACAGTGGTTATGGTTATACAACAGTAATTAATCAAGTCTCGATGAGTATTTTACCATTGTTCACTTACTGAGAACTTGGGGGTTTTGTGAAACTTGGGACTTTTCTTCCTTGTTCTGAAGCATGTTCTTGGCAACCCTAGGGGGAAGGAGCCTGGGAACATGCCTGGGAAACACGTTTTCGGCCACCCTGGGCCTTGCCTTATTCCTGAATCAACTCTGGGTGGAGGGGAGGGGAGGAGGGAAATGGGCTGGGAAGCAGGTCACAACATCCCTGATATGTTATTGGCTTCTTTTTTTATCACTGGCTTCAGGACCCTCTCTTTGTGTTTTACCTTTGTGAGTTTGCTTATAATATGTCTTGGGGTTTTATTCTTTGGGTTGAATCTGATTGGTCAACTTTGACCTTCATATACATGTATATTTATATCTTTCTCCAGGTTTGGAAAGCTTCCTAATATTATTTTTATGAATAAGATTTCTACCCCTTTGTCTTTCTTAGTTCCTTCTTTAATTCTGATAACCCAAATATTTTCTCTTCTAATTTTGAGTCATGGTTCCCATAATCTTGCTCATTTCTTTATATTCTTTTTTGTTTTCTCCTCTTACTGTGTGTTTTTGAATAGTCTGTATTCCAGCTCGCTAATTCTTTCTTTTGTTTAATCATTTCTGCTGTTAATGTTCCTTATTGCATTTTTCATTCATCATATTTTTCACCTCCTGAATTTATTTGATTTTTTAAAATTATTTCAACCTGTGTTAAATTTCTCTGATAATTTCTGAGTTGATTTTCTGTTTTTATTGAAGTTTGTTTCTCTTTTTTTAGCAGCTATTTTGAACTGTCTTAGAAATTCCACATATTTATAGCTTTAGGGTTGGTCTCTGGTATCTTGTTTTGTCGTTTGGTGAGGTCTTAGATCTCTGAATGTTCTTGATGCTCATGCAAGTGCTGAGAAAATATATTGGTACCAGTCTGTGCATTGAGGGATTAGGTTTTATTTTACTCCTTCAAGTCTGTTTTTGTTTGTGTTGATTTTGCTTCAGAGAAGGATTCTAAGCCAACCATTGTGTGTCTGGAGCCTAGTGGTACTGTAGCCATCTCAGCACAAGAGGACATTCTAAGCCCAGGTTTGCATGAGGTTCAGGAAGACTCTGAGGTTGATGTGGCTTTCTTTTCCAGATGGACCAGGAAAGATCGAAGGAGGGTTCTGGGGCTGTGTGGGAATGTTGACCAAGGATCTACATCTAGAAGATGTCCTGATGGCCAAGAAGGCATGCCTCCCAGCAGATCTCTGCACAGGCAGGATAGGTCCCTAACTGCAGCAAGAGGGGCTAGAGTTAATTTTGTGCCATAGTTCAATCCATAGTTGGACTCCTTCAGGATGTGAAAATGCTGGAAAGGAGGCTGGTGTACCCATGTCATTCACTCAGAAAGGGATCTTCACCTTGCAGGTCCCTGCACATGTGTGGGGGGGGGGTTCCCTGCACATATGTTCCTCTGCTGCAACATAAAGGACTAGAGCTGAGACTAGGTCTCCTCATAATCTGCTGTGGAATGTGCATTGGTGAGCCCATCAAGGAGGCTCAGACTTGTGGGCTGAAAGATATGGGTGAGTCTCCCTCTGCATTCTTGTGAGAGTAGCTCTGAACTGGAACTTCAGCTGAGGAAGGCTGGAGCACTGCCACAGGACAACTTTTATGTCTCTGCCATGGCCACTATGAGTGGACATGAGCTTGTCTGTCAAGGCCCTAGAGTGTGTGATTCCAACCAGACACCATAGCAGATGGTTTTGGTTGCAGGCTCAAGACCAAATTGTGCTATAGCAATGCCCCTTGAGAGACTGGGCCATTTTTCAGGCTTGAACCCAGAAGTAAGCTTTGCAGGGCAGATCAGCCAACTGGGGGTTGGTCTTCATTCTTGAAATGACCTTCCTAGGTCTTGGGCTCCACTGGGGCTTCAGAAACTCCTACCTGAATTCTTAGTCTCCCACAGAGAGATTTTTAACTGCGGGTGGGTACGAAATTCTTGCTATCATGGGCAGGTTACCTTCTGTTCTGTCACATTGGTAACATCACTTCACATTTGGATTTTTTGCTCATCATCATGCTTTGTAAATTTATCTGTTTACACATGAAGGTATGGTTTACACATTTTATCTACTGTATTAATTTTTTATGCTGTGTAAGTCTTTTGTTTCTCACATCAAAAATCTATCTTGTTCTTGTGGAAAACCACGTGCCCATCAACACATGAATGGATTAATAAACTATGGTATATGTATATATATACCATGGAATACTATTCAGTCATAAAAGATAGAACATTTGCATCCTTTGTAACAACCTGGTTCCATTTGGAGAACATTCTCCAAAGTAAAGTATCACAAGATTGGAAAAACAAGCATTACGTATACTCAATGCCAATTTGAAACTAGGAGATTAATGATCACAGACCCATATGAGAAAAAACCTCAATTAAACTCAAGAAGAGGGGAGGGGCATTCAGTAGGTTCCCACCCAATGCATAGATATATGGCATACCCCCTGGGTGAAGGACACAGCTACAACTTGGACTTTAACGTTACATGTGTAAACTAGAGGTTTGTACCCTCATATTAATATGAAATTTTAAAGAAACAGAAAAAATTATCTTCTTCTTTACAGTGTCTATTTCAGACTTTTGCTACTCTATTAAAATGTTTTATCCTTCTGCCTTTGCACCAATTTCCTCTGTCTTGGGATGACTTTATTTCCCACCTCAAAGGAAAAAGAGAAGGTATCAGAAGGGCCCTCTCTCAGCTTCCTCCCCTAAAACTAATAAGCCTATCCTCACCCATGCCAGTTATTTGCTTTTCTCCTCCTCCTGACCTTCTTTTGCCTTCTGGATCCTGTTCCTTCCCTACCTCTCTTTTCTGGGCCTTCACTATTTCAATCATCTCATCTTCCTTCTACATCTTAAAATTTTCACTTCCCTGCTGGATCCTTCTCATACGTGTTAAGTATTTTCTAGCCTCTCCCAACTTAAAAAACATGCTTCAACTTCAATAGTTCTCCTTCAGCTATATATCACTGAATGTTTTCTCTTTCATGGCTTGACATATGAACAAGTTGTACAGACTTGGCAATGCTATTTTCATATCTTCCATTCATTCTCCAACCCACTGCAAAATGATAACGATATAGTGTCCTTGCCTGTAATCCTAGCACTCTGGGAGGCGGAGGTGGGTGGATCACTTGAGCTCGCAAGTTTGAGACCAGCCTCAGCCAGAGCTAGACCTCATCTCTAAAAGTAGCTGGGTGTTGTAGCAGGTGCCTGTAGTGCCAGCTACTTGGGAGGCTGAGGCAAGAGGATCACATGAGCCCAAGAGTTTGAGGTTGCTATGAGCTGCGATGCCACAGCACTCTACTGAGAGTGACAAAGTGAGACTCTTTCTCTCGCTCTCTCGCTCTCTCTATATATATGTGTGTGTGTGTGTGTGTGTGTATTATATATATTTTAGAGAAAGATATATATATATATATATTAGGGAAATAGATAGATAGATTAGATAGTTTCCTTGACTGAATATCTGTGAACCAAAGATAGCATAAAATGCTTGGTGTGAATTATCTTGACTAACCCTCATAATAACAGTTGTATTAGGGTAGATGCACTGTGTTTTATAGGAAAGAAAACAGAATTATAGGCTCAGCACCTATAGGTCAGTGAGTAGGGCACTGGCCACATATACTGAAGCTGGTGGGTTTGAGCCCGGCCTGGGCCAGATGGACAATAATGACAACTGAAACCAAAAAATAGCCAGGCATTGTGGCAGGTGCCTGTAGTCCCAGCTACTTGGGGGTTGAGGCAAGAGAATCACTTAAGCCCAAGAGTTTGAGGTTTCTGTGAGCTGTGATGCCATGGCATTCTACCAAGGGTGATGTAGTGAGACTCTGTCTCAAAAAAAAAAAAAGAAAAGAAAACAGAGTTATAAAGATGGAATATCTAGGCTAATAACATAATGCTATTCATCGACATCCAGAATTCAAGTTGTCTTCATTGGCTCTAGTGACATCAGCCCCTGGTGCAATGCCCCCCTAACGCCTACTTCCCAGTTGTCTGAAAGCATTTTTCAAACTCACCAATGACCTCAGTTTTACTAAACCTAATAACACTTTCCAGTCATCACCTATTGCGTCTCTCAGCAGTGCTAGATACCTTAAAACCTCAGCAGGTGAACTTGTTTGGGCTTCTTTAATGCCATAGTTCCTTGCTTTTTCTCCTTCCTCTTTGGTTTTTAACACTCTTCCCACTCCACAGTCTCCTTTGGTATGTTTTCTCCTTTTACTCATCTCTTATATTGATATTCATTGGAAATTTGTTCTGAGATATTTTCATATCATCATGCACTCGGATGACCCCACTGCTCCCATGAGTTCACCTGGCCAATACCAAAGTATCCTACAGATCTTGGCTTTAAATGTTACTTCCTGTGGAAAGTCTTATTGAACTATCATCTCCGGATTAGTTCCGATATCCCTTTAATGTTTCTCCCCTCGTATAGCCCATATCACACATGATAGTGAATGCTAATTTCATTAGCCCCCTTTCCTGCCAGTCAGCTCCTAAAGTGAAAAAACTAGTCCTGTTCTGCTCACTGTTATATTACCTTCTCCCAGCACATATTTGACACAGCTTAAATATTTTTTAGTGAGTGACTTGCATGCGTGGAACAATCAATTTCTTTGTCCAAATGAAATATGTGTTCTAACAGTTTCTTCTATAGGCTCACCATGAAAAAAAATCACTGCTCCCTGGTGCTGGAACCACCATGCTCAGACTTGGTCATCGATGTGGGAGAAGTGACTCTTGGAGAACGAAATAGGAATGAGCTGCAGAAAACACAGAGAGAACAAGAGAAGGCAAGAGTTGTACAGGCCGCGTGTGCGCTATTAAACTCAGGAGGAGGAGTGATTCGGATGGAAATGAAAAACAAGGATGAGCATCCTGTGGAGATGGGACAAGATTTAGAACTGGCTTTGAGAGAGCTTATTCAATCTTCAGATTTTCAGGCTTTCTTTGAGTACAACCCACAAGGGAGGAATTTCTACATTTTTGTTAAGTCTTGGAGCAGCGACTCTTTCTCTGAAGACACTTCTGTCAAACCCCGCATTTGCAGTCTGAGTTCTTCCCTATACTGTAGATCTGGTACCTGTGTGCTGGCCATGGATTCAAGAAAGGCATTTGGCTTCCTGATGACCAAGAAAAAGGATGCAAAATACCGTCTGAATAATGAAGGATCTCCACCTAGTAAAATTCCCCAAATTGACCACCAGAATACCTCTGAATCAAATCCTGCTTACAGAATTTTTCAAATGAACAGGCTTACATATGGTGAAATCCTGCCATTTCCTGAGTCTCAATGCATAGAGTTTAAACAGTTTAGTACAAAAAACATGCCAAAATATATAAAAAATTTAATTCCACAGTACATCTCAGCATTTGCAAACACTAGAGGAGGCTATCTCTTTATTGGAGTGGATGATGAGAGTAAGAAAGTCCTGGGATGTGCAAAAGAAAATGTTGACCTTAAGTCTCTGAAAGATATAATAGCAGGAACAATTTCCAAGTTGCCCCTTGTCCACTTCTGCTCTTCCCAGCCAATGGTGGAGTACAGCATCAAAATTATAGATGTTTTTAAGGGAGAAGAGTTGTATGGTTATCTCTGTGTGATTAAAGTGGAGCCATTCTGTTGTGCGGTATTCTCAGAAGATCCCAAATCATGGATAGTGAATAACAAGAAAATCTGTAGCCTGACAGCCAAGAAATGGGGCGACATGATGATAGACACAGACCCAGGTAAGAAGGAGCAAGATCCTCCCTCCCCGTCCTCTCTGCCTCTTCAATATCACCATGTTCTTCATTCTCTGTAACTTTCAGCTCCTCATACCCGCTGAAATTTACTTGCTCTAAACCTCCGTGCTTTTCATGTAGGGGAAGATTTTAGTGGGTGAGAAAAAGCCAAAATCAGGTATTTTGTGAATGGCGATTTCCTACAAAAGAAGTGAAGGGAAAATTTGGAAATGGATTCCTGTATTTAAATCCTCTATTGGAATTTTCTAGAGCCTCATACTGACAATGACCTTGTGCCTCAGTTTAGCATAGATCCACTCTGGGAGACAAAAGCCAGAGTTGGGTGTGTTTGTTGGGGTTGGGATTAGTGCAGGTGCCTGTGCTAAGATAAAACACGATGATTCACATTTAAAAAGAGACTGTTTTAAATTTCACTACAACTCAAAAACCCAGCTTTCAACATGGAAGAGGAAGCATTATACTGAGTAGGGAAACACCATTCAAGATTCAAAAGAAGGGCTTTTTAATGGTGGGGCTTTGGGAATCTTGACAGAGTCAAGGAAGGGTGAAGTGTCTGACTGCCTGGCCTGAATTCTGCTGTGCTCAGTGACAGCCTTATGTGGCCTAGTCCAGACATGAACCGGGAGTGGAATCAAACAGGGAAAAATGTTCTTTCTTTCAGAGTTAATTTCAGAGTTGGCCGAGGCTTTCGAATCTCAGCTGAGTCTGTCCCACGGACCTCCACTTTGCAGACCAGTGTATTCTAAGAAAGGTCTGGAGCATAAAGCAGATCTCCAACAACGTTTGTTTCCAGGTACTCACTGCCAGTTTTTACATTAGGAGGAAGGGAGATGACTTAATACATTTGGTTAAAAACAAATCTGAAAGATTACGCTCTGCAAATCCAAGTGTGTAAAGTGATAATGCCACAAGCCTCTTGCGGATGAGTTTTGGGTCCCCTTAGAGACCATCTAGCTTAGTGGTTGCAAACATGGCTGAATATCAGAAATACTGCAGGAGGCAGTTAAACATGCAGATGCCCAAGTCCTCACCAAGAACTTATTAACATATAGTTTCCAGGGACAGGGCATGTGCATTTGAGCAAGCTTCTCAAATTATTCCAATGCTCTGCCGGGCTGGAAATCACTCATCTAGTACAAGCAGAGGCAAGGGAGGGGTTGCTGTGGAATAACTGACCACTTCTGGTCAGCTCCTCAGAGATTCAGGAATTATGTTGCCTGGTAGAATTTAAAAATACAAGAAACCAGAAGTCATTTCTCTTAAAGCGGCTAGAGGGGATGAGTCTCCAGTGTCCCAGATGCAGCACAAAATATGAATTGAATACCATGGACAGTGTTCGGTAATCCATCTCCTCACTGCCTAAATATTTTATTAGCAAAGTTTTGTTTAGGAGTTCCTACTTAGAAAAGCAGACACAGATTTCTAGAGGAGTAAAGTGGCTGGGTTAACTTCATACATTGAGCATATTAAATGTGACATCTAAGAGTAGAATAAATACTCTTAGTATATACAAATGTCATAGTATGTAAATAGGTAGGGCCTTAGGCCTATTTTCAACTAAATAGTTGTCTTTTTTATTTTTTAAGGCAGACATAAAACAAAGTTTATTGAGAAAGAAAGATCAGTTTACAGGGTAAAAGCAAAGGGTAGGCCTACAGAGCATGGTATGTTCACCATAGGCCGTGAACGGGCCCCCATTGTCTCAACCAGAAAAGGCAAAGAAGCCAACCAAAATAGTTTTCCTACTTACATGATCTTTGTAGTAATTGGCTTATCAGAGAGGTTTTTGATTAATGACATTCCCCCATAAACGAGAGATACAGGTATAAGAGTAATTGAAGGCATACGTGGTGTTCACTTTTTCAGGTTCAATTAATTCCGTGGTAGTTGTCACCCTCGACTCTCCAAGAGGTACATAAGAGGGCAACATGATTCAGTTCATCAGACTTATAGGGTGTGGGCTAAAGAGAGGTGCACCAGAAGGAACTTCTCCTAAATTTCACAATTACTTGGGGGTTTTACTTTCTCCTTTAAATGTAACGTGATTCATACAAAATAATACAAATACATTTTTTAAATCTTGTCTATTTTACCACACCCAGTGCCATCGGATCATTTGAGATACACTCCCGAATCCCTCTGGCAGGAGCTGGTCTCAGAGCATGAAGGACTGGAGGAGTTAATACACAGGCAGATGCGTCCTTTCTCCCAGGGAATTTTGATCTTCTCCAGAAGCTGGGCTGTCGACCTGAACTTGCAAGAGAAGGAGGGAGTCCTCTGTGATGCTCTGCTGATAGCACAGAACAGCCCCCCCATTCTCTACACTATTCTCGGGGAACAGGAGACAGGGGGGCAGGACTACTGCACCTCCACAGTCTTTACTTTGAAGCAGAAGCTGGTGAACCTGGGAGGCTACACTGGGAAGCTGTGTGTCATGGCCAAGGTCCTCCGCCTGAGAGCTGAGAGCAACACAGACAGCTTAGGGGGTGAAGTCTCTCTGATAGATTACCCTAGGTCCTATTCCTTTCTGGGCACCCAGCAAGCGGAAGCCTTGCTGCAGGCCCTGGTGATCGTCCTCCTCAGCTTCAGGTCCCTCCTGAGTGACCAGCTTGGCTGTGAGGTTTTAAATCTGCTCACAGCCCAACAGTATGAGCTGTTCTCTAAAAACCTGCGCAAGAACAGAGAATTGTTTGTCCATGGCTTGCCCGGCTCAGGGAAGACAATCATGGCCATGAAAATCACGGAGAAGATTAGGAATGTGTTTCACTGTGACCCACGTGAAATTCTCTACGTTTGTGAGAACCAGCCTCTGAGGGACACTATCAGGTAAGCCCTGGACCTTATGTCTCTTAAGTGTTATTTAATCTGGGTTTTATTTCTTTGCTGCATCATCTTGTTCTTAGGAGAGTTAAGTGATAAAGTGACCTGTGGCAGCAGACTGTGTTCAGGGGAACACAATAAAGACAAAGTCACTCCCTCTCCCTTTTTAGAGAAAACCTTAGTGTGTCATTTTAATTTTTGCAGGAAGATGAAGATCTGCAAGGCGGTGACCCGGAAAACTTTCATAAAAAGTATATTTAAATTTAAACTTATTCAACACATCATCATTGATGAAGCTCAGAATTTCCGCAAAGAAAATGGGGACTGGTATAAGAAGGCAAAAGCCATCACTCAGAGAAAAAAAGCTTGCCCAGGAATCCTCTGGATCTTTCTGGACTACTTCCAGACCAGCCACTTGTCTCAGAGTGGCCTCCCCCTTCTTTCAGAGCAGTATCCAAGAGAGGAGCTCACCAAAGTGGTCCGCAATGCAGACGAAATAGCCAACTACTTACAAGAAATAATACAGAAGATCAGAGAACATCCTCCACCTAACCTTCCTCCTGAGTATCTGGTCATGCTCCATGAAGCTGAATGGGCTCCTGGTGTGACAGGCAGCAAAACGATTAAAAACTTGAACTTGGAACAGATGGTGACCTACATAGCAAATGAATGTCACCGTCTCTTGAGGAATGGTTATTCTCCCAAGGATATTGCTATTCTGTGCAGCACAGAAAGTGAAGTGAATAAATACAAAGATAAGATCTTGAAAGAAATGAAGAAGAGAAAATTTTCTCAGATTAATGATGTATCCATTTTCACAGAGGACATGGTGGACAGTGTCCGTCGATTTTCAGGCCTGGAAAGAAATATTGTCTTTGGGATCAACCCCACAACAGCTGAGACAGCCATTTACAACAATTTTCTGCTCTGTCTGGCTTCCAGAGCAAACAAACATTTGTATATTCTCAGCCTTTCTAACTCATGAGAAGACCTCAGTCTAAGAAGTGATAAAGACAGAATGTTCCCTTTGTTCCTGCAGTTTCAGAAAAGGAATGAGTATTCTGCATCAGAAAAGTGCTAGTGGGAATGCAAATTAATTCATCCTTTTTGGAAAGACATTTGGAGAACACTTAGAGAACCGAAAAATAGACCTGCCATTTGATCCTGCAATTCCTTTATTAGATATATATCCAGAAGACCAAAAA
>NW_003852507.1:6946906-6954698 GCF_000181295.1 Otolemur garnettii | reverse complement strand
AAAAAAAAAAAACCTGACTCACTTATAACAAAAGGAGTACTGGATTGGCACCAGCCTTCTCTGAGAAATGGTCCATGCCAGAAAAGAGCCAAACAACACCAACAAAAGAGCCCTGGAAAGGAAGTATAAGCCCTGGGCATGGGGAAATGCCCAGCATTTCTTGGGCACTTTTTCACCTTGAAATGGCACAAACTGGCCTTGACTGCTTTAGAACTGCCAGAGCTGCCCTGTGGTGTCCTATAGCTAATTGTAATACTAAAATCCTCACCTAGTGGAGAATTGTCATTATATCATTAACATAACATGGGTTGATGAGGCACGATGATGGTACTGTGCAATCTGATTTTGTTTCTCTACTAGGAAACAATGTAAAACCTGCGCGTGACTCACTGGGAAGGGATTTAAGGCAATACCACAGGGTGGGCATGGATTTTGCATGCAAGAAAGCACTGTGGAAGAAGTTCCTGTGCTGCCTAGGAGCAAGCAACCAAATAAGCAACCTCTAATAAATCCATCTAAATTGGCAAGCCAGACTTGTCAGAGTCATTCTTTGGTCTCTTGGAACCCTCTCAGTTTGTGGAGAGGGACAGTTTTTCTACATTGTCCCGGATTTTCTGAAAAAGCTTTGACTTACAATTTAATTTTCTGAAAAAGCTTTGACTTACAATTTAATCAGGACTATGTTTGGGTATAGAACCTCCAAACTGACTGGGCCCAAAGTGACCTGGCTGGTGAAAAAGTCCACTCGAACCCACTGTCACCCCTTGGTTCAGAGCAGTGTATTGGTATATGCAACCCCCACAGGGAAGAACCCCAGCCATGTAGCTGCTGTCTCCCAACTGGGGCTGAAGCTACGGCTGCAGAAGACCATGCCATCATTCTGTGAAGCCAGCTGATTCTGAGTGAGGGTCACAGGGTAAAAACAGCAAATGTGATGGCCTTGAGGTCATTGCTATACCTCTGTGGCATACCGTTGAGGTAAGATGGGTTCCTTTGCTTATCATTGTCGACTTCCTTGTTTAGAGGCAGTGTTTTATAGCAATAATAAATAAGGCATTCTCTGAGTCCATGAATGGTGATGCTAACATAAACTTTGTGGTCAGGTAAGGAACATTCAAGTTTGGAATTGTGTGTGTTCCTATGAGCCGCCATATTTTGCCTGGTTTCTGTGGGGAAGGCTGTTATCTTGAGAACTGTGCTTTGGTACCTGTTGGCAACAAGGTGAACACTCAGTAATGGTGTCAGCCAAATGGATCTTGGAAAGGGGAAGGCCATGTTCATTAGCCCATGTGTATCCTCTCTCTCAGAAATGTTGAGTTATAACAGGACTCCAGAGTGTGGAACCCCAATTATAGACCATACCTCCCATGGTGGCTTAGTATCTCCTTACAAAGAAAACACTGGGCCCAAATTGTTTCAATGGCAAGCTTTCTCAAATGTTGAAGGAACAGATAATTCCATTCTTACACAAAATATTCCAAGGTATTAAAGAGAGAGAGAGAGAGAGGAGTCTGGAGCAAGATGGTGGCCGAGTAACAGCTTTCTTGCAACTGGGCACAGTGAACCTGGGGAAAGAAGACTCCAGGCATCTCTGGCTGGTGGGATCTTCCCAGAAACATCCCTTTGGGGACACAGGGAATCAGTGTGGGACTTCTGGACCCCATGAGGAGGACAAAAGCAGTGGAGAACTGGCAAGTGTTCGTGTGTGTTTGTTTGGTCTAATCCTGCTGGCAGCTGTAAGTACAGCAGCAGTGAGATTGCAAACTGGAAAGGCCTTACCTGTGAGCTGTTTTGGATTTTTTTGGACTTGGCACTCAATTGAACTACCTTGGGAGAACTTGGGCAAGAGTGCAGAGGACTTTAAGCATTGTCTAGGGCCCCAGACTGAGCCACTGAGCCAGACGGAGCTAATAGTGTTAGGCTGTGGGCCACCTGGAGCCATTGTGGGAGAACTGCCCCAGCAAGATCCGCCCTCAGGGTCGCAGAGCAAGGATTGGGTGATACCGAGTAATCTAGTGACTGAGCAGCCTAAAGGTGGGGACTGAGACACCTTGCAGCCTTAGCCCTCAGGGGCATAGAATGAGACCAGTTTTGGCACACTGGGTAAGTGGACAGACACTTCATGAGTGATCCCCGTGACAAGTGCTTTCCTGGGAAAGCTTCTGCTTAGCCAAGGTTAGCAGTTTAAAGTGTCTTTTAAGTGGGCTGAGGAGAAATTTAGGCTCTCCACCCTGCGGGGTTTGAGAAATCAGCAGACACCTCCAGTCACCATCTCATACAGCCATATCAGCATTGTGATTAACACCTCATACCCTAGAAGATCATCTGTTGCCCAAACAATATTCAGCAAGATATATATAATGCTTTCTTTTCAGTTTTGTTTTTTGTTTTTGTTTTGTTTTTGTTTTTTTAATTTTAACATTTTCCCTATAGATTTTTCTTTTCTTTTTTTTCTTTCTTTTCTTTCTTCATTTTTCTAGTTTAAATATAATTTTCCATTGTATGGAAAATTTTTCAACAATTAGAACTTAATTTTTGCTAGTATTTCTACCCCTATTATTTGGTTTTTTTCCCCCCATTTTATCCCATACAGTTTTCTGTTTGCTTGTTTTGGTTTGATTTATAGCATTTTTGTCTTTCCTCTCTACTTGGTGGAGGTGGGATACTATGTCCAAACAGCCTAGCAAGGTGTTGCTGACCTCAAGGGAACCAACCAACCCAGCATCCCCAGAGGTTGGGGGTTTGTTAAGGTTGGGTAAAAGTAACCTACTTTACACCTATATTGCTCCTGTCTCCCTCTTTCTGTGCCTCTCTTATTTTTGTCAATATTCCCTTTTACCCATCCCCTCTCTTTTCTCTTTTTTCTTTTCTTTTCTTTTTTCCCTTCTTGCTCTTCAATCTTCTTATCCAAAGGGCTCATCAAAACTCTAGTCCAGGCTTAGCGCCTATAGCTCAACCGGCTAAGGCGCCAGCCACGTACACCTAAGGTGGCGGGTTCGAATCCCCAGCCCGGACTCGCCAAACAACAATGACGGCTGGAACCAAAAAATGGCCGGGCGTTGTGGCAGGCGCCTGTAGTCCCAGCTACTTGGGAGGCAGAGGCAGGAGACTCGCTTGAGCCCAGGAGTTGGAGGTTGCTGTGAGCTGTAATGCCACGACACTCTACCCAGGTGGATAGCTTGAGGCTCTGTCTCAAAAAAAAAAAAAAAAGACTGAGCTGTAAGAGAGAGGTTATTCTTGCAAATTCCTCACCAAATGGAAATCTTCTGTCTTCTTTGACCTCTGTCCAGGTAATTTGGGGGGGGAGTCTGGTTTTTGGATGTGATGAAATGTAGAAAAAAAGTAATACTGAAAAATTCCTATCCTCAAAAATGTAGTGATGAATATTTTTTAAAAAGACAAAAAGGAAAACGTAAAAGAAAATAAAAAAGAATTCCTAGGGACTGGTCAAAGAAGGCAGAGTGGAAAAGAGAAATTGGAGCTGATCCTAGGTTGGGCATAGGTGCCCCCACATTATCAGCTGCTATTAACCAGCCTTTTTAACGGCCTGGTGGGGCAGCAGGTGCCCGAGGGGACTCTTGCCCACAGTGGCCCACCTGTGCCAAGAGTTCTGTGTTGGGTCAAGGAGGCTGTGGGAACAAAAGTGGTTTCTGAAAAAGGTGGGGCAGAGCCTGAGTCTTGCTGAGGGGGAGAAGGGTGTGAGGAGGGGAGGAGGAAATAGGCAAGGGGAGGTGTAGAAGAGAAGGGAGCAGTGCTGTGAAAAGAGAAGACTGTTTTCTTTTCTCCAAGCCCCTGCCTTCTGCAATTCCTCACCAAGCCAGGTTTAGCTGGAATCCTGACTCCAACACCATTATTTACCTTATTCTGGGGTGAGCTGTGTTCCATGCCGAGATTTGACTTCCTGCCTGTGCAGAAGGAAAGTGCTATTGCACTTGCCTATCAGGGCCCATGTCCTTAGTCCCCAAAGGTTCCCTGCAGCTCTGGACTCTTGGATTTCCACCAGAGCACCATGATGTGTGTTCTCACTGTAGGAGCCAGAGGAGATAACTGAACTCAATTTCTGGGGAAGGAAGTGGAGTGAGACAACTGTCCTCAACATCACAACATCCAAGACACTGCAGGGGGCAGGACAAACAGACCTCAGCCCCCTTCTGTAGAGTTCCTGCCCATCTGCCATCCCCATAGTGATCTTTGAGGACAACTTGTATACCCACTCTTTCCCCCCAGAATAACATCTGACACAGCCTAAGTCCTTTCCCAAGTCCAATAGTATTTCCTATGGCTTAGGAGCATGGAAGTTTTCAGAGGAAACAACTAGCTGTGCACCAGGCTCCAAGTTCAACTTGAGGGCATTTTTTTTTCTTCTGGGTAGATTCCTAGTGACTGGATTCCAGGATCAAATGGGAGGTCTAATTTGAGTTGTTTGAGGATTCTCCATATTTCCTTCCAAAAAGGTTGTATTAGTTTGCAGTCCCACCAGCAGTGTGAAAGTGTTCCCTTCTCTCCACATCCATGCCAGCATCTGCAGATTTGAGACTTTGTGATGTGGGCCATTTTCACTGGGGTGGGTGATATCTCAGGGTAGTTTTGATTTATTTGCATTTCTCTGATGATTAGGGATGATGAGAATTTTTTTCAGATGTTTGTTAGCCAATTGTCGTCTGTCTTCTTTAGAGAAGGTTCGATTCATCTCTCATGCCCAGCGATATATGGGACTGTTGACTCTTTTTTGTTGATTAATTTGAGTTCTCTGTAGATTTTAGTTATCAACCTTTTGTTGGATTCATGATAT
Organism: Otolemur garnettii; assembly: GCF_000181295.1. NCBI lineage: Eukaryota > Metazoa > Chordata > Mammalia > Primates > Galagidae > Otolemur > Otolemur garnettii. Next base: position 6,949,906 of record NW_003852507.1, on the reverse strand, counting down.
GCAAATATCTTTTCCCATTCTCAAGGTTGTCTATTTGCTATGGTTGTTGTTTTCTTAGCTGTAAGAAAGCTTTTCAGTGTAACTAAGTCCCATTTGTTTATTTTCATTGTTGTTGCAATTGCAGATGAAGACTTCTTCATAAAATCTTTCCCCAGGCTGATATCTTAAAGTGTTTTCCCCACATGTTCTTTGAGAATTTTTATTGTTTCATGCCTTAGATTTAAATCTTTAATCTACCCTAAATCAATTTTTAAGTGGTGAGAGGTTACGGGACCAGTTTCAGTCTTTCACATGTGGTTATCCAGTTCTCCCAACACCATTTATTAAATAGGGATTCTTTTCTCCAGCGTATGTTCTTTTTTGGTTTATCAAAGATCAGGTGGCTGAAAGTTGTTAGTTTCATCTCATGGTTTTTTATTTAGTTCCAAATGTCAATGTCTTTATGTCTTTATTTTTGTGCCAATACTATGCTGTTTTTGATCACTATGGCCCTGTAATACAGCCAAAAGTCTAGTAACCCACAGCTTTGTTTTTAATATTAAGAAGTGCCTTGGCTATATAGAGTTTCTTCCTGCTGCATACAAAACAAAGAATTATTTTTTCCAAATCTTGAAAGTATGATAACGGTATTTTAATGGGGATTGCATTGAATCTGTAGATTGCTTTGAGACGTATAGACATTTTTGACAATGCGGATTCTTCCCAGCCATGAGCATGGCATGTTCTCCCATTTATTAATATCTTCTGCTATTTCTTTTCTTAGGGGTTAGTAATTTTCTTTGTAGAGTTCCTTTGCCTCATTTGTTAGGTATATTCCTCAGTATTTCTTTTTTTGAAGGTACTATGAAGGGAACTGTGTCCTTGATTAATTTCTCATCTTGGCTGGTTTTGGCATATACAAAGGCTACTGATTTGTGGACATTGATTTTATATCCTGAGACATTGCTGTATTTTTTTAATCACTTCCAGAAGTCTTGTGGTTGAATCTTTGGGGATCTCTGACTATAAGTTCATATCATCAACAAAGAGCAAAAGTTTGACCTCCTCTGCCCCCATTTGGATGCCCTTTATTTCCTTCTCTTGCCTAATTGTATTGGCTAGAACTTCCAGCACTATATTGAATAGTAGTGGTGATAGAGGACAACCTTGTCTGATTCCAGTTCTAAGTGCAAAAGCTTTCAGTTTTACTCCATTTGGTATATTAGTCATGGGTTTATTGTAGATGGTTTCAGATTCAGAGATGTGCCATCTATGCCTATATTCTTAAGTGTTCTAATTAGAAAAGGATGCTGGATTTTATTGAATGCTTTTTCTGCATCTATTGGGAGGATCATATGGTCTTGGTTTTTGCTTCTGTTTTTTTGTTTGTTTGTTTTTGCTTCTGTTAATACAGTGGATAACAGTTATGGACTTGCATATGTTAAACCTGCCTTGCATCCCTGGGATGAAATCTACATGATCATTATGAATGACTTTTTTAACATGTAGCTCTAATCTATTGGCTATTTTATTGAGAATTTTTTCATCTATGTTCATTAGTGTAATTGGTCTGAAACTCTCCAGTTTAGTTGGGTCCTAGTTTATATATCAGGGTGATGTTTGCTTTGTAGAACATGTTGGGAAAGATTCCTTCCTTCTCAATTTTTTGGAATAATTTCTGCAGTATGGGTATAAGCTCTTCTTCAAAAGTTCAATAGAATTCTAGTGTGAAGCCATCTGGACCAGGATTTATTTTTGTTGGGAGATTTTTTATTGTTTCTTTGATCTCAGGGCTTGAAATCAGTCTGTTCAAGAGATCTGTGTCCTCTTCATTAAGTCTAAGGAGAGGGTGTGATTCCAGATATTGATCCCTCTCCTCCATATTGTCAAATTTCTGAGCATAGAATTTCTTGTAGTACTCAGAGATGATCTCCTGTAGTCTGTGGCATCTGTTGTTATTTTCCCTTCATCATTTCTGATTGAGGTTTTTAGAGATTTTACTTTTCTATTTCTAGTTAATCAGGCCAAAAGTTTATCAATTTTATTTATTTTTTCAAAGAACCAACTTCTTGTTTCATTAATTTTCTGAATGACTCTTTTGTTTTCAATTACATTGATCTCTGATTTAATTTTGGTTATTTCTTTTCTTCTGCTGGTTTGGGGATTAGGTTGTTCTTCTCTTACTAATTCCATAAGATGGTTCATGAGTTTGTAGATGCACTCTCTTTCTGTTTTTCAAACATAGACATCTAATGCGATAAATTTCCCTCTTAAGATTGCTTTTGTTGTACCCCACAAGTTTTGATAACTTGTGTCTTCATTGTTTGAGGAATTTAACAATTTCCTCTTTTATCTCTTCCTTAGCCAAACTATTATTCAGCATAAAGTTGTTTAATTTCCAAGTCTTTGTTTGGGGATGAAGGTTTTTGTTGGAGTTGAGTTCCACCTTTATTGCCTTGTGGTCTGAGAAAATACAAAATACAATTTCTATTCTTTTAATTTGCTGAGATTTTGATTTGTATCCTAGGAGGTGGTTGATTTTGTAGTATGTACTATGGACTGATGAGAAAAATGTTTATTCCTTAGCTTTGGGATGATGTGTTCTGTATATATCTATTAATCCCATTTGTTCTAGAATCACATTTAAATCCTTTGCATCTTTGTTTAGTTTCTGTTTATACAATCTGTCCATTTCTGTCAGAGTGCTGTTAAAGTCCCTGGTTATGATGTCTTATGGGATATCATATTGCTCAGACCAATCAAGGTCAGTCTCATAAATCTGGGCACATTTAAGTTGCATAAATATTTAAAATTGAAATGCTTTCTTGTCGTATTGTTCCTTTCACCAATATAAAGTGTTCTATCTTTGTCTTTCTTAGAAACTTTAGTTGCTTTAAATCTGCTTGTATCTGAAAATGCAACTGCAATCCCTCCTTTCTTCTAATTTCCATTTGCTTAAAATACTGTGTTCCATCCCTTAACCCTGAGTCTTTTTTTTTTTTTTTTTTTTTTTTTTTTTTT
>NW_003852507.1:6943264-6946886 GCF_000181295.1 Otolemur garnettii | reverse complement strand
CTCCCAACCTTTCTGGGTTCAGGACAAGGTCAGCTCACTCTATTATAGCTGCAGTTCCAGTATCCTGGACTGGAGCTGCTTTTGCTTAGCATGCTGAAGACTCCCTATGCCTTGCTACTCAACCCAGACTAGGGATCCAAAACCCATCCCTTATTCTTTTTTTTTTTTTTTTTTTGACACAGAGCCTCAAGCTGTCCCCCAGGGCTGGGTTCAAACCCGTCACTTCTGGCATATGGGGTTGGCACCCTACTCCTTTGAGCCACAGGCACTGCCCCCTGAGTCTTAATTGTTCTTTAAGGCTAGGTGTGTCTCCTGATGGCTTATGCTTTTTTATCCAATCAGCCAGCCTGTGCCTCTTCACTAGGAAATTCAGTCCATTAACACTTATTGAGAGAATTGATAAGTATAGTGGTGTTCTATTTATTGTATTTTGTGAAACTTTGTTATGTAGTTTTATTCTTTGCATCATTGAGGAAGCTAATTTTTCACCTTTAGCTTCTGGGTTTTTAATTTGCTGGTGGTCCATTGTGGTGGTCAGTGTTGAGAATAGGTCTAAGTATTTCCTGTAGAGCTGGGTTTGTGGCAAATTTCCTCAGTGTTTGTATATCTGCAAAAGACTTGATTTCCCCATCAGTTTTAAAGCTTAGTTTAGCAGGGTACATAAATCTGGGCTGAAAAATTGTTTTGTTTAAGAATGTTGAAGGCAGATAACCATGCTCTTCTGCCTTGGAAGGTTTCAGTTGAAAACTCTGCTGTCATCTTAATGGCTCTGCCTTTGTAGGTCAGTTGGTGCTTACTCCTGGATGTTTGCAGAATTTTTTCTTTCATCTTGACTTTGGACAGGCTCATTACAATATCTCGGAGAAGCTCTGTTTGAGTTGAGATAACCCAGGGTTCGATATCCTTCTAAAAAGAGTGTGTAGAGATCTTTCGTAAAACTTGGGAAGTTTTCATTTTTGATAGTCTCCAGTAGAGCTTACCTTCCTTTGGGACAATCTTTTTCCCCTTCAGGGATCCCTATTATTCATACGTTTGAACACTTCGTGGACTCTCATAGTTCTCTACGTGACTGCTCTGTTTTCTCTCTTTTCTTTTCTGCCTGTTTGACTACCTGGATTAACTCAAAAACTTTATCCTCTAGCTCTGAGGTTCTTTCTTTTCCATCGTGTAATCTATTTTTGATACTCTCCACTGCATCTTTACATTCCCTGATTGTCTCCTTCATTTCCTTAAGCTCTGCAATATCCTTTCTGTATTCTACATATCTCTCACCTGACTTTTGGTTCTGTCTTTACATTTTCTCATCCATTCCTTTTATTGTCTTTATCACCCATATTTTAAATGCCCTTTCTGTCAAGTTCATTAATTCTTTATAGGTGGTGTCTTCTGCAGTAGCTGTCTCATGGTCCCTTGGTGGAGTTACTCTTTTTTGTTTTTCCTATTGCCTGCATTTTTCTGTTGGTTCCTCTTCACATGTTCTTTCTTCTTTTTCCTTCTTACTTCCTCCTTTGCTTCAAATTACCTTGTCTTAGAAGTGGTCTCAAGTGTCTCTCGAAGCGGCCTCAGCCTGAGCAAAGCCAAACTCTTCCTTGTTGCCAAAAACAAAAACAGGAGTCCTTCCTCTTCATGACAATATGCTGCAAAATGTTGCCAGGACAGCTGGTGATGATGTGGGGTTTTTTTGTTTGTTTGTTTGTTTTGTTTTGTTTTGTTTTTAGGAGAGAGAGAACTCAGCCAGCAACCTCTGTGATCCTTATTTCTAACGTAGTTGCCTTTGATGATCAGCTGATTGTTTCCTCCACATTCAGTCCCTTAAAGCTCACAAGAATCCTTCAAGGGCAGGTCTCACAGTGCCTCTGACTCCAGTTCCCACAAGGTGCATGCCAAGAGGGGAGTTCTGATCCTAGCAGGTAGAATTAAGGTGGCTATGCTTTAGGCCCCTGCTAAGACCTTCCCATTCCCACGATGGTAGCCCCCTGATGGCTGAGACCTTCTCAGTATGGCTGCTTTGCTGATCACCAAACCTATGACAAATCCACTCCAACCAGCATTCAAATCTGGTTGCTGTCTACTATTGGAGTCTGCCCACTCTTCCAGTTTTCCATTTAATAGGCAACTTCTCCCAATAGCTGAGAACTCCAGAAAGGCTTCCTCCCCTCCCAGATCTCCGTGGGGGGCCCAGCAGGTGGCAATCACTTGCCTCATTCATCACATTTCCACTGCTCTAGGGATCATATACTGTATCCAGCTCACCACCTCCTCACTGTGCTCCTTGAGCTACGACTCTGGATGAGGTCCCATGCCAGATATGGCTGGGTTCTCTCTTTTCCCCTTTTTCTAGGAGAGCTCAGCTGAACCATCTCTCTGGTTCACCATCTTTGTCCATCCCCAAATCTCCAACTCTTATCTTTCATCTTTTTGATAACAGCCAATCTAATAAGTGTGAAGTGCTATCTCATTGTGCTTTCAATTTGCATTTTTCTGATTAGTAATGTTGAGGATTTTTTTCATGTATGTGTTGGCAATTTGTATATCTTTGGCAAAATGTCTATTCAGATTCTTTGCTCAAACTTCATACTGAGGGGTTTGAGTCTCTGTATATTTTGGATATCAGCTATGTTCTGATGTGTGATTTGCAAATGTGTTCTCCCAATCCAGGGGCATCTCTTCACTCTACTAATTGTTTCCTTTGCTATCCAGTACCTTATTTTGTTTGGTGGAATCCTGTTTTTCTATTCTAGATTTTGTTGCCTGTGCTTTTGGCTTCCTAGTGAGGAAATCACTGCCCAGACCAAGCTCATGCTTTTTGAAAAGGAAAAGTATGTTCTGAGGAGATGGCAGATGTTTTATTTAACCATGAATTAACAGCACTCAAGGATTCTTCTCCAGATTTTCCTCTCAGGAAATGTGGGTTTTAAGGCCCATGATTATTTAGGCATGACTATCATCTAGAAGAAGCTGTGAAAAGTCATATACATGGGCTTCAAGGGGCAATGACCCAGAAAGCTGAACTCCTAAAAACTTAGCAGAACTGAAGTTGTTCAGGAACACTGACTCCTTCTGAGGTTAAATCAAGGAGAAAATATTGTTTTTATCAAGATCACTGGTGAGAAATGTGAGATTCTTGACTAAGAGGATGTTAAACAGAGATAAACAGCAGGATTTCACAATAATCCAAAGGAAAAAAAATGTACGTTGGCATTGCCTAAGGCAGCCAAGGAGAGGACAAAAAGGGAAGTAACTAGAAAATCCAATTCAGGACTGCAAAGATGATAACTTGCAACTGACAACATTTGCTCTGATTCTGTTTTTTCACCCTGTCCCTGCCTCAGCCTCTCTTCTACCCTCGAAGACCTGACCCACTGCCCCTCTCTGTGAAGCTTCAAGGGATTCTTTCACTATATTTCATTAGGAAAACTACGTTTGTTTCTTACATTTTTTCATAGTAAATAAAACATCTGCCAAACAGTAAATCAAGAAAACTTTGTGAAAAGTTAACTTTAAAAAGATTCAACAGGCCGGGTGCAGTGGCTCATGCCTCTAATACTGGCACCCTAGGAGGCCAAGGAGGGCAGACTGCTTGAGCTCAAGAGTTTGAGACCAGCCTGAGAAAGAGCAAGAC
>NW_003852507.1:6940157-6943018 GCF_000181295.1 Otolemur garnettii | reverse complement strand
GGGTGGACACCCTCTGGATTTTCCTGACTACTTTCTGATTAGCCACTTAGATTACAGGGACCTTTCCTACTGTTACCAGAAGTTCTTTCTTCAGTAGGTCCTTAGTCTCAGAGATTTGAAGAATGAACCCAAAGATCAATGGTAAGTTAGGGTTTAGGATTTATTATATAGAAAAGAATACCAAAAAAAAGCACCAGAGCTCCTGGCAGAGGGAAAGACCCGAGTTTGAAAATCTCAGCCTTGGTCCTTTGTCTAAGTGACATGGGTCCTTTGTAGTTACATTCGGCCAGGACTTGGTAACAAATGAATGGATACAGTCCCTTCTGTCTGGACAAGGTGAATGAGCTCAGTAATGAATGATTACAGTCCCTTCATGAACTTATCCAGGCCTAGGAAACTTACATGAAATTACCCAGGCCTAGGAAATGGGGAAACCCTGTTCATCTCTGAATGGGAGAACCCCGTATCATGGTCATTCTCAGTTTCACGCCTGCTGGTACTGTACTTTGAAATAAGGGGAAAGTAGAGGTGGCTTAGGCAGCGGCGCAAGCTGTGCCATGGTCTCCCTCAACTTTCTAGGGACCTTTGGCTTGCCCCCTCTCTGCTGCACTTGGCTCTCCAGGCCTCACCTCCCCTCCTCCAGCTGCACCAACACCACCCAGGTGGCCACACAGAAGACACAGCAGGTCCTGCTGGGTGGCTGATGGGGCCTGAGTTGGGGCACCACCTGCCTTGTAACACTCTTACCACAGTATCCCAAAAAGAGCTCACCAGAGTCATTTGCAATGAGATCCAAAAGCCAACCACCTACTAGTGATAGTGCAGGAGGTCAGAGGAAATTCCCTACCTAATTTCCCTCCTGACTCTCTAGGGAAGCTTCCTGGGCACAGGGTGTTGATGGCACTTTACCATAAGACCAGTTGCATTTGGAGCGTGTGGTGACCCATGTGGCAGAGCTATGCTGATTCTTTCTTTTAAAGATCACTCTCCTGAGGAGGTTGCAATTTTATTTATTTATTTATTTATTTATTGAGACAGAGTCTCATTATGTCACTGCCCTCAGTAGAGTACCTTGGCGTCACAGCTCACAGCAACCTCAAACTCTTGGGCTTAAGCAATTCTCTTGCCTCAGCCTCCCTCCAAGTAGCTGGGACCACAGGCACCTGGCTATTTTTTGTTGCAGTTGTCATTGTCGTTTAGCTGGCCCAGGCCAGTTTTGAACCCACCAGCCTCGGTGTACATGTGGCTGGCGCCATAATCACTATGCTACAGGCGTCAAGCCGAGGTTGCAGTTTTAATAAGCGCAGGAGATGAAGCTCCTGACAGAGAGCTGTTGCATGGGATCTTCCCCTCTCTCCAGCCTCCAGGGTGAAAACACAGCTGTATATTCTGAAGGTGATGTCTGATCGGAAGGCTTCCCATCTAAGAAGGAAGAGGCAGCTCCTACCTCCATCTGTGTGTGAAACTAGCAGATGGAGGTGGTGGGAGTCCAGACGTAGACAGGACACAAAGGGCCTGGAATATGTGAACAAAGACTAGTGCAAAAAATGGCAGAACGTGAAAAGGGATAATAAGCTGTAGGACAAGGCAGTGTGATAGAAAGGTTCTCAGTGTCTGCGTGTGTGGGTCTGATCTGCCTGTCTGGTAAGGGGCTTGGACGTGAGACTGGGAAGTCGGAGAGGCCTCAGTGAACAAAGACCTGCCTCATGACACCCAGGGATGGGAGCTTCTTGATCTTGACATCCCACACACACGGCAGTGAGGAAGAAATGCCTGAGTGTGTCAGGCAGACTGGGTGTGAAGGACAGAGAGGGACAGTATGTCAGGTCTTGCAGGGGAGGAGAGAGGCAAAGACAGGGACAGCGTGGAAAAACAGAACCAGAGCAAAAAACAGAACCAGAGCAAACGTTGTCAGTTGCTAGGTACTTCCCTCTTTGTCCCCTCCTTGGCTGGATTCGTCAGTATGTTGGCAAGGCATATTTTTTTCCTTTGGATTATTGTGAAATCCTGCTGTTTATCGTAACTTATTATTATCCCCTTTGGAGAGTGTTGTATCACTCCTCTCATTGTCTCAACACTCCTGGGAGAACTTTTCCTTGACTTAACTCGGAGAGAGCCAAGAGGCTGAGTCAGAGCCCTCCAAGTGTTTTTGGTTTCACCATGTCCTCAGAAGTCCAGCTAGGCTTTACTGGGCCATCTCTGCTTAGAGACAAAATCTGGGATTTTTCACTGCTTCCTCTCAATTATCACGAGGTCTGAAAAATCACAAGACAAAAAGACCTATATTTCCTAAGAGAGAGAAATAAGAAAATGATTTTTTTAAAGGAGTTAATTTTTCAATTTTGGCTGAGTATAGTGGCTCATGTCTATAATTCCAGCACCCTGGGAGGCCCAGGCAAGTGAATCCCTTGAGCTCATGAGTTCAAGGTCAGCCTGAACAGGAGTGAGACCCTGTCTCTAAAAAAATAGCTGGGTGTTATGGGTGGGCACCTGTAGTCCCAGCTATGCTGGAGGCTAAGGCAAGAGGTTTGCTTGAGCCCAAGACTTTGATGTTGCTCTGAGCTATGACGCCATGCCACCCCTCTACCAGGGGTGACAAAATGAGGCTCTGTCTCAAAAAAAAAAAAGAAAAAAGGAGTTAATTTTTCAATTATATATATATATATGCATATATATATATATCCCCATCCTCTCCCTAGAATATAGACTTTTACTTTTCATCAAGAAGCACAAGTTGACTCGGCACCTGTGGCTCAAGCGGCTAAGGTACCAGCCACATATACCTAAGGTGGCAGGTTCGAATCCAGCCGGGGCCCGCCAAACAACAAAAAAATAGCAACCAAAAAAAAAAAAAAATAGCC
>NW_003852507.1:6935383-6939133 GCF_000181295.1 Otolemur garnettii | reverse complement strand
TTTCCCCTGAAAGGCTGCATTTACCATCTACTGAGGGGAAAGGATGTCTGAGTCAGGCCTGGCATTCTTTATTTTCAACAAGATTCCAGGTTATACAGAAGCTATTGGTTCGCAAACCTTACTTTAATCTAGAATCTTTTTTTCCCCTACCGCAAAGAGATGAATCTGGCATGTACTGACTCAGAATCTGCATTAAAACAAGATGCCCCCAGGTGACTCACATGTACCTTTGAGAAGAGCTGGCTAGTGGCTACCTTCCCTGGGTTCATGCTATTAACCTCGTGTATACCTCAGGGGTCCTGGTGAGAAACCTGTTACATACATTAAACTAAATGTGGCCTGAGGATGCCTTGGGTCCCTATGTAACAAACTGCCTACTTTAGTAGGGAAATAGATCGAGAGCTTAACTTAGGGGTCTATTTTCTGTAACAACTAGCTGAGTCTCAGTCAATTGCAGCAGCCAGGCTTGGACCAGTCAAAGGCTCTCAAATGAGGCTGGGGTGCGGTGACTCACAAGTGTAATCCTGGCACTCTAGAAGGCTGAGGTAGGTGGATCATCTGAGCTCATGAATACAAGACCAGCCCGTGCAAGAGTGAGAACTGGTCTCTAAAAAAATAGCTGGGTGTTGAGGTGGGTGCCTGTAGTCCCAGCTACTCAGGAAGCTGAGATGAGAGGATCACTTGAGCTCAAGAGTTTGAGGTTGCTGTGAGCTATAATGCCACAGCACTCTAGCAAGGGTGACATTGTGAGAGTCTGTCTCAAAAAAAAACAAAAAAGGCTGTTACCTGACCAACTATATCCAAACAAGTTAAACACCATGCTGCAGCCACAGGCTATTTATTTTTCTTTCTTTCTTTCTTTTTTTTTTGGAGACAGAGTCTCACTGTGTCACCCTCAGTAGAGTGCTGTGTCGTCACAGCTCACAGCAACCTCAAACTCCTGGGCTGAAGCAATTCTCTTGCCTCGGCCTCCTGAGTAGCCACAACACCCGGTTGTTGCAGTTGTCATTGTTGTTTAGCAGGCCTGGGCTGAGTTCAAACCTGCCACCCTCGGTGCATGTGACTGGCGCCACAACCACTGTGCTACGGGTCCCGAGCCAGCCACAAGCTATTTCTGAGTGCTACTTCATTTTTCTTTCTACAGCTACTGCCTGCCCACCTTGCTGGTTTTGAGTGCTGCCTGGTTTATGAAACACTCTTTGCTCCAACAAACTCTGGTAAACTTAGTTTCTCTAAAACTTTTAACATCATAAATCCTGGCTGCTGCTGTGCCCACTTATGGAGCTGGCCACAGGGCCTCAGCTGGCAGTTATAGTAGCCTTCTCCTGCCACTCCCTCCAAGATCTGCCCACCTTGGTTGGATGGGAGTCTTTCCCAGGTGGGGCTGCCTAAATGTTCCTTCCTGTGGGATCTGAGTCCATGGAGATAGCTCCCATTCCATCCGTGTCTGCGCACTCAGAGGATTTCCCTTCATCATTGTCTTGCACTCTTACCCCTGAGTGGGGAGGGAGGGAAAGGCCATCCACTCTGGGCGAGGTCAGTGCATCGTGCTGCTTCATTTGCAAGCCAGGCCCACACTTTTTTGTCTTCCTTTAGCTAGTTGTGCTCCCCGGGAGGTCATTGCTGTGAGTGGAGGGAAGGGTGGTGAAGCAGAGGATGGAGATTTCATGCAAGTCTGTGCCACCTGCTTCTACAGCTTAGTGAAGTCCTACAGATCCATTAGGGCCCAGTCTTATATTTATGAGTTCCCTTTTATGATGGAATTCTGCCATGGAGGACTTAGTAGATCAGATGACCCGTAGGATGCAGTAGGAGCTCAGGTCACACAGGTGCCTCCTGGTTAGATAATAAGTCTCAGCTGGGCCCTGTGGAAAGCCTCATACTAACTTCACTCAGAAAGTATGTGTTAGCAGATCTTCCATTATCATTAGGTCTGCTGGATCATCGCGTGCAAATGGCACGCCACAACATGGACCTACGACTGAAGAGCTTTCCTTCTCTGGCCTTCCTACAGGTGCCCAGAAAATGAATTAGATCTGGCAGCCTTCGTGGTTATCAGAAAACGGGTTAGCATGTCCGAAATCCAGAGAAACCAGCCAGCCATGCAGCTTCCTTCTTTGCCATGGTTGTCTTTCTTTTAGAGATGCTATTTCAACTTGCTGCAGTGTACCAGACTGGTAGGACAGGCACTGGAACTGTGAGGGTTGGGTTTGTCACCTGCCCCTCCGGCAGGCCTGTATTGAAGGCACGTATGCTACACTTGCTCACCAAGTCCAGTTAGCATAATGGCATCCCTGTGGAATACCAGAATATGCAAGAATCTCCCTGACTACATAAGGACAAAGAGCATTTGAATGATGTAGTCCAGAAACAAGATGGAAAAGTACCCTCTGGCCCTGCCACTGAGGTCAAACTTCTCATTTTCTTCTCTCCTGGACATGGGGTTAAGGAGGGAGGAAGCAGGCAGTAGCTGCAAACCCGGTGCTGTGTTCACTTGCTCCAGTGAAGATGCCACAGCCCAAAAAATCAAGTGACATTGCCATCACAACCTGATTGTGTTTGTGAAAACCGCTGGCATTCTCCTTGCCTGCCTGGCTTTGGCACCAGCCAGAGAGGTGGGTTGAGGGACGCTGTGATAGGAACCACTACCTCTGCATCTGTTAAGTTACTGGTGGTGGGACTAATCTCTGAAACTCCCCCCAGGAAGGTGGGATTGCTGTTTTGATGGGGGTGAGGAATACAACTCTGGGGCTTCTCTTTCCTGCTATAATAACTCTCTCTTTTTGCATCAGATAACTGATGTGGGAGTTCTGCCAGTTTTCAATATCTATGATTGCTATGTATTGTCCAGGTAGAAGAAATGCCCAAAGGACAAATGGTTGTCTGGCTCCTGGAGCCCCCACTCTCCCTATTGGGCCAATGTGACATTTTCGTTTTCTGTCAGCTCATAGTCAGAATCTAATAACCTTGGATATTTCCATTTCCCTGTAGCACTGTCACCCTGGTAAATGTCTGTAGGTCCCTTGCAGGAAGAAGAATCACAGAACGTGCCAGTAGCCATATAACAGGATCTTCCTCAAAGAGTGGCAAGCTTCTGAACTAGCTTGTATTCAGAAACCAGGTAAGGGGTCATGAATCCCCACTTATAGCAACTACAGGTAGCTTCATGCCCAGCACATCTAGAATTTTCCTGCCTCCATCTGTCAAGTAGCCTTTTAGTAGACTGCTCACCTACGTAATTTCTAGAACTGCCATGATCATCCGACAGGTCCCTGATGGTCAAAGCACTCTGATTACCACTATGGTCCTTTGGCTCATTGGAATAATTGTGCCTGCCTTGTTTCTCCTGTTTAACACGCGTCACCACCTGGTCTCTACCACTGCTGGATTCTGTAACTACCACTGAGATAAGGAAAGCCAGTTCCAACAGCACATATCCTACTATCATTTCTGGACTATGTAGAATAACCACCGAAGAGTTTCTCAAGGATGCTGGTGCCCAGGGCTAGTGAGACGTCCAAGTACAATATTTAAGGATGTGCTCATTCTTAGCTTCATACAGATGCAGGGTCAGAGCCTGAGAGTGAGTGCCTCCTTACACATTACACCCTTCCCTGGATGTCTGCTTGCCTGCCTCTCACTCCAGCCCTGCTAGTGTCCTCCTCACCAAAGCATATTTGTTTTTTTGGAGACAGAGTTTCATTCTGTCACCCTGGGTAGAGTGCCAGGTGTCATAGCTCACAGCAATCT
>NW_003852507.1:6932925-6934300 GCF_000181295.1 Otolemur garnettii | reverse complement strand
TTGGGAGGCAGAGGCAAGAGAATCATTTAAGCCCAAGAGTTTGAGGTTGCTGTGAACTGTGATACCACATTACCCAGGGTGACATAGTGAGACACCGTCTCAAAAAAAAATAAAAGAAAGAAAGAAAGAAAGAAACTAGATTCCTACATTTGGCAGGCCCTCTTCCTTCACTTCATCCTGTGCCACTCCTGCCACTCCTGATGACAGTTGGTGTACTCTGATGCCACCGTGTGTGTGTGTGTGTGTGTGTGTGTAAACTGCTAACCAATAGCCTGAAACGATACCCACCAAGATCATGATAGTTATTGCTCCTAGAGGAAGGGGAGAGAAATTGAATGTGAAAGAAAAGAAAGAATTCAAATTCAGCTGCAGCATTTTCTTTTATTTTTTTTAAAAGCTTATAGCAAATATTTTAAAATGTAACATTTATAAAACCCATATGGCAAACACTTATTGCTGTTATATTTTCTGTATTTTTCGAATCTTACCCTCCCCATTCCCCACATGTCATTACTCACTGTGATCATGAGGGGTTTATCCCAGAAGACAGGTTGGTAGAAAACTAAGAAAGTAATTCATAAAGCCTTTACATCAACAAGTTAAAAAAACACACACATGGCAAAATCATATCAAAATTATTTCATGGTACAGAGACCAAGAGTCAGAAAAAGCAAAAGCTATCTTTTTTCTCTTTCTAGCACCCAATTCACCTTTCCCCAGAGTCAAACACATGGTTACCAGGTTTTTAGCTAGATTATACTTCCAAAGATACATAATGCACATACCTCTATCAGTTGTATAAGCATGAGATAGACATTTTTTTTTGGCATATTGCTTGGTTCTCAGCATTAGACATCTTAAAGATAGCCCAAATCAATACATACATATAGAGATTTCTCTTTTTTTGGCTTCATAGTATTACAGTGTGTTTATAATCCTATACCATTAGACCCTTCTGGGCAGACATTTAGTATTAGAAATAAAGAGAAATTTAATTACCTATAAGGAAGTATTTCATACATATTTGTGTATATATGTGAGTCATTATGAAAGCTTTGAGACAGACTGTGTTATGGTTCATTTTTTCACCTCCCAGAAACATAGTTGACAGCATCCTCTGTGATTCACCTATGCAAGTTTCAACTTGCTCAGCTTATTGGTGTTGCTGGGAGGGCTTTATGTGTTTTCATCCACATGGATTTTATCTTTCTTGATTTTTGTGTACCTCAAAACTTTCAGAGGGACCCACATATTTAGAATAAATTCTTTTTTTTTTTTTTTTTTTTGAGACAGAGCCTCAAGCTGTCCCCCTGGGCAGAGTACCATGGCATTACAGCTCACAGCAACCTCCAACTCCTGGGCTCAAGCGAGTCTC
>NW_003852507.1:6925259-6932226 GCF_000181295.1 Otolemur garnettii | reverse complement strand
AAAAAAAAAAAAAAAGGAATTAACTACCCACATTCAGCATGGGGTGAGGGAAACTAGCGAGGTGTTCTCCATGACTGCCTCAGTTGACTGCCTGTGGGACGTTTCCAGGCCGCAGTTCAGAGAGAGAAAACTCAACTACAGTGTGGCATCCTGCCAACTCTTTAAATTGAATTTATGGACTTCTTGGATTCTTCTAGAGCGTGAGACATCTGTGGGGAGTTTTCTTTTGTCCCTTGAGTTTTATTTCCTTTCAGGATGGGTTCTTCACCTGAATCCTACCATGTTCCTCTTCTACCTTTTTCCCCCACAGTCTTTTTGCCTAGTGATGATACTTCTCTTTCTAGTTCTTAATAAGAGCAGCTTGGCAGAGTCCTTCTATTTACCCTAAGATGGTATGAAAGGGCTCTCTTTGACAACTTTCTGCTGCCAAGTAGACTTATCTGACTTCTTCTCCAATGCAGATGGAGGCTTGGGTAGTATCATCCATCTGCTTTCCTGTAGCCTGATCTGAGTGGGTGTTATATGGAGCAGTCACTGTTAACCTGGTTTGTACCTTTAAGTGTTGCCTATGATGTTCCATTAAATCCAATAAAATCAATAATGGAGGTAAAGCACATAGGAATAAGATAGAGTCCCCTTCATTGAATTCATGAGAAATCCTGGAAAATACTTCCTATCTCCTCAGAGTCCTTCAGGACTGTCAGGGTTTCTCTGCTTGAAGGTCTTGCTGATGTTTCCCTGAATGGTCTATAACTGTGCCACTGTACTTCAGCCTGGGTGACAGAGTGAGACTGTCTCAAAATAAAAATTTTAATTTCAAGTTTATACTTCTTATAAGAGATTTACTTATTCTTGAGAAATAACAATAAATGATAAACATTTTTGATAGAGAATTAACTCAGTATTTTTTACTTATTGACTCTTCAAAAAGATGGATTTGTTTGGCCTTAAGTATGAGAGGGTTTCTGAGAGACCTATAGCAAACAAGGAATTGGCACTGCGTAGCAATGACTTTTGAAAGACTACCTGAAATCCTGAGGAATCCTTAGAACAAAGAGATTAGACTTACCTCATCATTTCATTGATTAGGAAGTTGAATGGAAAACAAAATGTAACTCTGAATTTAGTACATTCACCCTCTTAGACCCTCTATCATCTTATCATCAATAAAGCACAGTGTGTCTTTGGGGGGACTGTGGCAGTCTCATCTCCACATAGTAACCTAAGATTCTCTGCAGAAGTCATCTGGATGACACCAAAGAGCAAAGATGCTAAGTAACCAAAAGGCACATAATAACAGTGATCCAAAACACTAAGACCCTTAAAAGAAAAAGTGGAAAATAATGAAGTAATATAATGTGGCCTTGCAAAAAATGACAAGGCATAGCTTGTGATCTTACATTTTGAGACATGCTTCACCCGTTCCTAGCCCCTGCAAGGAAGGCCAGGCACACAACGCTTGCAGCCTTTCCATTCACCCGGCACATCCCGCCCAAGCATTTCTGCGCATGGCTGTTGTGTTAGTCCATTTTATGCTGCTATGAAGAATTGCCTGCCACTAGGAAACTCATAAAAAAAAGAGAGAGAGAGAGAGAGAGGTTTATTTGGCTCACAGTTCTGCAGATGGTACAGGAATCATCTGCTTCTGGTGAGGGCTTCAGGGGTGAAAGAGGAACAGGTATGTCCCAAGAGGAGGAAGTGGTGCCAGGCTCTTTTAAACAACCGGCTCTTTCTTGTGAGAACTGGTAAAGCAAGAATTTACTTACAGGAGGAGGGCACCAAGCCCTTCCTGAGGGAGCTGCCCTCATGACCCAAATGCCTCCCACCCAGCCCCACAGTCAACACAGGGGATCAAATTTCAACATGAGATTTGGAGGGGCCAAACATCCAAACCCTATCCATTGTGTGAAAAACAATAAAAATACTTGAGTCTGCCCGGCAGGGCACACGCAGCTCAGAGATCTCAGGACTAGTTCTTTCCTCACTGAGCACTTCCCTGACCACCCTAAATAGCCAATGCCCTACCTTCCTCCCTTGCACATACCCCCTCTGAGTCTCAGGGAAATTTAATTACTGACAACTCTAATTACTATCAGAAATTCCTTGCATTTGTTTACTTGTCTGTGCCCCCAAAGGAAGACTCTGGGGTCTGGTTTGTCCCTAATCCTCAATCCCAGCACCTGCAAGAATATATGGCTGAATGAGTAAGTGCTCATTAAATATCTGATGTTTAAATGTTTAGATTAAATTAATCAGAGATGAGAGCTACTGAACCGTTTCTTAGATGGGGTTTTCCCCTCAGAAAGAAACATTTAGAATATACAGGTGGTTTTTGGCCCTGGAAACCAGACAGAGCAGAAGACTGTGGAAAATACAGGACTCAACTGCCCTCGGGTTGATTCCAAACACAATATTTCTTTCTAGGCCTGAAAATCGATGGACATCGTCCAACACAATATGATTACCAAAAATATCGGATGTGTCCCTGATCTGTACTAACACATCAGGTTCCTCACTGAGCTCAGACATTCTTCTCCTCCTCATTGCTGCTAGAAGCCTGTCTTTACATCCGTTC
Source organism: Otolemur garnettii (assembly GCF_000181295.1). Classification (NCBI taxonomy): domain Eukaryota; kingdom Metazoa; phylum Chordata; class Mammalia; order Primates; family Galagidae; genus Otolemur; species Otolemur garnettii. The sequence goes on along the minus strand of NW_003852507.1, from coordinate 6,929,651 downwards.
ATCTCGCTTGCTCTACTGAAAATCACACCAATATCTCTGGGAGAATAACCATTCCTGAAGAGAAATCGGCACTTATCTGCCACATAGGTCACCATCTCATCCAAGCTCAAGTCTTCAATAACCTCGAAGTTGCCTGGAACACCCTGAGCCCATTCAGGGTCATGGAGCATCACCAGGGACTCAGGCAGGAGGTTGGGGGGAGGATTTTCCCTGATCCCTTGCATTATGTTTTGCAGGCAGTCGGCTATTGGCTCTGCACTGCGGACCACCCTGGTGAGCTCCTCTCTTGGATTCTGGTCTGAGGGAGGGGGGAGGCCACTGCAACGCAAGTGGTTAGTCTGGAAGTAGTCCAGAAAGATCCAGAGAATTCCTGGGGAATTCTGTCTTCCCTGAGTGATGGTTTTTGCCTTCCGGTACCAGTCCCCATCTTCAGTGCAGAAATTCTGAGCTTCATCAATGATAATATGTTGAATATGATAGAAGTTTTTCCTCATGAAGGTTTTCCGGGTCACTGACTGGCAGCTGTTTTTTGTGCTGAAAATGTAAGAAACAAAGTCAAGTTCTCCCCCAGTGAAACAAAGGAAGCCAATTTTACTCTTAAATTCCTTTGGCCATGGTAAAAACAATATGAACCTTAGCATGTATACCTACAGCCACACTAGCCAAGGCTACTCAAGAAAAGAAAGTGGACTCAGCACCCAGAGCACAGTGGTTATGGTGCCAGTCACATACACCAAGGCTGGCAAGTTCAAACCCAGCCCTGGCCAGCTAAACAACAATGACAACTGCAACAAAAAATAGCCCAGCGTTGTGGTGGGTGCCTGTAGTCCCAGCTACTTGGGAGGCTGAGGCAAGGGAATCACGTAAGCCTGAGATTTTGAGGTTGCTGTGAGCTGTGACCCCACAGCACTCTACCAGGGGTGACAAAGTGAGACTCTGTCTCAAAAATAAAATAAATTAAATACATAAAGAAAAGAAAGTGAACTCACACACACATACAAAGTGAACTCAGACAGGCTACATACCTTATAAACTTCTTCAGAGGCTGGTTCTCACAGATGTAAAGAATGTCACCTGGTTGACAGTGAAACACATTCCTGATCTTCTCCATGATTTTAAGAGTCAGGACAGTCTTCCCCGATCCAGGCAAGCCATGGACAAACAGCTCTCGGGTCTTATGAAAGTCCTTTGAAAGCAACTCATACTGTTTATCTGTGAGTAGGTTCAAAACTTCCAAGCCCAGCTCATCACTTAAGAAGGATCTAAACCCAAACAAGACTATCACAAGGGACCGTAAAAGAGTTTCCATGTCCTCAGTTGTCATAAGGTTATAGGACTCTGGGTAAATTTGCAAATCTGAACCATAATGAGTCTGTGTTTTTCCATCAGGATGCAGCAGGAAGACCAAAGGAGTGACGCATAATCTCCCAGTGTAGCCACCTGTGTTCACCAGCCTCTGCTTCAAAGTCTGGGCAACTACCATAGAGTAGCCTTTGCACCCCACATTCCACTGGCTGAAGATGGAGTAGAGGATTGGGGTGTTGTTCTGGGAAATCAGAAGAGCTTCACAGATAACTCCCTTGTTCTCTTGCAGACCTAAGTCCACAGCCCAGCTGTGAGAAAAAATCAATACTCCATGAGAGACAGCGCGTATTTCTGAATTTATTAATTCCCTGAGCCCTTTATGTTGTGAGAAGAGTTCCTTGTAGAGGTTTTCTGGAGTATACACCACTCTGTCGGATAATACTAGACACAGAAAAAATCGGAATAAATGAGAAAATCATTAGAGAAGGTATTAATCATCATTGTATGGAGTAGATTCAATCAACATTTGGACCCCGTCATGTTAACAGCAGGCTATACATGAGTGACAAAAAAGATAACACAATTCTTAGTCTAATGGAGCTGGTGGTGGGCTGGTGTAAACAGAGACAACAATAATTATAATACGATTATGATACAAAGTGGTGCATACAACTGGAGAGAAGTACACAAAGTATTCTGTGAATACCAAGGAAAGGTACAGTTTAGGAAAGAAAAAAATATGAAAGTCTTTGTGAAGAAGACACCTGGGCTCCTAAAGGTTGATTTTGAGTTAGCCAGTTGAAGGACAAGAGTCTAGAGACATAGTCAAAGTGGGGGACATGAGCAAAGCCCAGGGATGAGAAACAGCAAGGTCCATTCACGTAACTCTGAGCAGTTTGTGTTGCTGACATTTGCAGTGAGAGGCAAAGAGATGGAGATGGAGGGAGGCACTCGGGTGCCACCTTAATGCCTACCAAAGGTCATATGCTATGGGGTTGTGCCACGCTGTAAAGCAAAGCTACGGGTATGAAGAACAGATCAATGGTTGCTGGAGTTTAGGAACTGGGGGAGAGTGACTGCAAAGGGTCAGCCTGAAGGAGGTTTGGGGGGGGTGATAGAACTGTTCTAGATCCTTTTTTATTTTTTTTTTTGAGACAGCATCTCACTCTGTTACACGGGCTAGAGTATAGCGATCCATTCACAGCTCACTGCAACCTTAAACTCATGGGCTCAAGTGATCCTCCCGCCTCAACCTCCTAAGTTAAATGGGACTACAAGTGTGGGCCACCACATGTAGCTAATTTTTTAATTTTATATGGAGACAGGGGTCTTGCTAAGTTGCTCAATCTGGTTTCAAACTCCTGACCTCAAACAATCCTCCTGCCTCAGCCTCCCAAAATGCTATGATTACAGGTGTCAGCCCCCCTGCCCAGCCTGCTCCTTATGTTGACTATGGTGGTGGTTGACTCAAATCTCCGTGTTTTAAAACTCTTAAGACTGTATAGTAAAAAAGTCTTATGTATGTACATTTTTCAAAATAATTTTTTAAAGTATTTTTAAATTATATATACATTTCTTAAGCCTTTTGGGGTTGTAAGCCTGAATTCAAAATCTAACTAAAAGTATAAACCCGCTTTCGAGGAAGAAAATCAAATGCACACAAAACTTAAATTTCAAATTCAGGGTAGAGTGAAGAGTCAAGGATAAAACCAGATTTCTGAGCTTGGCTGGATGGAGAAGGGACTCTCCAGCTGATAGAGATACTGTAGAGAAATAGTAGCAAAATAATACTTAATATAGAATAATATGCATAATATACAGAAGAAATAGCAGATTGGCAGAGTGAGAGATCAATTTTGGAAATGCTCAGTTTGGGACATCTATGGCACATTGAGCTGTCCAGCAAGCAATGGGACGCAGCAGCAAAGTCTGAGCTCAGAGAAATATTCTAGTTATTTACTATACACGTGGACTAACCAAAGTATCTCCGACCACTATTTTGATCTGACATTGTTCTGGAATGATTGGCCAAATAACTGAAACAAGTATGAAAAGCAAAATGTATAAACAGAGAAAAAGTTAGTTCAAAATTATCTTTGCTTTTGCATTAATAAGATTGTTAAATAAAATGTTTGGAAATGGAACCATGCATATATAAAAACTAAGAGTTTTCCTACATGCCAGCAATTCATAAGCAGAAATTATAACCACATATGGACCCCATTCTGGCAAGAAAATTTAATATATATAATGATAATACAGATAAAATTTTGAAACAATTGAGAGAGACCATATTTCATTGATTATAAATGTACTTGAACATCCCTGAAGTCAGGATACCTCTCATAGTTTACCTGGAATATTTTCTTTATTAGTGTTAAATGAAGCAATAGTGTGATGTGTTCTTAAGTTTCCCAAAAAATGGTAAAAGAAGACTTGAGTCAATAGCCAAACATGCCATGTTCAACGATAAGAAAATTCACTATTGTAAAAATGATAATTCTTTCCAAATTAATTTATCAATTTCATGTCACTGCCATCAAAATAATCTCACATTATCTTTTTTTTTTTTCTTTTTGGTAGAACGAAATTATTCTAAGCTTCTTCCAGAAGAGAAATACCATGATAATATCATGTTGGTGAAAGCATATTTGGGTACACGTCTGGAATTACAATTTGGCAATGTTTATCAAAATTACAAGTAATTGTTATTGCTTGGAACTTATTCTTAAAAGAACACCCCAGGAAATTGTGTAGAAAAATGTGGTAGCGCTGCTTAAAACAGGAAAAAATGACATTATCTAAAAGTCCATTTAAAAAAAGAGACTATTAAAGAAACAATAGCGGGGGGTTTGCAAAGTTCCTTTTTTTTTTTTTAACCTGGATGATTGTTACACAGGCAATTATTGTACAATTATTTATTATTTGTATCTATGCACTTTCTGTATGCATAATATATTTCATAATACAAACAACTAAATATAGGAACATTTATCATAAAGAATACTATAAAATACTATATAATCAATAGAAGAATCAGATAAATCCAGGACAAAGGTCATCATAAGATTTACATAGACATTATTC
>NW_003852507.1:6923216-6923741 GCF_000181295.1 Otolemur garnettii | reverse complement strand
GACCAAGTGAGACTCTGTCTTTAAAAAAAAAAAAAAAAACCCTGATATTTCCAAGAAGTAATAAATTTAAATTTCTCACTGCAAGAAGATTGAACTCGATGCTAGAATTGATGGTTTTTTGTCATCCTCAGTAAAATGCTGTCGCATCACAGCTCACAGCAACCTCAGACTCTTGGGCTTAAGCAATTCTCTTGTCACAGCCTCCCAAGTAACTGGGACTACAGGTGCCCACCACAACGTCCAGCTATTTTTTTAGAGACAAGGTCTCGCTTTGGCTCAGGCTGGTCTCGAACCTGTGAGCTCAGGCAATCCACATGCCTCAGCCTCCCAGAGTGCTAGGATTACAGGCGTGAGCCACCATGCCCAGCACCAGGTGTTTTTTTTTTTTAAATTTTTATTATTTATGTATTTATTTATTTTGAGACAAGGTCTCATTCTGTCACCCAAGCTGAAGTATGGTGGCATGATCATAGCTCACTGTAACTTGGAACTCCTGGGCTTAATCAATCCTCCTGCCTTGGCCTG
>NW_003852507.1:6916681-6922971 GCF_000181295.1 Otolemur garnettii | reverse complement strand
TAGGAGTCCGTTGTTTTCCCAAACAAATGAACAGTAAGGATGTTCCAAAGCCATCAGCGATGACAAATTACCTGGAAAGTAACGTTTCTGCCGTTCTTTCAGACGTTCCAAATTCTTATGAGAGCACACGGCCCTGCTGTGGGGTGTGGCGGATGACACGCTCAGCTCCAGGACCATCTCAGGAAACCTAAAAAGATCTTAGGAAATAAAAACCAAAGGTTCAAAATGGAAAAAGTCATACCCCACCCTATAGCGGAGTGGTGCTACAAAGTCTTTCACTTAGTCTCAGCCACAGCCCATGGTCTCTTGTGTTTCCATCCCAATCAGCTCAGCAAAGCCTACTGAGAGGTTTTTTGGGTGGGGGTTGAGGGAGAGACTAACATAGAGCGACAGGTTTTAATTTAATTATGTTGAAACAAAACTATTTTTATAGTGTGTGTGTTTTTAAAGAAACATGATTAGAAGATGTGAAGGTCAGTGGATATAGATTCTGGAATGGACCTTTGTTTTCTCTGGACTTTTGAAGAACCTCCCATTGATTTTCTTTTGTCTAATTTCATCTGAGGCTTTCCTTTTCCAAGGTAGATGCGTATCACTAGCTCTACTCTGTGGCTTGTCAGTCATGGTTAGCAATACATCTTGGCTCCCAAAAAGAAAAATGGTTAAAGAGAGGAAAAGCCATAGTTTGGTCGTGTTTGGCTTCAAAAATGGAAGTGGGAAGGACATTTGCACTAGAATGTTGACTGCGGCTCAATTTATAACCACCAAGTCTTGGAAGCAACCCAAGCGCCCATCAACTCATGAACAGATTAATAAACTGGTATATATATACCATGGAATACTGCTCAGTCTCAGAAAAGGATAGAGACTTTACAACTTTGGTGTTCACCCACATGGAGTTGAAACACATTCTTCTTAGTAAAGTATCACAAGAATGCAAAAGCAAGTACAGTGTACTCAATATGAATATGAAACTTGTATTAAACCACTACACACTCATATAAAAGAAAAATACAAGTATTTCTAGTGAGGAAGAAGAGGAAAAGGGGAAAACTGAGGAGGAAGGGTGCTTGGTAAGTTCTAATGTGCACAATTTTAGGCTATATAACACAGCTCTTGGGTGAAGAGCTCAACTACAACTTGAACTTTACCTTAGAAATGAAAACAGTATAACCCAAACATTTGCATCCTTAGATAAATCTGAAATAAATCTTTTTTTAAAGAAGGAGATGATTTGCAAATTGGAGCAAATTGGAGTGGGGCAATGAGAAACAGAGAATATTTAATTCAGGGAGCCATACACGATTGGGAAGTCAGAAGAAAGTGGCAGTAGGTTAAAGAGGACACGTCTGTGCATGTGGGGGGGGGGGGAAGTATACAGTGTATACTGAATAATTTAGGAATTTCCTAAATAATTAAATGCAAGTTCAAAATTGAGGAGGAGAAGAAAAGACTAGAATATGAACATGAGAAAGGATGTGAAAATAGAAATAAGGAAGTCGAGGAGACCTCCTGCACTAGCCTCTAGTGGGGTTACAGCATGAAGCATCTGTTGAATGCAGAATATTCAAGATGGTAGAGGGAAGGACAGGCAGTGACCCCCTCCTGCATCTATAAGCATTAAGAAATATGACATCTGCAACTCAGAGAGAATCAAAGAATACCATAAGTCCCTTTCCTCTCTGCCCAGCCTGCCCCCAGCCAATGTTACAATCACTGTTGGTCTTGCTGCCTGACCTGGGTCGGCTTCCATCATCGAAGCTACCCATTTCTTTGTGGTCAGCTGTTTCACACAGTTGTCTTTCACTTCCCAGGAACTAGGCTCTTTGGCAAACACAGCACAGCAGAATCTCTCCACCTTGATCGCACACACATATCCACGGAGGACCTTCTTATCGCGTACTTCAAGGAATTTAATGGTCCTTTGCAACTCAGGCCTCTGTGTGCAGAAATGATGGACGCTTAACTTCTTCATACAGCTATCAACCGTAGTGCTCAAGATGCCTATTTTGTCTGCTTCACATCCAATAACTTGACGGGTCTCATCATGCACACCAAAAAATACATATCCTCCTTCGGTATTAGCCAAGGCAGAAATGCACTTGGGGAGTCTGTCTTTAACACACTGTGACACATCTGCTGAGAACATTATAAATTCGACGTGTGTGGACTGAGGAAAGTTGAGTTTTTCCAGATACTGAAGCTGTACTTTATCAAATAAAGCGGCAGCCGAGGCCTTTATGTTATCTTCATACTGTACCCTACCCCGAGCTCCCTGTGGACTTAAGGGGTGAGAAATGTTTATGTTCATAGGAGCCTCAGCCTTCCCTTTGAGGAATGCCAGAGCTTCCTGGGGATCCACGACATTAGTAGATGCTCTCTCTCTGTAGTACAAATTGGAGCACAAGGTCGCAACTCGTACACCTGTCTCTGTGTTCCATGATTTCACAAAAATCAAGAGTTTTCCCTGCAGCGGCATCACATCTAAACAGCTGCTGAAACTTGGGGGTATCTCGAACCCTAGTGCATGAGTTTCATAATCATGGTCCTCGTTCTCAATCTCAGCCTTGATCACACCGCCACCAGAATTCAGCAGAGCACATATTGCTTGCAAAATGGTTTCACTTTGTTTCTCCCACAGCTGAGGGTTCATTGCCCTCCCTTGCTGGGTCCCAAGGATGACTTTTCCCATATCTAGAACATACTCGGCGAAGTTTGTTTCGAAAGTAATCTTGAGACTCATCTTCTCAGCACTTGGTATATTCCTAACCTGAAAGGTTCTCCTGAAAAACAGAAAGATAGAACCATTAGCACAGGACAAGAATAGGGAGGTGGGAAAATCAACAGGTTAAGGCCACTTTTCTGAGGTTGGTCACTTCCTTTATTCCCGTACAGCTTGAGGCCAGATTCATGCATCAATGAAGTGAATAGGGCAGTTTGAAGAGCTAAGCCCACTGCCACCCCAGAAATGATCAAAGGCTATTTTTCTGCTATGATTTTAGTAATTTCTGCCAAGTTCTTTGAGCGGCAAGGTCTCTGGGGTCAACTGCAGAACATAAAAAAATTTACAGTGATACTTGTGCTCTGGAGCTGGAAAGCAAGTGGAAAGCTTTCAGAGGAATCTCTTCAGTGTCTTGATGTTTATTGTTTTTCCTGGTTCTTTGTCTTTCTCCTCTCACTGAGACTTGATCAGTCTCCAGATCGTTTTAAAGCTCAATTTGGGAAGGAACGAATCTGCTTGCATTGGCAATTTATCATTGTTGCTCTGGAGCAGATCCTTTAGCTCCCTCTGATAGCTTCCCTTGATTCAAATGGTTTCCATCTTGTCCAAAAAATGATAAATATACATCCTGTATATATTTCATAATCATAGTCCTCATGTGAATTATATGAGGAATATACTTTCTGTGAGCAGAAGCCCTTAAGGGGCAGTTTGAGCTAGAAGGGCATCGACAAGACTGAGCCTAAGGCCACAGCACCGGGACACAGCTTGGTCCATATTCAGCTCACTCCATAGTAACTCCACAAAGCATTGAGCACCGCTACATAAAAAAGGTACCTTAGTGGAAAAAAAGGATCTGAGATCCAGTAGGTAGTAAGTCTTAGGTACACAATGTAAACACTGGCAAAGAGAGTTCAGGGGTATTGCCAGGAAAAGCCGCATGTTCAAACTGCCAAGAATGGCCACTGGAATGGGAGGTCCTTGGTGAATTTGACTATATCCCAAATCTAGTCTTAGCCTTCTAGGATCTAAAATTAATCTTTGTAGGACCTCGACATTGACAGGTCTGAAGGAAACTCATTTACTACCTCAAACCCAAAATGGACTGAAGGATCTGAGCCACAGCGGTACTCAGTTACTGTTCAGTGAGGAATGCTAACTGCCAAGGAAGGGAGGCACCCATTTCAAAGTAACTCAGCCTCTTCCTGTCGGTTTAGGGCAGGTGAAGCCAGATTTCAGAAGGTTGCTTGATAAGCATGAAATTAGTTCAAAGGGGGATTTTTATGCCTTGTTGGCCTCAGCATCCAATAATTTCATGCAGCTCGGCTATAAGGCAATAATCAAAAGGAAGATGGCATAGTACAAGAGTAAATAGCTCGGGCTGTGGAAGGAGAAAAACCCAGGTTTACATTCCTCCCCCACTGTTTGCCAGTTTTGTGTCTTTGGGGAAATTCTTAACCTATTTTTTAAATATTTCTTTATTTGGAGACAAAGTCGTGTTCTGTCTTCCAGGCTAGAGTGCAGTAGCAGCATCACAGCTCACAGCAACCTCAAACTCCTGGGATCAGGTGGTCCTCCTACCTCAGCCCCCTGAGTAGCTGGAACTACAGGTGCTTAACTAATGTCTCTATTTCTTATGTAGACATGGGGTCTCGCTAAGTTGCTCAAGTTGGTGTGGAACTCCTGACCTCAAGCAACCCTTCTACCTTGGCCTCCCAGAGTGCTAGGATTACAAGTGTGAGTCATCACACCTGGCCGACTTAACCTGTTTTTAAATGCTCTGAAATAAGAGTAAATGAACCAACCTAGTAGTGTTCAGTAAAATTGAAACTGAAACAGAAGAAGGCATATACATGTATCTTGGAGATGTGAACAGGAATTTTCAAAACACTGTTGTTTAAAACAACAGAAGAGTGGAAATAGGATTGTGTAATACAATCCTACTAAGGATAGAGACTACACTCACTTGCAGTATTACATGCATCATTTTGAATGATCTCTATGTGCATAATGTTGAAATCTATATATAAAAGCACAGAAGAATACATCTAGTGTGACTCCATTTATAGGAAGTTCAAAAACAGGCCAAAGCAAATAATATGCTACTTAGGGATCGTCTGTGGGCTGTAATATAATAAAGAAAAGCAAGGGAATAAAATATAACATTCAACAATGGAGACTGGAGAGGAAAAGGATAAAATTAGGGAGAGAGAGAAATAGGGGAAGAATATACAGGAAGCTCCTTGGGTTCTGGAAACATTAATATTTCTTGATCGGGGTCCCATGGTTGTTCATTTAAAAGCTCTTTTATTTTTATTTTTTTTTTTTTTGAGACAGAGCCTCAAGCTGTCCCCCTGGGTAGAATGCCATGGCATTACAGCTCACAGCAACCTCCAACTCCTGGGCTCAAGCGAGTCTCCTGCCTCCGCCTCCCAAGTAGCTGGGACCACAGGCGCCTGCCACAACGCCCGGCTATTTTTTGGTTGCAGCCATCATTGTTGTTTGGCGGGTCCGGGCTGGGGATTTGAACCCGCCACCCTAGGTGTACGTGGCTGGCGCCCTAGCCGGTTGAGCTATAGGCGCCGAGCCTAAAAGCTTTTTTAAACTACATAAATAAAGTTATATTCTCTTTTGCGTGTATGATATAGTTTACAGTACAATTACCCCCAAATGAAATGGGCTTTCAAAAATATTTTTCTGGACATTGTTATACAAATTCAGGCTTCCTGCCCAGCCAATGGTCCCCAGCAGTATTCCCTCTACTGTTCTCCATGTGTCTTTGTATCCCCAGTTAAAACCCTAGTGGAGGCTCAGCGCCTATGGCTCAAGCAGCTAAGGCGCCAGCCACATACACCTGAGCTGGTGGGTTCGAATCCAGCCTGGGCCCGCCAAACAACAATGACAGCTGTAACCAAAAAATAGCCGGGCATTGTGCTGGGCACCTGTAGTCCCGGCTACTTGGGAGGCGGAGGCAGGAGAATTGCTTGAGCCCAGGAGTTGGAGGTTGTTGTGAGCTGTGATGCTATAGCACTCTACCCAGGGTGACAGCTTGAGGCTCTGTCTCAGAAAAAAAAAAAAAAACCTAGTGGAGAGGGGAGGGGGGAGACCATGTGGAGGGAGGATAATTGGTGGGACCTCATGCATTGTGCATAATGCAAGGTTATGTGTCAGCACATTGTACCCCATAAATGCATTAATGTATACATTTATGATTTAATAAAAACAAAAAGCCCTAGAGTTCTCCCTCCCAATGCTGAGAGGCGCACAGATTAGATTAGGTTCTGCTACACAGCGCACACACACATCATTGTTGTTGCTTTTTCAAGATAGATTTGTGTTCCCTATGTTGTTTTTACTTCAGTTTACATTTTTCCCAACAGTGAAAGTAAGACATATTTATTGTAAAACAAAATTGAAAAAGTCAAGAAAGAAAGAAAAACGTGAAAGCAGAATTAAATAGAAAGACATTTACAGATTGGGCAGTGCCTGTGGCTCAAAGGAGTAGGGCACCAGCCCCACATGCTGGAGGTGATGGGTTCAAACCCAGCCCCAGTCAAAAAAAAAAAAC
>NW_003852507.1:6913560-6916661 GCF_000181295.1 Otolemur garnettii | reverse complement strand
AAAAAAAAAAAAAAAGACATTTACAGATTCACGATTTAAAGATTAACACTTCTGATGCATTTTCATCTGGACTTTTCCCTAATTTTTTGTGTTGTTGGTTTCCAGAGCTATATACAAATGAGAATTATCTTGTTTGCACATCGTTAATTTTTTCCCAATTAGAAGATTAACGTGAGATTTCATTGTAAGAATTCCAAGAAAGATGTCTATGTCTCCTGCTCCCCTCATAAACCATAGAAAAATAATAGTGATTAAAGAAACATCCAGAAATGTAAATCCCAACCCCCAGGCAGGAGGAATGTCAAGGGCAGTGAGAACGTCATCAGGGAAGTTGGGGACACCAAAACGGAATGTCTGCGGCTACAGACGCTGGGTGTTGCTGGCATTAGAGAATTTGGAGTTCTCTAAGGCAGGAAGAAAGTCAATGACTAGAACTAGCAGGGAGGTGGGCTGAGGTGGGCTTTAGACCTTTCCCATTCCCCCCATAACAATGAGGAATCTCAGAATGAGATCTTGCAGACACACCATCTTGACAACCACACAGCAGGGCTGAAGAACAGGTGTGAGGGACATACATCCTGCAGCTGCCCATCCTTGGCCCCTGTGCCAACTTGCACACAGTTACAAAACCCTCTATCATAAGAGACGGCACTGTGAAAATGAGAAGATTCCAGATTTCATGTTCTCCAGACGGCGCCCTGGTTCTGTTCCCCACATTTTCTCCCTCAAAACACTGGGTGCGGTGCAGGAAACAAGAGCTCTCAGCTGGGAAAGAAAGAAATAAAGAATAGATAGGAAATAAAAACCATAAGGCATTATATGGCATAGCTGGAAATAAAATGATAGCCACAATAATATAAATAGTGTCCTAACCAGAAATGATGATATAACTGCATTAGCAGGATGTAGGGAAAGAAGGCCTAGACTGAGCAGTGTTAGGGCGCTCTCCCTTTCCCTTCCAGAAATAGACAATATCTGCTATGGTCTGAATATCTGGGGCTCCCTGAAATTCATTGTTGAAATCCTAATTCCCAAGGGGATGATTTTAGGAGGTGGGGGCCTCTGGGAGGAGGAAAGAAAAGATAAGCATGTTGTTTAGAAACATAGAAACAAAAGCCAAAAGAAAAAGCCAAGCAAGCAGGAGGCGGGGGTAAGAACAAGGGGTGACTCATTTTCTTACTATGTCTTACTATTTCTCACTTAAGGAACGATGACTTGTGAAACTACACACATGAGACTTATACTTCCAGTGACAGTAGAATACCAGGGACTACTCACTTTCCTTTTTGAGACAACTAAAATATTTTTGAAGAAATAATACCTGGAAATTTTCCAAATTCAATGAATACTATTAAAAAAAAAAAAAAGATCGAAGGTGTTCCACAATCCCCAAGCACAAGAAGCATGAAGAAAACTAAATCAAGGTAGGTCATAATTAATTTAATTGGGCATCATAAATTTTTCAAAACCAGTGATTAAAAAGTAAATCTTAAAATCATCCAGAGAAAAAAGACACAGTACATCTAGAGGAACAAAGGATGACATTAGATATTTTCTTTTGTCAGAAACAAGGCAAGCAGATAAGGCATCAATATTCTTAAACCACTGAAAGAAAAAAAAAAGCTGTCAACCTAGAATTCTATGCCCAGTGAAAATACCTTTCAAAAATGAAGGTGACTCCTGAACAAAAAGAAAACACAATTTTGTGAATGAGCAAAGAACCTGAATAGACATTTCTCCAGAGAAGATTTATAAACAGCCATTTAGCCCGTGTAATTATGTCACTAGTCATTAGGGAAAAGCAAACGAAAACCACAATGAGCTACCACTTCCTACCCACTAGGATGGCTATACTAAAAGAAAACCCTAGGCAATGCCTGTGGCTCAAAGGAGTAGGGCACCGGCCCCATATGCCGGAGGTGGTGGGTTCGAACCCAGCTCCAGCCAAAAACTGCAAAAAAAAAAAAAAAAAAAAAAAAACCCTGAAAATAAGTGTTAGTGAAGATGTGGAGAAACTGGAACCCTCATACACTGATGACGGCAATGTAAAAATGTATGGCTGCTGTGGATAACAGTTTGCAGGTTCTCCAAAATATTAAACATAGAATTAAATTATGACCCAGAAATTCCACTCCTATGTCCAACAAAATTGAACCTAGGTACTCACACAAATCTTTGAGACTCAACAAGTCACAAAAGTTTATAGTAGCAATATTTTGTAGTAACCAAAAAGTGGAATCATTCCACATGCTTAGGGAAAGAAGCCATACACAAAAGATCATTTACTGTACAATTCCATGTATGTGAACTGCCTAGAAGTCACTGAAACAGAAGTGAGACTGGTGGGTTCCTGGAATTGAGGGAAAAGTGATGCTGAATGGGGTTTGATTAAGAAGTGATGAAAATGGGGTGGCACCTGTGGCTCAGTGAGTAGGGCACTGGCCCCATATACCAAAGGTAGCGGGTTTGAACCCAGCCCCAGACAAACTGAAACAACCCCCCCCCCCAAAAAATAGCCAGGCGTTGTGGCAGGTGCCTGTAGTCCCAGCTACTCGGGAGGCTGAGGCAAGAGAATCACCTAAGCCCAGGAGTTGGGTTGCTGTGAGCAATGTGACACCATGGCACTCTACCAAGGGCAATAAAGTGAGACTCAATCTCTACAAAAAAAAAAAAAAAGGAAGTGATGAAAATGTTTTGAAGATTTACAGGGGTAGTGGTTGCACAACATTGCATTAAAATGGCACTGATCTGCTCACTTTACAATGGTTAGTTTTATTTATGGGGATTTTACCTCAATGTTTTAAAATTACTTTTTAAAATGAGCGTGAAATAAAAACTTCCTCAGACATACAAAAGCTTCAACTTCAGAATTCATTAACATGAGAACTGCAATACAAGAAATGTAAAAGAAAGTGCTTCAGGCAAGAAGAAATTTGAACAAAGGGTCTATTTTCCATTCTAATTTCTGTTAAAGAATTAAGTCTCCCATTTCAGGTTTAATTCCATTGAAAAAATGAAACAAACGGGCTGCTGTTACATCAGTAACTCCTCAATGTTGTTGTAAGTTATTTCCTAGTCTATCCTGAAAAATCTCCTCTAGA
>NW_003852507.1:6912423-6913173 GCF_000181295.1 Otolemur garnettii | reverse complement strand
CCTCTCCCTTTGTCACTTAGTAGACTGGAGTCACAGTGCTGTGTTCAAGTAACCCCTTACTTTACTTTTTTTTGGTCGAGATGGGTTGTTTGTTTGTTTATTTGTTTGTTTGTTTGTTTTGAGGTTTGGGGCCGGGGCTGGGTTTGAACTCGCCACCTCCGGTATACTGGACCGGTGCCCTACTCCGTTGAGCCACAGGCGCCGCCCCCCTTACTTTACTTTTCACTTTATTTTTACTTCACTTCACTTCACTTCACTTTACTTTACTTCACTTACTTTACTTTACTTCACTTAATGTCGCGTCACATCACGTCACTTCACTTAATGGCCTCAAGGGCAAGAGTAGTGATAGGCAATTCAGATATGCCAAAGAGAAGCCAAAAGTGCTTTCTTTAAGTGAAAAGGTGAAAACATGGGGGCAAAAATCACAGGGTATAGTCTTACATACTCTCTTCCCTGCCTTCTGCAGTTTCAGGCATCCCCTGTGGGTCTTGGAACATATCCCCCGGGGATAAGTAAAAAAACTGTGAATTTTCATAATCTAGCCAGGAGTGGATAAGGACGGTCCCTCTTCTTCCACTTGCATGGAGGTAATAAAACTTGTAACTGCTCATGTTTAAAAACAAAAGGGTTTAAATTTCCTGACATTTAAATGACTACTTCTGGCACAGGATGCTGGCAGGGCTGCTTACCAGGTTTCTGGCAGGAGGAACTCTCCCTTCCCTTAGCCCTTCTCCTCCCCCCATTTCC
>NW_003852507.1:6911762-6912173 GCF_000181295.1 Otolemur garnettii | reverse complement strand
GGCTTCCCTGGCGAGCCCAGGAGCCTGCCCACCCTGTCCCGTGTTTGTTAGTTGGGAGACTGACGTTCCAAGTCAGGGGCTTACACAGCCTCGGGAACACAGCCAGGGGCAATAGACTGGACACTGGCCCTATTTGTCCGCAGACCACAACTCCTTTGGCCTCATCCTCAGGGGTCTTGGTACCCGATTTAGCCGTTTCTTTAAAGTCCTCCGTGCTCCTGAGCCGTGGGGACATTTGACCAGCCTTGGTTCGGTCAGATTTAGGCTACGCTGCTCCGCGCCTCTCCCTCCCTCCCCAGCTTGTCCCGCGTTCCAAGCTTCCCGGCTCCAGGGTCTTCCACAGCCCGCTGTGGCTGGAAGTTGCTCCGGAGACTCAACAACCACTTCTCCCGAGGCCAAATGTAGGTCTCC
>NW_003852507.1:6901613-6910248 GCF_000181295.1 Otolemur garnettii | reverse complement strand
CCCAGCTTTGAGTTAATGGGAAAGGGACTGGAAACATCACTTTAGGAGGCCACCTCGCTGCCCAAGCGCATTCACATCCCTGCCCAGGAAGGAGGCGGCTCCCGCAGTGGCCCTGTCCCTTCCCAGGACTCCCGCGGGCACGCCACACAGAGGGCCCTGCAGTGCTGGGCAGCCGGGGGAGAACAACGCTGCTGGCTTAGAAAATCAAGACAGAGGGAAACATCTGGAAGACATCACTCGTGGCCGTCATGGGTTCCTGAGGTTAAAAGGATGACTCTTCAACTTTTCAATGTATTGTCAAATAGCTAAGGTGTACATAAAGTACAAAAATAATAAGTTAAACATGTATTCATTACCCATCTTAAATAGTAACAGTAGCAATACCTTTGTATAGTCCTAACTGGTTCATGCCCTCATTCCACACATCCCTACACACTGGACAACCAGAACAGTTTTCTGAATTTGAAGTTAATATTTCCAGGTAATTTTTTACATTTTTATAATATGTATATATGTCCCTCATCAATACATAACACTATTTCAATGCATTTATATACATTGAAAGTGTAGGTAAATGGTATCATTTTGTATGTATTCTGCAGATATTAGGGCATTAACATCTGCTTTAAAGGTTTATGCATAAATCTAGATCATTCATTTCCCTGCTATCTGAGCTTCGTTCTTCCTGCTCATGTTTCCATCCATTTCCTTTGGTCCCCAAATTATCTAGGTCTTCCTAACCTTTCCTGCAGGAGACCTCAGAACCACCTGCTTCTAGGGCACAATTGCTCCAGACCACATCCTCATCTCTGTCCTCACCCTCCTATCCCCAGGCCCCTCCAGTTCCCAAGCTTCTGGAGGGTCATAAGGAAGGAGATGGATGCCTTGATAAAATGTCATTCTTCTAGCCATTTGCATGTTTGTTTCTTTGGAAAGGGAGGGGAATATGGACAGATGGGATTTTCTCTGAGTACTACCTCAAGTTTTAAAGTAAAAGCCTTGGGGGGCATGGTGGTGCACACCAGCAGTCCTAGCTACTCAGGAGAGTGTGGCAGGGGGATTACCTGAACCCAAGAGCTCCAGGCTGCAGTGAACTGTGATCTCACCATTGCACTCCAACTGGGTAGAAGAGGAGACTTTCGTTTCAAAAAAAAAAAAATGGAGAACCCTGTGCAGGAGTGGGAAATGCCAAGAGCCATAACTTCTCTTTCTCTCTCCCTTCAACAAGCTAAACAGGAAGCTAATGAGAAGGGAGGAGGTGGGTTAAAGGGACATATGATCTTACTAGGAAAAGGCAGTCTCTCACAGAAAGAGAATCATTGTATCAGTGTGAAGAAAGTCACTGCCTAGGTCAGCCATGTGTCAGTGATCTCTACCAGTGCAATTTTCCTCCCCACTGTCTGCAGGAAGAGGCTGGAGACGGCAGGCCATGGTCTGTAGGTCTCCCTCTACAGAACACCCACTCCAGTGTTCAACATGAGAGTCACAGTGAGATGGGTGCTGGGGCTCACTGCTCAGTGGCACTGTGGCTGGCTAAGCTTTTCTGCAAAAAAACTTTGACTAGGGGACTGAGGTTGCTGCAGCCAAGAGTCTTAGCACAGAGCTTTAACAGTGCTACCACAGACTTCCTTTCAAACCCAAGCAACTTGTGCATAATACTTGCCTTTCAGGAAAAAACATACACTCTACTTTTTAAAAATTTTTCTTGATAACAAGTTTAAAACTAATTGTTTTTGAGACAGAATCTCACTCAGTTGCCGTGGGGTAGTGTGCCATGCATCACAGCTTACAGCAACCTGAAACTCTCAGGCTCTAGCAATACTCTTGTCTCAGCCTCCCAAGTATCTGGGACTACAGGTGCCCACCACAATGCCCAACTAGTTTTTCTATTTGTAGAGATGGGGTCTCACTCTTGCTCAGGCTGGTCTTGAGTTCAGGTGATCCACCTGCCTCAGACTCCCAGGATGCTAGGATTACAGGTGTGAGCCACTGTGCCTGGCCTAAAAATGAATTCTTTATAAACAGGTTTATCATGTTTCTTAAGAACAGTGTTTGCCATTTGACAAAGTGCAGTGAAACCTTGTCAGCACAAGTTTACTTGCAGGAGGGATGAGCCATCCTTTGCCAGTGTTTATATGAATCACACATATCAGAGAGAATAGTGGAGAGAATATGAATTCTCTGGCTCTCCCAGCACCCCCATTGAGACCCAAGAGTGTCCTGATGCTTTTCCTGTCCCAGTGGGTGATGAAGCTTTTCGTAAAGGGGCTCAGTCAGGTCCAAGCTTGATTTTGGTCAAGTCCAATGTTTGATTTTCTTTTGCAAATGCAGGAGTATGAAAGTGTGACTCTGAATTTTCTCTCTGCATCCTCCCTCAGATCTTTAGCACACTGAGAATGAGTGTGGTAGGGAGAATGATGCCTCGGAAAGATGTCCACATCTCCTAATCGCCAGAACCTATGAACAGGTTATGTTACATTGCAAGGGGTATGATAAAGATTGCAGATGGAATGAAGGTTGCTAACCAACTGACTTTAAGATACATTAGTCCCCCCCCTTATCCTACCAGAATACATTCTAAGACCCCCAGTGGATGCCTGAAACCCTATAAATACTATGCCTTTTCCACCGATAACCAAGATGGCTACTAAATACCTACCAGGTAGGTAGCACAGACAGTATGGATAGCATATGCTGGACAAAGGGATGATTCACATCCAAGGCAAGGCAGAACAGGACAGCATGACATTTCATCATGAGGAACAGCATGCAACTTAAAACCTAAAAATTGTTTATTTCCAGAATTTTCCATTTAATATTTTGGAATGAGGTTGATTGCCAGGAACTCAAAGTGAACCATGGATAAAGAGGACTATCCTGATGGGCCCAATGTGATCACAAGGATCTTTTAAATGTGGAAGATGGAGACAAAAAAGTCAGCATTTGGGCAGTGCCTTTGGCTCAAAGGAGGTGGTAGGTTCAAACCCAGCCCCAGCCAAAAACTGCAAAAAAAAAAAAAAAAAAAAAGTAAGCATTAGGTGTAATGGGAGCTGAGAAAGACTTACCCAAGAGGTACTGGCTTTGAAAATTAAAGCAAGTCTCCAGCCAGAGGAATGAAGGAGCCTCTAGAAAGAAACTCAGTCCTGTCAATACCTCAATCTTAAGCCCCATTTTGGACTTCTAATCTCTGGAACTATGAGATAATAAATTTGCTTTGTTGTAAGCTGCTAAATTTAGGGCAATTTGTTACAATACCCATAGAAAACCAATTCTGTGATTCAGACTAATGTATGATATTCATCCATTTATATGGTCACCCATTCAGTAAAAAAAAAAAATCACAAAACTCCACGATCTTTAATGAGGGAAATAGGCCACCAAAAAACAGTTCTAAAAATGTGGTCTCAGGACCCAAGACCTTTCCTGGGAACCACTAGGTAAAAAACAATTTCTTTTTACTATCAAGACATTATTTACCTCTTTCACTCTCATTATGGTGGAGTTTTCCATGAACTCATGATTTTAAATATATTTATCTAAAAATTGATATGAATTTATGCATGTACACATACATAAATAGATTTTCTAGCTCTAAGGGCCTAGAAGCAATGACTCCCTAGTAACAATGAGCCTACCTAGCACCAGGATTTGGGCTTCTAAATACCATTCCCTATTAAAAGGAATCAGGGCTCCTTGGAGACATGGCTGGCTCCAGAGCTGGGACAGAACTATAAAGTGAGGTTGGAACATCCTTTTCGTATCAGAAAATAAGAACATGCTCAAAGAGTGACAAGGACATGTCAATCAGACACAGTAGTCAACTTATTTGCCAATATGGGACAATTTGAGCATCAAAGTAAATATTCATAGGGATGGATTAAAACCACTAGAATTTAAGAGGAATCTGTGAGTCCAAACTGATATAGCTAGGTACATGATTATCTGAATAAATGGAGGAGAAAGAAATGAGGTCAGCCTGATTTGGGCACTGTCAAGCCTCAGGTAAGTGATTTGACCCCATTCACCTTCTTTTTCTTCAATTGTAAACAAACAGACCCACATCTCAGAGCGCTGGGAAGATTTGATGAGTTAACAGAGAACTCATTGGAACAAGATAGGGACTCAGGGATGTTAGTGCCCCTTATACTTTGAATTCAGAATCAAACTTTCAGAAACTCTTTTTAGTACAATGAAAACAGCTGCTCAGGCTCAGCGCCTGTGGCTCAAGTGGCTAAGGCGCCAGCCACATACACCTAAGGTGGCAGGTTCGAATCCAGCCCGGGCCCGCCAAACAACAATGACGGCTGCAACCAAAAAATAGCCGGGCGTTGTGGTGAGTGCCTGTGCTCCCAGCTACTTGGGAGGCTGAGGCAGGAGACTCGCTTGAGCCCAGGAGTTGGAGGTTGCTGTGAGCTGTGATGCCACAGCACTCTACCCAGGGGGACAGCTGGAGGCTCTGTCTCAAAAAAAAAAAAAATAGAAAACAGCTGCTCAGCTAAAATATCTAAATGAGAATTCATAGAAAATACTTGAGAAGGCAATTCTACTTGTACCATGTCAAATACAAAGAAATTCACTGGGCAGTAAAATACACATTTTAAAAATGAGTTCAAGCCAAAACAAATTAACATGATTAGATGTAACTGACTGGATGGTAGTGATCAAGGTTTTGATTTATAAACTATTTCAGGGGAGAAAATAATTCCAAAGTAGTATAGAATTTGAGACAGCAATGGTTGAGAATCTATGAACATAAGCAAGCAAGTTTGTGATGCAGCAGATCGAAGTCAGATAGCAAATGGATCCTCTCTGCCCCGCCCTCTCACTGTTTTTGTGCACATATACTTCCTGTTGTTCTCAGGTCCTGAAACAAAAAACGAAATGTAGGCTCAGCAACAGTGAAATTTTCGATTCTCTCTAAAAAGGAAACAGGATGACAGGATGCATCTTATCAGCGTCTTCTTCCATTGGTTAAAGACGGAGACATGACCTTGGTGGTGTAGTGCTCAGGGGAGTTCTGTATGATACTACAGTAGTGGGTATATGTCATAACACATTTGTCAAAACCCACAGATTGTGTCACACCAGAAGTCAACGACCCTAATGTAGACTGTGGACTTTGGGTGATTATGATGTGTCCACGTAGGTATATGACTGTGGTGCAGAATATCAACAATGGGGGAGGTTCTGCCCAGGTGGGGACAGGGGGTAAATGAAAACCTTCTTATACTTTCTGTTTGATTCTGCTGTAAACCTAAAGCGGCTCTAAAAAATAAAGTTTATGATGTTTAAAATCAACAAAGAAATAAAGAATTAAAATGAGGCTCCTACAGCCCAGAAAAGAACACTGACTTTACCTAACTGGTGTGCTCCCTGTGTGTGCTGCACTTGTTAAAAAAATGGCCTCAGTGGTTGGCGTCATATAGTGCTAAATTGTACAATGTCCTTGTGTTGGTGGGGATGCTGAATGTATTACAGTGCTCTGACATTATGTCTTCATTTATTCTGGTGTCTGTAAGGTCTATACGAATTACTGGGGAATCTTGCTCAAATGAAAGTATGGGCTGAGGTGTGGTAGTTCATGTCCGTAATCCTAGCACAGTGGGAGGGCGAAGTGAAAGGATTGCTTGAGGCCAGGAGCTCAAGACCAGCCTGAGCAACATAGTAAGAACTGGTCTCCACAAAAAGTAAAATTGGGCTGGGCACAGTGGCTCATACCTGTAATCCTAGTACTCTGGGAGGCTGAAGTTGGAAGATTGCTTGAGTTCAGGAGTTCAAGACCAACCTGAACAAGAGTGAGACTCCGGGTCTAAAAATAGCCTGGTGTGGTGATAGTCCTAGCTACCTGGGAGGCTAAGGCAAAAGGATCACTTGAGCCCAAGGGTTTGAGGTTGCTGTGAGTTATGATGCCATGGCACTCAACCAAAGGTGACAAAGTGTGAGACAGAGAAAAAAAAAAAAAGAGGGCAGCGCCTGTTGCTCAGTGGGTAGGGTGCCGGCCCCACATACTAAGGGTGGCAAGTTCGAACCCAGCCCCTGCCAAACTGCAACAAAAAATAGCCAGGCTTTCTGGCAGGTGCCTATAGTCCCAACTACTCAGGAGGCTAAGGAAGGAGAGTCACCTAAGCCCAGGAGATGGAGGTTGCTGTGAGCTGTGATGCCACAGCACTCTACTGAGGGCCATAAAGTGAGACTCTGTCTCTAAAAAAAAAAAAGAAAGAAAGAAAGAAAAAAGAAAGTGTAAAATTAGCCAGACGTGGTAGTTTATGCTTGTAGTCCCAGCTCCTTGGGAGGCTGATGCAAGAGTCTAGCTCAGGCAGCAGTGAGCTGTGATCACACCACTGCACTCCTGCTTGGAGAACAGAGGGAGAAAAAGAAATTTTTTTTCAATGGGTTTGCACCTTTAAGTTGAACGCATTTCATGTTAGTTCATTGCCAAAATAAGTATATTCCGATTGGAAACTCTCTTCCATGTACAAAAGATCTTCAATCTTTTGCTTGTCAAAAGAACAGCAGCAGACTCTATCACCATCTCTAATCCTTTAGACTTGAAGGAAAAGTAATAATTTGATGACAGATGAAATTTGTTTCTCAAAAATAATGAACTAGATATTTTGTTCCATCAAGGTATATACCAAGAAATTGAAAAACCAAATGGAATGGAGAGACTTTCAAAGGATGTATAAAACCAAAATTAATTCAGCTTGTAATCTTAGCACTCTGGGAGGCCGAGGTGGGTGAATTGCTTGAGCTCAGGAGTTTGACACTAGCCGAAGCAAAAACAACACTCCCATCTCTAAAAATAGCCAGGTGTTGTGGCGGGCTCCTGTAGTCCGGGCTACTTGGGAGGCTGAGGCAAGAGAATTACTAGAGCCCAAGAATTTGAGGTTACTGTGAGCTATGACACTACAGCACTCTACCAAGGGTGACAAAGTGAAACTCTGTCTTAAAATAATTCAGAAATAATAATTAAAAATCTAGAATTCAAATGAAAAAAAAATTCACAAAACTTACCAGCCTCTTTTTAGAAGTGTCAGCCTTTTTTGGATTTAGAGAACTTGTAAAAATCTGTTACACTGGGGCTCAAAGGAGTAGGGCGCTGGCTCAAAGGATTAGGGCACCTCCATATATCGGAGGTGGAGGGTTCAAACCCCGTCCTGGGCAAAAGAAAAAAAAAAAAGTCTGTTACACCAATGTTATGGGAGGCCAATGTTTTGGACTAGCCTCATGCTAAGCCCCAGGAGAGGGACAGGGGGTCTCCTGTCTCCTGTCAAGTAATCAAGACTCCTGTCTCCTGTCTCCTGTCAAGTAATCAAACTGAAACTTAAAGTAGGTAAATCCTCAAAGAGGTCAATTTTTCCTAACTTGAGAGTCACAGCAACCAGTCTGAAAGAAACCAGTCGGTGAATCAGCATAATAAAGATATTCCCTCTGTTTCAACCCTTTTTCCCCCTCATAATAAAGACATTCCCTCTTTTCAACCCTATAGTAAGTTGATGTTAACCAGCCTGCTTTTCTTATTGTTGTTTCATTGTTCCCTCTTTACAGAAGCCAGCTGTTCTGGCATGCCTAATGGAACACTTATTAGGTGTTAGCCGGTTTCAAAAACAAAGACCAATTAGATTTTTAAATTAAATTTCTTGCAATTTTTGTCTTTTGACAAAACTAATGCGAACAAAAGTTCTCTGGAAAGGAATTTAGAGAAAGAGATGTTATTCCAACAAACATTCCGTAAAATGGGGAGATGCAGCCTTCGGTGTAAAATGAAGGTCCTGCTCCAGAGAACAAAAGCAGGGTTTGCCTTTTATTACATTCGGGTCCAGGTGCCTATTCAGTTCTTCCAGAAATGAAGGACTCAACTTGCTTGATTGGTTGACACCTGCTGAATTCTAATTGGTTGATGCAGGTTCCCGTGCACCGGTTGGTTCAGGTGGTATAAATGGGAGGGTGCAGCTATGAATGCCCCAAAGTGAAGCAGATCTGTGGGTTTTCTAGCAACTCAGCTGGGCTGTCCACATTAGCACTCATTTTCTCTACTCTTGAGTACATCCTGCTGCCATTAATTAGCATCTGCCTTTTGACACCACCCTAACACAAGGCGTGTGAAAGTCCAAAGAAATCTGAGCACATGTGCCAAAATAACAAGTATCCTTGTACCACCACTACATGTTAAGTAAACCAACAAAACTGATTAGACATCATCGAAAGCAGGGTTATTAGAATAGCTGGACCAAGAATTTAAAATAAACGTAATGAACATATTAAAAGTTTATGATAAGATATCAAAAATATTAAATGAGAATGAAAATAATAAGAAAAACTAAAAATGAACCCACGAAATATGAAAAACATGTAATAGGATAAAATAACGAAGCCAAGAATCTATAGAGTGGATAAAAAAGTAAAGTATTGATTCTTGAGTTATGTCATTGGACTAAAGACCTCTCACACATGGAAGCAGGAAAAGATAAAAAAAAAATAGAAAATATAAAAAGTCGAGGCATACACCAAATAGATACAGAAGAATTATTCAGGCAGTATGACTGTCAAATGGAGAAAAAAAATAAAAATGAAAAAACAAATTTCTCTCCCTGCAGTCCTATTTTTCCTTTAAAAAAAATACAAAGCCAGGCAC
>NW_003852507.1:6898377-6899811 GCF_000181295.1 Otolemur garnettii | reverse complement strand
AAGAAAAGCAGAAAGTTGAATGAGAAATTAAAGCCCTGGTAGACTGTAACCTAGCACCACTGTGAAGACCCACTATCATAACAGGGGGAAACTGAGTATTGTTCTCACCTAAAACACTGACAAAACCTTCGCACAGGATGTGGGGAGACCAAGAGAGGGAGGAAGTGTAATTGAACTAAAGAAGTAAATAGATCAGATCTATTTAAATTCCCAAATGGCACCCCTAAGAGGTAACTACCCAAAGAAACATCGAAATGGCAGCCCCAGCGGGCAGGAGGAGTGGGGGGCAGACAGAAGGCAGCTGATTTTATACCAAGCCCTATGGAAGTATTTCCCTTCAATACTATGTGCATGTACAATTTTGATTTTGAAAATTTATTTTAAAAATCTCATTATAATTATCTGGAAAGTAGTGGGCAATATTTATGACTTCCATTATTGAGCTTTTCTTTTTTCTATGTAAGCTGAGTCTCTGATGACTGTTTTATAGACCCATGTTCGGGGCACTCCCGTGGGTGTGAAACACCACATACTCTGCAGTGTAATACACACACTCCACACAGTAACAGCCCCATCCTGACATCTTCCATGTATATTCTAAATTTGGAGAGTTTGGGGGTCTAACTTTATATCCTCAGAAATTCCCCCTGAGCCCTTTGACCTTGGGTTCTGACCAGAGGCTCTCTTGGCCCATATACATGGAACTCTATTTGGAGTTCTTCTCTCCAAAATAACTAGGGACACTTCAATGTTTGGCTCTGAAAATTACAGGGCTGGATGGAAACAACCGCTCAGCAGGATAGGCAGACAATGTCTCTCTGACCCTTTACAGCTGCAGAAAAGCGGTCGCTTCTTTCCAAATTGTTGGATGGCCGAGCTAACTCCATCTTAGATGTGAAAAAAACATTCTGTGAGACTCTGTTACAGGTGATCGTAACTCAGACAAGGGAGACAAGCTGAGGACTCCTCACCTCCTTGCACCTGCTCTGTAAAAAAAAAGATATCACAGCAAAGACTTCTGCTGTGCCCAAAATAGAGAATGAGAAATAAGATGCTTCTAACCACAGACTTCATTATTTGTGAAGAAGGGGGAACGGGTGCCCAGTGCCATGGAGATTGTTCTCAACATGTGAGGTGACCTAAGACTATAGATTCTGGAAATAGTCTGAGGAACGTAGAGGTGGTTGTCTGTGTTGGGTGACTCACAGACCCTGGGGAGAAAAATCAATGACTGCTTATTTGGAGCAACCAGAAGAAGGGTAGAGAGGACTTTGGAGTTTCCTTACCCTATGTTAATCACAGGATTAGCAAAGGAGACACCATCTTTGCAATCACCCTTCAGGGCTGAAAAACATTTGTCAGTGACAAACAGTTCTGCCAATATTTAGCTTCCAAAAAGAGAATATCTGCACTAATCCGCATAATTCCTGTACC
>NW_003852507.1:6892640-6898061 GCF_000181295.1 Otolemur garnettii | reverse complement strand
AAAAAAAAAAAAAAAAGAATTTGCTTTGTGAGGCACAGTGGCCCACACCAAGTGGTGAGAAGACAGCAGTGGCAGGGGAAGCAGAGTGAGGAGTCCGGGGAGCGCTGAGTCTCACTAAAACGGGCCACCGTGGTCCTCCACAACCTGCAGTATGTCTGGCAGAGAAAACTGAAATGGAGGGAGTGGAGTCAGCAGAGAGTATATTTCTGGAGATTTTAGCCTTGATGAATTTAATCAGCTCTTTGTGACTCCTCACTCTCCGGTTGAGCTTCCTCCGTACAGCAGAACAGTTCTGTGTGGCACACAGGCTACAGATAAACCCCCGATGGGCAAGAATGTCACAGAATTGAATTTGGTGTTAATGAAGAAATCGAACCCAATGACAGTCTGCCTAAAAGCCCCAGCTACTGTAGTTCAAGCACATTGAACCCTCAGGCCCTTGAATTTATTCTTGGTTGTACAACTTCCAAACCAAGCCTGATGGCATAGATGAGAAAGCAAGCTACAGCTGGCTGCAGTACCCAGCTCCGCCCTGGCTGTGAATAGCAGTGGCAACGTGCAGGTGAAAGTTTTGAACTCAATGATATGTTAGGTGGTCTTGGACAAAGGGAGCATAAAAAGAAGAAAAAAGGCCACCTGGATATTATAGTCACTTGGAAGATGGTGACTGAGGTAGTATTTCCACAGACGCCCTGGTCAATGGCCCCATGCCAATTCAGCAGTCCTGAACAGCATCAGCAGACAGCATGCAGACTTTATGGGTGACATACCTCCATCTGCCACACCTAGGACTTGTGGCAGCCCTAGAACTCCACGGACTCTGTCAGTGACAATGAGCCTAATGGCCCTGTCCCTGGAGCTCTCAGCAATGACACCAGGACTGTAGAGCAGCCTGGGGGGGTCCATGGGACTATTTTGATCAGTCCTGCTTCCCTGGAGAGGCTAGCAGAGACGACCTGTTAAGGACAGCCCTATGTTGGTCCTGATACCACTGAAAACTTTGCAGTCGCTAGTGGGCAAATACTTGAATCCTCAGGTGAGGGCACAGCTGCTGGTGGGGTAGCACACAGGAAGCATAGACTTGGACCCAACTAAACCTGAGAGTGCATCATCTGCTGACAGTATGGTCTCTGCATCAGGCACCCTTCCTGTCACCCAGCCCAAGTCCTGGGCTAGTCTCTCTCATGATTCTAAGCCTTCTTCCTCTTCGCTCATGGCTTATGTGGAAACCAAGCATCCCCTCCTACTAACTTCTCCTCCTGGTCTCTGATAAGCAGGTTGAAGTCAAGAAGGGCTGGTTCCAGTTTCAGAGGATCCTGTAACCATAAAGATTGCAGAACTGCTGGAGGTTATAACCTTAATACTTAAAGCCAGTGTCACTGCAACCCTGGGGGCTGGTCAGTAAAGGAAGCTGGTGCCACATTAACGCCACACTGCAGGCATTGGGTGCATGCCCTGCAGTGTATCACCTGATGAAGTCCATTCTTCTATATTCAGAAGTGCAAAGGCCTTGTACGTCAACACCTGTCAATACCCATCCTCATCATTATTCATGTTGGCGCCCGCTGTGGCATCCTGTTACTTCACGAATAAAACCAGCCAGGACACAGATTGAAGGTACATGCCTGCAAGAGGTGGGCTCATATTCCAGGGAGAGCCCCAAGTAACCTCTGTCGTGGTCTTTTATTGAAGCATTATACAACAGGTGTCAGGGCCAACATACTAGAGCTACGTGCTTAATAATCACCACGTGCTTTTTCCCCATGGGCTCGACTCCCACCCCACTGAACCACGAATGTCCAAAGTATAACACCTGCTTGCTAACAAGCGACCGATTAACACGTGCAGTTACTTGAGGGCTTGCTTCGGGGCAGAAAAACATCTCCATGCTAGCGAGGAGACTGTCTCACTCTCAGCACCTCCCTCAAGAACCGGCGGCCACTTCTACAAGCCTAATGCTCAGTCTCCTACAAACACCAGTGATAGATGGTTTTGGTCAGCTAATGGATGAATTTACTAATATGCCAGTGCCTCCAAAACTGCCACAAGCTCTTGGGGATAAAATTGTAAGGGATGTCTGCCCTGGAGCTGCCTTGGAACCTACATATATCTACAGCCTCTTGACTGTTAACAAGTCAAGCCTGAAAAGGTTTTGACAGGAAGATGCTGAGGAGTATGTAGGCTTCCTTCTAAGTGAACTTTATGAGGAAATTCTGAACCTAAAGAAGCTTCTCTCACCAAATAATGAAAACCATACGAATTCCAATGGGCCTGAAAGCCACTTGCTTGATGAGCACAAGCAGGAGGAACAAGATGAAGGAAGTGGCTTGGTGCCACTTCCGTAGCACAGTGGTTACAGCATCAGCCACATACGACGAGGCTGGCAGGTTCAAACCCAGCCAAGCCAGCTAAACAATAATGACAACTACAACAAAAAATAGCTGGGTGCCTGTAGTCCCAGCTACTTGGGAGGCTGAGGCAAGAGAATTGCTTGAGCCCAAGAATCAGAGGTTGCTGTGAGCTGTGATGCCATGGCACTCTACCAAGGGTGAAAAGTGAAACTGTCTCAAAAAAAAAAAGCCAAAGGAAGTGAGGATGCCTGGGAGTGAGTGGGCCCCAGAACAGGACTATGGTCGCCCACCAGGCAGCTTTTGTTCAGACTCTAATCACCAACATTTTGGGTGGACACATCGGGGCTGTGGTTTACCACAAGAGTTCAGAAAAATCTGCTACTTTCCAACAATTTTTCACATTGCACTTGGATATCCAGTCTGAGAAGATACGTGCAGTCCAAGATACATTGGAAAGCTTGGTGGCAAGAGAATCTGTCCAAAGTTCTACCACAAAAACCAAGCAAGAGTTTGAGAGAAGTTGAAGAGTGACTCGCAAAAACTCCCTCCTGTTCTCATGCTACACCTGAAATGATTTGTTGAGGAGAAGACTGGTGGATATCAGAAGCTTATCAAAAATACTGAATATCCTGTGGACTTGGAGATTGGTAAAGAACGTCTTTCTCCAGGCATTAAAAATAAGAATTTTATTTTATTTTTTAATTTAATTTAATTAATTAATTCATTTTTTGAGACAGAGTCTCACTCTGTGCCCTGGGTAGAGTGCTGTGGCATTATCATAGCTCACAGCAACCTCAAACTGTTGGGCTCAAGGGCCACAGGCGTCCACCGCAATGCCAGGCTAGTTTTTCTCAGGCTGCTCCTGGACTCAAGCGATCCACTTGTCTTGGCCTCCCAGAGTTTTAGGATTACAGGTGTGAGCCATCACACCCAGCCAAAAATAGGATTTTTTTCTTTTAGGACACTATTAAAATTTGCTTTAATATTTCTTTGGGGGAAAAAAAAATCACACTTTCAGTGAATGAATAAGAAACATTTTTACAGAAGTAGTAGACTATTATTTTTATCTACCATGCCATGAATTCATAGGGAAGAGGTTCCAGTAGCTCAGAGAGGCACCTTGCCATTGAATGTGACAAAGCGTTGCATAACTTGAATTCATGGGGAATAGGTTCTAGCACCTTATATCACTGTTACATGGGGTCTATCGGTTATCCTGTGTGCTATGCTGTACACCTACTATGCCATGAATTCATGGGGGAATAAATAGGTTCCAGCACCTAAAAACATGGGTCCACTGGTACTCCTGTGTGCTATGTTATATGCTTTATGCCATGAATTCATAGGGAATGGGTTCTAGGAGCTCAGGCTCCTTTCCGTTGGTTCTCACACAGGGGGCTTCTCTGGGTGGAGCAGGCTGGCGCTTCAGTTGAACCCAGGCACCTTTCTCTTTGGCTTCCTTCTTTTCTGATCATTTTCCTTCACACGTTTCAGGAAGCTATCTCGGCTCTTAGAGTGCTTAATATGCTCAAAATGAACAATAATCCTCTTGGCAGGAATCTTGCCCTTAACTTGTTTGTTTACAACAATGCCAACAGCATGCTGGGTAACATTGTAGACTGTTTCAGTTTTGCCATGGTGATATTTGTGTGGCCTGCCTTTTTGAACAGTACCCATTCTCTGATGTCTGCAATATCACCTTTCTTATAGATTCGCATGTATGTGACCAAAGGAACAACTCCATGTTTTCTAAGAGGCCTAGAGAACATGTATCAGGTGCCTCTCCTCTTTCCCTTTGTGTTCGTCATTTTGGTGAATTACAGGAAGATGGTGTCTCTGGCCAAAAGCCAAAAATAAGAATTTTAAATGCCACAGGATACATAAGCTTTTTGCAGTGGTATCCCTTCGTGGTAACAGCACCACAGGTGTTCATTACACTACAGACGTCTTCTAGATTTGTCTGACCTACTGTCTGCACATTGATGACCAGACAGTCCAGGGGATGAACCAGTACCAGATGGTGAAACCAACAGCTGAATGCACAGCCTACCTGCTGTATTACCACCCAGTGGGCCTGCTGTGGACCCTTTGTGCACTGTGGTGCCTGGTGCCTACTTTGTAAACTTCATCTCTTAATACCTTCCTGCCTCTCATTAGTGGCTCTGTAGAGAGAAGCTCTCCCTTTTGCAAAAATGGGCTGGAATGAAAAGGACATTCCTCAGGGTTTGCACACAACATAGTTTATGTTGACTTCTAACTTCCAGATCAAAACCATTTGGTTGAAACTATTGCTCAAAAAGACACAAAACCCTGTATTTCCAAAATAAAGCTGATTCCTGAGACAAGAAAGGGGAACTTGCATTTGATGCCCGGCTGAATTGCTTAGTGGAATAAATCCTGCACCAGCAACATTTGTTAAGAAAAAAAAAAAAAAAAAAAGAATTTGTTTTGTCAAGTCAGAAGAGCGAGGAAGAGCTCTTCCCTGCACCCCTTCCTATGAGAGATGACAAAACCCATGCTTCTGTTCAATTTCTTAAAAGTGTGGGAATGTGTGGTTCGCTGAAATTGACATTTCCTACCCAGAAACTGCAGATCAGGCAACAGGAATTTCCCTCCATCCCTCAGAGATTGTGGAGAATCAATCCTTTGTCCCCGCCAATACATGCCGGTAACTGCCACCTGCTGGCAGCCCCAGCTCCTGCAAGCAGCTGTTTCTCCTCCATTCTTTCCCATAGCCTCTATGAACCATTGCTTTTAATGTTAAAATTCTATTGGCAAGGCTGCTGAAAGATAGTGATTGAGATTGTATTTCCACAGAAGCCCTGGTCGATGGCCATGCCAATTCAGCAGTCCTGAACAGCCAGGACTTGTACAGAAAGTTAAAACTGTTTTCAACCTCAGTGTAACTGGTAGCCAGGAATGGTTATGACTCACCTACCAATCACTGCTGTCCACCCTTCAGTAAGAGGCTTACATGAAAACTTGATAACACTTACAGCTTTGTTAGGGTGAAGTCCCCAAGCTTGGTGGTGTCAACAGATTTCTAAAAGGAAGCAAATGGAATAAGGCA
>NW_003852507.1:6889373-6892413 GCF_000181295.1 Otolemur garnettii | reverse complement strand
CTTTCTAGTTCACACATCCCCTGGAAATAGATGGGAGAAGAAATCTCTTCTCACACAGGACTCAGCTCCTGGGGACTGGTGCCTACAACAGTCTAGTTGGTCTTTATAAGGGGATACCCTACGCCCTATGGGCTAACGTGGGTCCTGCCCACCCTATCCCATGTTGCCCTACAAAGACTTCCAAGACACTGGCTCACAGGCAATCATGAGGAACACAACCCCTTGTAAATAACCTCAGAAACCAATTTGTACCCAAGTCCCAAACTCAGTCTGTCTTGCCTGGATCCCAGAAACTCAGAGCATAGTGTGGCTGTTTCCTCTGAAATTGTCCACATTTATGAACTTTGAGAAACTCTATTACCTTGGTGTTCAGACATACAGGGTTTGGGATTTCAGTACTAAGAAGGAAACAGCCCGCAGACCTTGGAGCCCCAAAGAGCAGTGCCAGAATGGCATTCCAGCAGAACCACACAGAAAAGTGGGGGTGGCAGCCATGTCCTCCTTTGTGTGGCACTCAGTATTTTATTGTATTGGGAGCATCTGCCTCACCTCTTTCTTTTTTAGACAGAGTCTCACTTTGTCACCCTCGGTAGAGTGCCATAGCGTTATAACTCACAGCAACCTCCAATTCTTGGGCTCAATCTATTCTCTTGCCTCAGCCTCCAGAGTAGCTGGGACTACAGGTGCCCACCACAATGCCCAGCTATTTTTAGAGACAGAGTTTCGCTCTAGCTCAGGCTGATCTCAAATTTGTGAGCGCAGGCAATCCACCTGCCTCGGCCTCCCAGTGTGCTGGGATTACAGGTGTGAGCCACCTCCCCCAGCCCTTTCCTTACTTCTTGCTCCCTTAAAGCTGATAAGGTCCTACCGAAGAGCACAAAGATAACTTCTCCATACCCCTCTAGCACAGTGGAGGCCCCTGCCCTTCCATCTGTGCCCCGTGTGTGCTCCCAGAAGCCAGAAGAGGAAGGACCTCTGGGGACTCTGGTGGCCTGCTCCTGACTAAGGGTCCCTGGGCCTGTGCTCCAAAGGGCCCCTTTCTCATCCCACCAGGTTGCCCAGCCTTGCCTCAATCATTCTGAAATCCCCTTCCTTCTTTCTCTGCTCTCAGATGCTCCCATGTGTGACATCTGACCTCACCCTACGCTGTCTCTGGATAAGTCTGCCAGGTCTAGAGCTCAGAGGTGGCTGTGCTTGGGCAGGAGAGGAGCACCCTGGGTAGCACTCATGCCCAGGGCCACAGCTTATCCTCATCCTCCAACTGGTGATCCAGAGTGGACCAGACCCTCGAGGGGTGGGGAAAGCATGGCTTTTCAGGATCTGAGCCCAAGATCCAGGGAGAACCTCACTAGCGGCCAGTGTGTCCACACTGCAGTGTCTCCATAGTGGCACCAGCACTCCACCATCCCACCTGAGTCAGCTCCTACTGTCTGGTTGGGGACTTCACGTAGCCAGAGTGCCACGGAGGGCACCCGGCATCAATAGCCAACAGCCATGGCTATCACTGTGAGGGGTTCCTCCACATCCCCGCGCCTCCCCACCTCTGCTTTTCAGCCATTGGGCAGGCACCACTGCACACCCTCACCGGGGCTAGCATGGGCAGCGGTGGCTCTGGTTTGAACCACCCCCATGCACCCATCACCGCCCGCCACCTGCTCAGGAATAGGGGGAGAGGAGGAGATAGAAAATTGAGCCTCCTCCTAAGGACATGGTTGCCCACTCTATTTCTTATCGCTGAGATTTCTTATAGCCATGTACATCTAAGGCAAAGACTCTTAGCCTCACCAGGACTCTGAGATTCCGCAGCTGGCAGTGACAGGAGCTGGTTCTGGCATTCAGAAAAAAAGGAAATAGAGTAATTATTGTCTGGGCCCCTGCAATATGCTGGCTCCACACCAGGAACACAAACAGGCCCAAGAAAGCCAAGGGCAGGAAGAGCAGGCTGCCAGGAGAGCAGAGGCAGACTGCCACATGCTGGGGGAGTAAGTGGCACCAGTGGGGGCTCCAGGAAGGTTTCCCCAGTTCCCCTCCAGCTCCTGCTCTCCCAGGAGCCCTTGGCCCCTCTGCTGTGGAGCAGACCTGTGGAGCAGACCTTTCTCCATTTCACCACGGCCAGCTCTCTTGCCCAGAACCTATAATTTACCTAAACACAAGGCGAGGTGGCCACCATTCCTTAGGGAATTTACGATTGTGACCTGCGCTTCCTGCCGGTCCCTTACTGGCGTGTAAGTGACCTGTTGGTATAGATTCACGAATGGGTCCATTCGTGCTGGTATCATCTTGTAACTCCACTCCAAGGAAATGAGAATGTCAAAAGGATTAAAGACAGGAGACTCATTAATATTGACTATTCATATACTAAGAACCAAATGCTTTAGATCATTATTTTATGTAATCCTCACACCTGTAAGAGAAAGATATTGCTCACTTTTTAAATTAAACATTTTAAAATGGAAACAAGGCTAAATGTGGTGGCTCATGTCTGTAATCCTGGCACTATGGAGGCCGAGGCAGGAGGATCCCTTAAGGTAAGAAGTTGAGACCAGCCTGGGCAACAAAGCAAGACCCCATCTGTAAAAAAAAAAAAAATTACCCCGGTGGGTGGTGTCCCAACAACTTGGGAGGCTGATGCAGGAGGATTGCTTGAGCCCAGGAGTTTAAAGCTACAGTGAGCTATGATGAGGCTACTGTACTCTAGCACACCAGACAGAGCGAGATCTAGTCTCAAAAAAAAAAAAAAATAGTACTACATTCATTCTAGACTGCTAAATGTTGAGCAATCCCACTTGAAATGCCTAATTTTAGTAAAGTCCAATTTATTAATATTTTTCTTTGCAGTTAGTATTTTTTTTTTTTTTGAGATAGAGCCTCAAGCTGTCACCCTGGGTAGAGTGCCATGGCATCACAGCTCACACCAACCTCCAACTCTGGGCTCAAGCGATTCTCCTGCCTCCGCCTCCCAAGTAGCTGGGACTACAGGCGCCCACCACAACGCCTGGTTATTTTATTTTTTGGTTGCAGCCATCATTGTTGTTTGGCA
>NW_003852507.1:6886922-6889312 GCF_000181295.1 Otolemur garnettii | reverse complement strand
CCGAGCCAGCCACAGGCACCGAGTCATGCAGTTAGTATTTTTATGTCTCAGGTAAGAAATATTTGCTTACTCAAATCATGAAGACATACTCCAGTGTCATCTTCTAGAATCATGGTCCCCAACCTTTTTAGCACCAGGGGTTTATTTCAGGGAAGACAATTTTTCCATGGACTGGTTGGGGGTGGGGAATAGTTTGAGGATGATTCATGCATATTACATTCATTGTATACTTCCTTTCTATTATTATGACATTGTGATATATGATGGAATAATTAGACAACTCATCATAATGCAGAATCAGTGGGAGCCCTGAGCATGTTTTCCTGTAACTAGACAGCCCCATCTGGGGGTGACGGGGAGTAACAGATGAAGCTTCACTTGCTCACTGGCCTCGCACCTCCTGCTGTGAGGCTGGTTCCTAACAGACCCCAGACCAGGACTGGTCCACAGCCCAAGGGCTGGGGACCACAGTTCTAGAAGATGTCTGGTTCTGTTTTGCACATTTTTAATGTATTGTTCAATTTGGTGTGCTACTATTTAGGAAAGGATTATGTACTTGTAACCATAAAAGATGTTGAGTTAAAATGTTCCTAGGGTATCATACGCTTGTCATCAAAATCATGCTGTCCTCAAAGAAAGAGCTGAAACGGTCCCTTTTCTATTCTCTGGAAGAATTGGTATAAAACTGGTATTCTTTCTTCGTAAATGTTTGGAACATTCACCACTGAAACTGAATGGGCCTGAGTTTTCTTTGTGGGAAGGGTTTTTATTATTACTCAATATTATTGCTCCCCGCTATCCATGTTATCGATATTGTTGCTCCCGCAGACATGCTTTATACAAGGGGCAGAGTACTATTCAGAGTTTCTATTTATTCTTTTCTCAGTTTAATACGTGATCTCTCAGTCACTTATCACACCTCTCCGACTCTCACCCTCCCCTTGCAAATTGGCAAATATCCTGAGTAGAAAAGCCCCCACAAGAAAGCTGGGGTTCTCTCCTTGGTGCTCCCCTTTTTGCTACTCTTCACCCCTCAAGGCCTCACTGGCTGCACAGCTCTTAGGTGATTTATTTTATTTTATTTATTTTTTTGACACTGAGTATCATTCTGTCACCTTAGGCAGAATGCTGTGGTGTCACAGCTCACAGCAACCTCAACCTCTTGGGCTCAAGTAATCCTCTTTGCCTCAGTCTCCCGAGTATCTGGGACTACAGGAACCTACCACAACACCTGGCTAGTTCGGTCTATTTTCAGCAGAGATAGGGGTCTCAGTCTTGCTCAGGCTGGTCTTGAACTTCTGAGCTCAAGCTATCCACCTGCCTCAGCCTCCCAGAGTGCTAGGATTATAGGCATGGCCGTGGTCCCAGCTACTTGGGAAGCTGAAACAAGAGGATCACTTGAACCCAAGAGTTTGGGGTTGCTGTGATGCCATGGAACTCAACTCAGGTTGACTAAGACTCAGTCAAAAAAAAAACCAAACATAAATCTAAATGTTATGCTCTTTACCCCATGCTGAGGTGATAATTGTTTAACTACTGACCCTTCAATAAATACGGGTAGAATTACGGCATACTGAGATGACAGTACTAGACCGCTGCTATCTTATTCATGCTGGAAAGGCAGCAATAAGGAGAAAGTTGGCTCTCCAAACTATTACTTGTGTCATTCTTTTGTGACTAAGTCTGACATAACTGGGACGTGTTCTTTGATCTGCCCAACATACGTACTTTTGTAGTGGCACACCTCTTCCATTCCTTAGTAACCCTAATCAGTCCCTGTCAATTAGTTAAGGATGGATGCCTTCTCATCCCAGACTTTTACGTGTGACCCAGGCCTAGCCAGTTAGCACTTCACCCAAGACATGACTGGTTCATGAATGGACAAGTGACCTTAACTAGACACACCAGAATTATCCCAGGAATTTTGCTGAGCTATTAAGAATGCTCCTCTCTCTTCTCTTCCATAATGAGCTAGAAGAACTATATGAGTCTGCAGCTACTGGGAAGTATTCTTCATAGCACATGAAGAGACCCTTCCAGAGAGTGAGATCAACTCAGAGAGAATCAAAGACAAGATACAGATGGGCGACACAGAGAAAGACACATACATGGAGAATAATGTTGGTGACAACATTTGAACCTCTGGGTCTAACAATTTCAGGCCTCTCTCCAGATAATCAAGACATATGAGCCAACAGATTATTTAATTTTTGCTTGAAGCACTTTGAGTTGGTCTTATTTATACTCATCATGTCTCTTTTGCTCAGAAGACTTCCCCAGGCAAATTGCCAAGGTCATGTTATAGTGTTGAACATAAACCACATTTCCGTCCTAGTAGAGTGATGGGAACGGGCATGGGACTGGGACAGCGCACTGCAGGTGAACAGCCC
>NW_003852507.1:6882934-6886902 GCF_000181295.1 Otolemur garnettii | reverse complement strand
TGAAGCACTTTGAGTTGGTCTTATTTATACTCATCATGTCTCTTTTGCTCAGAAGACTTCCCCAGGCAAATTGCCAAGGTCATGTTATAGTGTTGAACATAAACCACATTTCCGTCCTAGTAGAGTGATGGGAACGGGCATGGGACTGGGACAGCGCACTGCAGGTGAACAGCCCCATTCAAACAGTCGGGAGAGAGGGGACAAACCCCAGCACAGATCAGCATCCAAGTACAACAATACTCACATACCCGTTACTTCCTATTTTACCACACAATCCAGTTTCCAAAATATAAAGACCTTAAGCCCATTGTCTCTGGTCTTCACAATTATCCCACTTGTCTTCTAATCTTGGATGAAAATTACTCTAGAGATTTCTGGAACATGACAAACATAAGGTAACAGGGAGCAAGAGAGCCAGTAAACATCCAAACGAAGGGGAAGATCCACGACTCAGGGAACAATCAAGTCTTTCTTTTATATTGAGACTTCATTGTCCTTGCTATGATCCCTAGATGACCTGACACTCCATCAGAAACCAGCCCAGGACTCTGCACTGTACAGAACCAGTCTCAGTAGCCCTGCAGGCCCCTATCTTAAGACACTGGCTTAATGAAGCCATAATCCATGCACTTGATGAGACACTCCCGGGCTGTCTGAACCACTTCTGCCTTCTTCTCATCTGGCTCCTGTTTGCCCACCACGGTCAGGATCTCCAGCAGCTCACTCTCCACCAGCTTCTTGGCCAGCTCAGCATCAGCCGCCAGCAGGTTGTAGGCAATGACCAGGCCCCGGTGCTGGACTGACAGCTGGTCGTGCAGGCAAAGCCGCTGTAGGATCTCCAACCACTGGGATGTCTGGAGAAGGGGGAAAGGGCAAGGAAGATTCTAAGTTGGAGTATGTCTTCCAGAATTCATGTGTTGGAAATTTGGCCCTGATGTGGCAGTGTTGGGAGGTGAGGCTTTTAGGAGGTTGTTAGGTTGTTACGAGGAATTAATGTTGCTGTCATGGGGCTGGGTTAATTCCTGTAGTGGTGAGTAAGTCCTTGCTCTTGCGGGACTGGGTCAGTTATCGCAAGAGCCCCTCATGGCCCCACATGCTGCCTTTCAAGTTTTGCCCCTGTCACACACACCACCCACTTCCCCTTCCAGTTCTCTACCATGTTATGCCACAGCATCAGGCCGGCACAGAAGCTGACCAGACATAGCTGCCCAGTTGTGTGCTTCCCAGTCTCTAGAGCAATGGTTCTCAACCTCCCTAATGCCATGACCCTTTAATACAGTTCCTCATGTTGTGGTGACCCCCAACTATAAAATTATTTTCGTAGCTACTGTTATGAATCATAATGTAAATATCTGATGTGCAGGAGACCCCCAAAGGGGTCGCAACCCACAGATTGAGAACCGCTGCTCTAGAACCATGCATGACCCAATCTAAATCTCTTTTTTTATATAAATTACCCAGTCTGATATTCTGTTACAGCAACAGAAAACAGACCAAAAGAGAAGGATTAGCAGAATCAGTTGGGAAATAGAGGAGATTTGGAGACAAGATAAACAAAAGCCATTGGCCAGGCCCACGGCTAAGTAATTTAGCTATGGGCACACATCTGGAAATAGGATTAACACCCTGCCACACCCACTTATTTTTTAAGCAGCTTGAGAAGCCAAGGGGCAGATCCACTGCATGCCTGAGCAATGGAGATGCAAAAGGAGAATTCTCACCCTGGGCACGTGGGAAACACAAGCTTCTGTCAACCCAGATGCCCTTTGGGACATGAGTGCCAGGCATGCAAGACGTGCTGTCTACCATCCCTGACTTTAATTGGAATCAACACAAGAGTCTGGGGTATAGGCTCGGCACCTGTAGCTCAGTGGTTAGGGTGCCACCTGCTGGAGCTGGCGAGTTTGAACACTGCCCAGGCCTGCTAAACGACAACAGCAACCAAAAAATAGCCAGGCATTGTGGTGGGCACCTGTAGTCCCAGCTACGTGGGAGGCTAAGGCAAGAGAATGACTTAAGCCCAAGAGTTGAAGTTGCTGTGAGCTGTGATGCCACAGCACTCTACCTAGGATGACATAGTGATGCTCTGTCTCAAAAAAAAAAAAAAAAGAGTCTGGAGTATATTCTCTCCTCCATTCCCAGTTGTAAAGCAAAAGAACTGCTGTGCACAGGAGGCAGGATTGTAGACTACTCCGATCACCTCAGGAGATGGAAATGAAGCTGAGGATAGAACCAGGAGGCTTGGCTCCTATGTCATTCAACACACAAAATCAAGGCAGCAGGAAAGAATAGTCATTGGCATGGAGTTTGGAGTCAGAGAGACCCATGTTCAGGTCTCAGCTCAGCCACTCACCAGGTGTATAACCTCAGCTAAGTTATTGGATCCCTCTAAGCTCAGGAGCCTCATCTGTCATCTGCTGTCCCTACCACTAACATTGTAAGGATTTAATGGATGATACATGAAAGGAGTTTTGCGTAAGGGCTGGAGCGTAGACGTGCTCAGCAGGTGGAAGTGGACAGGGGTGACAATTTAAGACACCATCACAAAGATTTTCCCCGTTGTGCTCCTTCGTACCTGTTACCCTCCCCTGACATCTGTCAGAAAGGATCCTATTAACATGCACTGCTTTCAGATGGCAGGCAGACACAGACAGAAATTAAGGGCAAATTCTCGGCTTCTGAGTGTCTAAGCAGACTTTTGCAAACTCTGCACTGAGTCTCCTTCCCCAAGGAAAGGAAATCAAGTTCAGCCAGCTGTGCTGATGGCCAACTGGTAATGGGCCCAGGCTCATCACTCCCTAGGTCACTGGAGGCCCAAGAGCAAGGAGGGAAGCTCAGTAGGGGCAGGACCGCAGGGCAGGAGGAACTGCTGCTGCCCGGGGCATAACCAGCTGATGGGAGACTGCTGTGTCCAACATCCAGCATGGCCACAGGATCACACAAAAAATGGGCTGGGCAACTTCACAGACTCCCCAGGATGCCCATGTCAGGACAAAAATGCAGCCAAGATTTCTGAGCTCCCCCAGGAGAAACAAAGAAATGACCAAGAGTGGTCAGCAGTCTGAAAGGACTCTAATTCCTTCCCAACTAACTGGCTGTACAGCCTTGGGCCAGTTACTTTTCCGCATTTCAGTTTCCTCATCTGTAAAGCAGGGATGATAACAATAATATCCCCCTCACAGGGTGGTCAGGAGGATTAAATGATTTGATATACGCAAACATTTAGGGCTATGTTGGCCTTCAGTAAATGC
Organism: Otolemur garnettii; assembly: GCF_000181295.1. Taxonomy (NCBI): domain Eukaryota; kingdom Metazoa; phylum Chordata; class Mammalia; order Primates; family Galagidae; genus Otolemur; species Otolemur garnettii. The sequence continues at coordinate 6,883,651 of NW_003852507.1, read as the reverse complement.
AGGGAGTCATAGAGCATCCTGCAAGGACTTGACGACAGGAGCTAGTTGGCCAGTTACTCCAGTAGAGGCTGCTCTAGGGCAGAGTTTCAGAGTATGGTCTCCAGGCCAGAAGCATCTATCCGCAAGCTACTGAATCCAAATATCTGGGGAAACTGTTTTAACAAGCTCCCAGGAGATTCTCCTATGTGTTCTAGTTGTAAGAAGACTTAGGGAAAGAGGCTGAAACCTAAAGACCATGCAGGATGAGCTACATCCAGGAGAAACACCCTCTCCTGGTGCCAGGACGACAGAAGCCCTCTTGGAACTTAGAGCACATACCCACCCATGTGCCTGCACCCTAAGTTGGCTACCGAAGAGGGCCTGCCTTTAAACCAGGTGTGAGCACATTTGAATTGAGATGTCTACATCTTTCTCCATCAGGGGAGATCAAGGGCCCATGAACTAAGTTCAGTGTGGTGAAATAGGACAGATTCATTTTGCACTCCCATGTTTGCGACTGTGTACATATCATTCCCATTACACCAGCTGGGATGGTCCCCGTCCCGCCATAGGAGCTGGCTTTCACACCCACTGAAGAGAATCTGCAGCCTCTTTTCCAAACCATGAGCTCCCTGGGGTATCCCAACCACTTTCACGTTTCTCTTGAGAAGCCCAGGAGCTCTGCAGCAGTAGTTGTTATCAGTATTGCTGAATAAGAAGATGCATGTGCCACCAAAG
>NW_003852507.1:6873852-6882455 GCF_000181295.1 Otolemur garnettii | reverse complement strand
TTCCTTTGAGCAACTTATTCGTGTCACCTCCCCCAGGAAGCCTTCCCTGATTGGCTGGGAGAATTCCTCCAGCTGAAGGTAAAAAAAAAATAAGGGATTCCCATGCAGTGTGCTTCACCATGTCTGCCTACATTCAGCTCTCCACACCAGGGGAAGGGGTAGGCATGGAAAGTAGATGGTGCCCAACGAACTGTGTTTCATTTTCTTTGGGGGAAGCTTGGAAGGGTTATCCCACAATAAATGGGCTTCCTGGGTCTACCAAATGACTCTGCAGAGACTTGGGCAGGAGTAGGGGAAAATTAGGGAGTTTGGACCATCTCTACCTGGTGAGGGATGAGGTTTTCCAAGAACTTTAAAACCAGGAGAAGAGTGTCCTAGGGCCCAGGGCCCTGATATAGCTCAGAGAGGTATTAACACCTGCAGCGTTTCACTCCACCCCTCCTCACTACTGCAAAATTGGGTTGGTTAAGTTTAAGGGCATTTTATTAGGTTGGGTTTCCTGGTAGTGAAAGGGGAACTCCAAAAGGGGATAAACAGGTTGGGTGCAGTGGCTCACGCCTGTAATCCCAGCACTCTGGGAGGACGAGGCGGGTGGATCGCTTGAGCTCACAGGTTCAATACCAGCCTGAGCAAGAGTCAGACCCTGTCTCTAAAAAATAGCCGGGCATTGTGGTGGATGCCTGTAGTCCCAGCTACTTGGGAGGCTGAGGCAAGAGAATCACTTGACCCCAAGAGTTTAAGGTTGCTGTGAGCTGTGATACCATGGTACTCTACTGGGGGCAAGAAAGTCAGACTCTGTCTCAAAAAAAAACGAGGAGTGGAATGAAGGTCACAGCTGCTTAAGAATGACCCTCCTCCTGCATCTCCCTAAAGCTGGAGCAGTGGTCACCAGAGGTGAGAATATGGCAAAGGTGGTCCCCTTTCATGGGGCACAATTGCTGGGAACTAGCCACCTGCCACACACACATATACCTAGAGGTGGTAGTACCTAGTTGTCATTGATAGAGTCACTTTCAGGCCACCATGGTTGGGTACTACCGGCACCTCTCCCATGGTCTCTCTCCCCACTCATCACTGGAATGGAGAAGGGTGGTGCAGTGGGATGCTCAAGGCATCCCATCCTGCTGGGACCTCCGTGGAATTTTATTTGAGTTGTTGCACCAGCTAGTGCCCCCTAGGGAAGGCTGCTGTCCCCCTCCCATTGTCTCTACCCCCAGTCTCCCCACCCTCCTTGGACAAACTCTTTCTTTCACTTGGCTGCCAAGCCCCCAGCCCAACCTGAGGCCAACCCCAGGTAACTTTATTTCTCCTGACTTTAACAAGCTTTGATGGGGGGCAGTGTTCCTCCCAAGACTTAGGTATTGTGGGTAAATAGATGGGGTCCCAGAACAGCCCATACATGAGGGCCTAGGAACACAACTGGGCCTGGCCCTCACATGCATGAAGGACGTCAGACGTAGGCTCTGTGGTTATCTCTGAGATCATGCCCACAGCCACAGCTGGCAGAATGGGAAAAAGAATGGTTTATAATAGATGCTTTATAAAAGATGGTTATAATTTGTCTCATTACCGGACAAATGCCTATCATGCCTGTAGCATGATCTAAACTCATTTTCAGAAGGGAAAAAGAAGACACCCACCAGATGGTTATAATTTGTCTCATTACTGGACAAATACTACTGTCATGCCTGTAGCATGATCTACATTCATTTTCTTTCTATAAATCCTGTAATTATTCTGTGAAGAGCACACTTACATTGCATTGCAACTTCTATTGCACTGGTGGTCAATAGAAGTTCATTCATTCCATGTTAAGATCTACAATATTCTAAAATAGTTTGTAAACGTCTTTGGCATTTCTTCTTTTTTTAATATATTTGGAGCTTCAATAAATGCAAGTGGTCTCAGTGTCTCTTGACCTTGCAGAGGCCTTGGTCTCTCAACCTGCTTTATTACGGGGTTATTTAGACCCAAGTAATAGAGAAACACTACCTTCTGCCTCACCTAGCCCAAGCTTTGGAATCAAAGCCCCAGCATGGGACAATACTACTTTGTGTTTTTTCTTTCATGTACATATTTCTCTTAAGAGCCCTCTGGTGCAGGAGGACTACAATCTAGGAAAGATTTGGGCCTGCCTGCCTCTCTCTCGACCACCCCCAGCCCCACCTCACCTCCTTGTTGACCACCATGTTGCACATGCACTCGGTGGCTGCCTGCCGCAGCTGGTCATGATTCTCAAACATGTAGTTCTCAATGTCCGGCAAGGCCCTCTCCTTAAAGATCTTCTGCCTAGGGCGGGTGGGTGCAAGAAGAGGGGTTCTTGAGTCTTCTGCAGTGAGCATGTATAGTTTCTGACCACCCAGAGACCATTCCTGCATCCTGGTGGGGTCCCTCCCACATCTTGGAGGTGTCCCCCCTGCATCCCCAGCCAGCATGGTTGTGCGGCATTGAACCTGCCTCCAGCTGCAGAGGGAGAACCCACAGGCATAAACTCAATGACACAGCACAACACCCTGGCCACTCCAGTGGGCTCTGTGATGACCACATCACCCAACTGAAGAGGCTCTGCATCACTGCTGGGAAAGAGAAATTCTTTCTTTCTCTTTCCTGTAGGACATGAGGCAAAGAAGATAGAAAGTCCAGGGCTTCCCTTGTGACCACAAGAGAGCACAAAAACCCATCTGAGAATTGCAACAACCCACAAAGTAAAGGAGAAACAGAGACATTGAGGACCCAGGGGAGCTTCGTAACCCCTGCGTCAAGCCGTACCTGACTCTGGTTGTCCCAGATTCTCAGCTTGCATGAAGCAGCAGACTTCCTCTGCGCTTATGCCAATTAGAATCGAGTCTTCTGCTACTTGCAACCAAAAGAAACCCAACCCAACACATTCCCCCCTACTCCTGCTTCCAAGCAGTACACTTTATCCCCACCCATCTGCCTGGGAGGGCTTTCGTGCTAGGTTAGGAAGAAGTGCCTTGCGGTGTCCTTTCTGGATTCCTACATTCACCCTGTGGTCTTTCCGAGAGCTAACCCCGTCCACTGCCTTCGATGTCCTCCTCCGAGCAGGGCAGTTTTAGCACATACCGCTCTCCACCCCTGCTCCCTCCACTCTGCCCCACTCACCGGAGTTTGTCACTCCGCCCAGACAGGTTGGTGAGGCCTAGGAGAGCCTCATAGTTCTGGATGCCGTCCCTCTGTGTGTCCAGGAGACTCACAAGGGGCCGCACCACCTCATACACCTGGGCAGGAGGCGAAAAAGTTTGGGTCAGGTGGGAACCATGCTCCCCCAGCACCTTACATTTCTAGGCCCAGCTTTAGATCTTCCAAAGTGCTTTTCCATACACTGTCCCAGTTAACTTTCACAATGACCCTGAGAAGCAGGATTATTTCCTTTACTCTGTAGAGGACAATTCTATTGTTTGGAGGCAGAACCAGGCCTGGAATCCAGATGCCACCAAGGCATTGCCCAGCCTATGACAACACCAAGCCCTGCTCTCAAGATAGGGGAGGTAACAAGGGGAAAGCCCCCTAGAAGCAGAAGAGCCTCTTCCTGCCGCCCCATCCCACGCATCCGATCACCCACCCTCTCCCCAGGGAAGGCGATGTCCGGATTGGAGACAGCAGCGATCTTTGCCAGGGCGTGGGCTGCCTTCACCTTGCCCACATCTGTGCCCTCCAAAGCCAGGGGGATCAGGGCCTGCAAGAAAGGGCAAGGTAACAAACAACTCAGCTGTAGAAAACAAATACTTCATCACGATCCACTGCCCCTGGTGCCCAACACACATCAAAGTCTTTACTCTCACTTCCTCCCACTCACCCAAATGTTCCTTCAGCTCTTGGGAAAATAAATCAACATTTGACTTTTGACCAAGCCAAACCCCATCATAATTGCAGCTATTTACTGAGCACCTACTGCAAGCCAATAATTTCTGTATGTTTTCTCTAATTAGTGTGACATTTTGCTAAGAGAGTATGTGATTTCCCCCCTATTTTCCAGATAAAAGAAATGGTGGATCAAGGAGATTAACTAATTGGCCCAAAGTTACACAGCCAAAAAAGAAGAAGAGCAAAGTCCCCACCCCAAGTCTCCCACATCTGTCTTTGCGCCAGGATTCCTTCCAATAGCAAAGAGGAGAAGTGGGATCCAAAAGTACATACCATGACCCAGCACAAAGTCAAGGGAAATTGGTTGGGGGCTGTGAGCACCGGATAGATAACTGAGTGACTGACTGTCTTCCGGGAGGTTGGGTTGGGCCAGGGACTACATTATTCTTGGGTCAGGCCAGGAGCATGCATGCCCATGCAGGTGTGCACACACACACACACAGTATGCTTCTCCCCTGTGGAACACCTTCCAGGATGGCAATGACCTTGTCCTGCCCAATTACCTTGCCACCACCTTGAGCCACAATAGTGCCTCGGTCCTTTGGATTGTCACACAGTGCCAGGAAGACCCTGTAGGACCACCGAGAAGGGAGAACATGTACTGCATCAGCCCACCCTTCCAGGGATCAGCAGGCCAGTGACACTCTGGGACAAGTAGTGAAACCCTGGAAAGTGCAACTTATGTTCCCAGAATTAGGCACCTTGGGAAGATACTGCCATGAGGCTGGGGAAAAATGAGGTCAAGTGAGGCTTCAAAGAGACCCTCATTCATATTTAAGGAAACCACCCCAAAGAAACTCTTCAACAAGGAAGCACCCAGCACCTCAACAATCTGGCCCTGGCCTCCCCTCTGGTTTCATCTAGCACCACCCTTTCCAGTGCACTCCCTGTTTCAGATATACTGTAGGAGAAACCCAAATTCATTTACTCTCCCTCAGTCCTCAGTAGCTTTGCAGATTCTGTTCCCTCTACCTGGACTCTTTCTTCCCCTGGGTTTGGGCAGGAGCTCCATTGAGTTTGCACATCCTCCAGGAAGCCTGCCTGGCTGCCCACCCACCTCCCCTCCATCCGTGCTCCAACCAGCCCTCTGGACTTTCCCCATCAGGGCACCACCACCTTGCACTGCGACTGCAATCTTGTCTGCCACCCCCACTAGGCTGCCCAGAGACTGTGCCTTTAATCTCTGGAACAAGGTAACCAGAATGGACCACGTCCTCCTCCCTCCTGTTGCAAACTTCCACCTGTGATGACCAGCCCACCGTGCTGCTTTTCAAAGCTAATCCCCTCAGTCCCTTTCCAGGCCCCTCAGTGGCTCATTCCCTCATTTAGACCCATCATTCCTGTCTCCCTGCCCAGCCTCCTGTCCTCCAGGCCCCTCAGGCCCCAGCCCCGGCCCACTGCAGCCACACCTGGCCAGAAGCTCCTTGGTCTGGTCAGTGAGGATGGCACTGTCTGCTTTCACCATACAGGCCAGCGCAGAGATGACACCTGCCTTCAGAAGCCGCTTCACCCGCATGTCTATAAAGTCCTTCTTGTCCTGGGGAGATGAAAAGGGTGGCAGTGGAGAAGAGGCCTGCATGCCAGGCCAATTTGTATTGGAACCAATGACAGTACATACCTGAATTCTTCAGGTAGGTTGAATGGCCCCCAGAGAGACCCACATCCTAATCCCTAGAACCTGTGAATGTATGACTTTACAAAAGCAAAAGTGACCTTGAAGATGAGACTAAGGATCTGGAGATGGGAAGATAATCTTAGATTATGGGGGTGGGGTCAATGTAATCACAGGGTTTTTATAAAAAGGGAGGCCGGGGCTGGGCACAGTGGCTCATGCCTGTAATCCCAGGACTTTAAGTGTCCAAGGTGGGAGGATCACTTGGAACTAGAAGCTCAAGATCAACATGAGCAACATGGCTCAAGACTCCATCTCTACAAAAAAATTCAAAAATTAGCCAGATATGGCTGGACGCTGTGGCTCATGCCTGTAATCCCAGCACTCTGAGAGGCCAAGGCAGGTGAATTGCCTAAACTCACGAGTTCAAGACCAGCCTGAGCTAGAGTGAGACCCCAGTCTCTAAAAAAATAGCCAGGTGTTGTGGCAGGCACCTGTAGTCCCAACTATTCAGGCAGGTGAAGCAAGAGAATCACTTGAGCCCAAGAATTTGAGGTTGCTGTGAGCTATGACGTCACAGCACTCTACCAGGGGTGACAAAGGGAGACTTTGTCTCAGAATAATAAAAATAAAAAACAAAAACATGCCAGGTGTGGTGGCATGCACCTGTAGTCCCAGCTACTCAGGAGACTGAGGCAGGACGATCTGTTGAGCCAAAGGTTTCAGGCTGCAGTGAGCTGTGATTGGGCCACTGCACTCCAGCCTTTAAAAAAAAAAAAGGGTTGGGGAGGGAGGCAGGAAGAACAGAGTTAGTGCTAAATGTGAAAATGGAAGGGAAGCAAGAGGTTGAAGGAATGTAGGTGGCTCCTAGAAGCTGAAAAGGTAAGAAAACAGATTCTTCCATCCAGCTTCCAGAAGGAACCAGTTGACACCTTCATTTTAGCCCAGTGAGACTGCTTTTAAGACTTCTGACCTCTAGAACTGTAAGAAAATAACTGCTATTTTAGGTCATTGTGTTTCTGGCAGCATGCTGTACAAGCAATCTTAGATACCCTTCTTCAGAGCCCTTTTCTCAGACAACTGCCAAGGGGTACCCAGCATGTCTTTCCTGAGCGCTGATACTGTAAGATAATCAACCCCAAAGACCCTCTCATTCACAGAGGAGTGAAATAAAGGAATGATGATCTAAAACCTCAGATGAGGCTCGGCGCCTGTGGCTCAAGTGGCTAAGGCGCCAGCCACATACACCTAAGGTGGCGGGTTCGAATCCCCAGCCCGGGCCCGCCAAATAACAATGATGGCTGCAACCAAAAAATAGCCGGGCGTTGTGGTGGGTGCCTGTGGTCCCAGCTACTTGGGAGGCGGAGGCAGGAGACTCGCTTGAGCCCAGGAGTTGGAGGTTGCTGTAAGCTGTGATGCCACAGCACTCTACCTAGGGGGACAGCTTGAGGCTCTGTCTCAAAAAAATAAAAAAATAAAAATAAATAAACGAAACCTCAGATGACCCTTTTCTTGGGGGCGGGGAGAGAATATAGGCAGGAGTAAAAGGAGATGAGACAGCAGATGAAGCTGCCACAACAATGGATTGGGTTTTCCTGGAAAGCCATAGTCAATCCAGGGTTGCACAATCACCACTGACAATCCTCAGGGTGGGGATTAGTCAGGAAGTGGATGATGGTCACGGGCAACCTTTAGAAACCACAGACAAACTTTGCAGCCACAGAACACTCATCTCTGCTCTCGCCTTGAGGATATCCTCTGAACTTTTACAAACGGTGCAGAGAATGCCACGGCAATGTGGAAAACACAAAATCATAGCTATATCCTGGTAACAACTGTGAAAACAAAAAACGTGCTAAGAGGCCAAGCGTGGTAGCTCATGCTTGTAATCCTAGCACTCTGGGAGGCTGAGGCAGGTAGATTGCTTGAGCTCATAGTTTCGACACCAGCCTGAGCAAAATCGAGACCCCCATCTCTACTAAAAATACAAAAACTGAGGCAAGAGGATCTCTTGAGCCCGAGAGTTGGAGGCTACTGTGAGCTATAATGCCACAGCACTCTACCCAGGGTGACAGCTTGAGACTCTGTCCCCAGGGCGGGAAAAATATGCTAAGAATAAACAAAAGCTCTGGTAAGTAACAAGACATACCAAAATGCCAACAGTGGTCATGCGGAGACAATGTTGTTATGAGTGGTTATTCTCTGTTATCTATTTTTTTTTTCATTTCTTTACGAAGCATGATTATATCACTTTGGGGGGCAGGGTTAATGCACATGATTTTACTGGCTGGGGATATACCCATATGCAAACCACACCTTGCGTACAGGGAAGCACCAGGGAGGAAGGGCCCCAGACTTAGCTCCCACATTACAAATCCAGCCATCCCAGAAAACTCACATCATTATCAGTTCTGGAAACATGATATAAAATTGTCTTATATCTAACCCACATGTAATAAACGTAAAATGCTAAGGTTCCTCAGGTCTTTTTTTCTCAGGCTGCAAAATTAAAACTAAGAAAAAACATGAGCGCTATCTGGTGGGCACATTAATCATCGTCCTCTTCAATTGCTCTGAAGCATCATTTTATCCTCCATCCTCCCAAACACACCTGCATAGCACCTGTCACCACTCTGTCCCATGCCATCTTTTCTGGAGGCCTGCTGGTACAGACCTTTCCCGGGCCATCTCTGCACCCACCTTGGGGTGTTCCTCGGGGACGTGCTGCTTGGAGAACTTGGCAAGCTGAACGAGCTCCGGGATGACCTCCTTGACATCATAGCTGTTTGTGCAGTTCACCAGGGTGGTGGCCACTGAGTACAGGATGGTCTTATCACTGCTCTGAAGCCACAAGATGGGGGGAGGCAGAAAAGATGCGTTAAGGCTTGGTGCCCGTAGCTCAGTGGTTAGGGTGCTGGCCACAGACACTGGAGCTGGAGGGTTCGAACCTGGCCCAGGCCTGCTAAACAACAATGACAACAACAAAAATATATCCAGGCATGTGGCGGGTGCTTATAGTCCCAGCTACTTGGGAGGCTGAAGCAAGAGAATCTCTTAAGCCCAAGAGTTGGAGGTTGCTGTGAGCTGTGATGCCAAGGCACTCTAC
>NW_003852507.1:6868775-6873819 GCF_000181295.1 Otolemur garnettii | reverse complement strand
AAAAAAAAAAAAAAGACACTTAAGATGGCTCCTTCGAAGGGCCAGCAAGTTGGGTAGGGAGGAGTGCTCCTAGCACAGAAAGAGAGGGGTGGCTCTGCTCATAAAGGCAGCAATAAATATTTCCTGGGCACTCGACAGTTTCCCCGACAGAGAGGAGGAACCTTCTCCCGGTGGCTGGGCGAGGTGACTCAAGCCTGTAATCCTCGCACCATGGGAGGCAGCAGCAGGTGGATTGCCTGAGCTCAGGAGTTCGAGACCAGCCTGAGCAAGAGGCAGACCCCATCTCTAAAAATAGCCAGGCACTGTGGTGGGTACCCATAGTCCTGGCTACTTGGGAGGCTGAGGCAAGAGAATCACTTGAGCCCAAGAGTTTGAGCTATGACGCCACAGCACTCAACCCCAGAGCAACTGAGGCACTGGTTCAAAACAAACAACAAAAAAGGAATCTTCCCCTCAAGCACCTTGTTTTGTGCGTCTTTCAAAAGCCCCCTCAATGTCGAAACTAATCGATCAAAAACACAATTCAAGAGGAGGGAAAAGGGGGTTGGTAAATTCCCACTGAAGGGGTATAAGGGAGGGGTATGCGGCATACTTCTTGAGTGAAGGACTCAGCTGCAACTTGTACTTGACCTTGCCAATCCAAACAATGTATGCTAATCATATGTATCCTTATAGTAATCTGAATTTTTTTTTAATTTTGATTAACTATCCTCAAAGTACAAAAAAAAAAAGCCCAGTCTGACACTTTCCCATCCAACTGGGTTGGAGATGGGGTCAAAGTTGGACACCCTCTGGTCTGGCCCTGGTGAAAATCCCTCCCACACTTCTTCCCTTTGCTGATTGAAAAGAGCCAGGAAGTTGACCCAGCAGAGGAAGGGAGGGGTCTGGGAGAAGGGGGAAGAAAGGGGCCCACACAGGCTAGATGCTGTCTCTTGGTCCCTCAAGACCTCCCTTCCAGAAGGCTCAGAAAAACATACTGTCCTGTTGTTCATCTGCCCACTGCCTGGAATGCATAACGAGCAGCAGTGAGTCCATTCCACAGTCAGGGAGGATGAGGGTCCGGAAGAGGGAAATGACCGATCCAGGTTTACAGTAGGGTAAGGGGTAGAGACAGAATGAGGATACAGGGGCCCAGTCCCTGTGGGCCTGGACCCAGGAGATCTTTCCTGAGGAATCAGCTTAGAGAGCAATCTCCACACTTGCCTTGGCCAGCTCAAACATGGCCTGCAGGGCCGGGATGTCCTGGACAAAGTCATCCTTCACATCGGCGTCCAGCGTGAGGTAGGCCAGGCCCTCCACTGCCCAGCGCCGGGTGCGGGTGTCTATGGACGCATTGCACAGCCACCTGGAAGTGGGGAAGAGCTGCTGGGAAGGGTGCCAGGGTCAAGAGAGTGAAGTGACTTCGGGGTAGTGGGCAGCAAGGGAGGCCCTTTTACTACCTGGTGTCCATGAGTGCACACCCCAGAGGCCCCTACACGGGAGCTGGGAGGAGAGAGAGGGTCGGGGGAGTACAGGCCCCTTACTTGCGGCACTGTTTGGCCAGCTTCTCTGTGGACCCTTCAGCAAACTGCCTGAGACCATAGTCTGTGCCGCCTGCAGAGCCGAGCTTACAGAGACCCTGTAGAGAAGGGGAGACGCCACAACTTGGGGACGAGGCCATGCTCAAACAGTTCCCTGTGGTCAGGACACTTTTTCCCGCTTTCATTGTCTGGATATACCTCTACACAGACTATAATACTTAGGTGGGCCCCAGAAGCACCTTCCCTGATGCTTCTAGGTTAGGGTCAATGCTAGCAAGGCAGCAGGGTCTTACCCTGCCCCTTTCCCCACTACTGACCTTATAGATGTTTCATGTCTGGCCATTCTGAAAAACCAGAATAAGGCCAGGTGCAGTGGAACCTTCTAGCATCCTGGAAGGCCAAGGCAGGTTCATTGCTTGATCTCAGGACTTTGAGACCAGCCTGAGCAAGAGCAAGACCGCATCTCTAAAACAATAGCCAGCCTGTAGTCCCAGCTACTTGGGAGGCTGAGGCGAGAGAATCACTTGAGCCCAAAAGTTTGAGGTTGCTGTGAACTATGATGCCAAGACATTCTACCCAGGTACCCAGGGCAACAGTGTGAGACTCTGTCTCAAAAGAAGAAATAAAGAATTAAAAGAAAAAAAAAATCAGCATAAGACAACGCTAATGATATCTGAAAATCAATGGTAAACCTTGTTATGGCACCAGAAAACTGGCAGATTAATCTCACCTTGTGGATAATAGATTCGATGTGCAAAATTTTACCCAAGGGGAATTGGACTCCTCTCAGTGAGGAAAAAAAATGTTTTCCATGAGAGCAAACTCGCAATGGCAGAAGCTAAAGTTAGTTTTTTAAAAACTGATGTGAACAAAAAGGTAGCAGTGACTCCTTTTCAACTGTAATTGTTTAAAAGAAAAAATATCTGGCTCAGTGCCTGTGGCTCAAGCAGCTAAGGCACCAGCCACATACACCAGAGCTGGTGGGTTTGAATCCAGCCCGGGCCCACCAAACAACAATGACAACTACAACCAAAAAATAGCCAGGCATTGTGGCCAGTGCCTATAATCCCAGCTACTTGGGAGGCTGAGGCGAGAGAATTGCTTAAGCCCAGGAGTTTGAGGTTGCTGTGAGCTGTGATGCCACAGCACTCTACTGAGGGTGACAGCTTGAGGCTCTGTCTAAAAAAAAAAAAAAGAAGAAAAGAAAGAAAAGAAAAGAATTTCGGTAAAATGAAGCGAATGAAGGAAACAAATAGACTTTTTGGATTTTCTCGGAAAACACTTTGTAGACACAAGCTTATCAGGGTTAGTGCTGTCCATAAGCATGAAGGCTTCTGAGCATCCTTGGGCTCCACGGCAGAGCCCAGCACCCTGAATGGACGTCCTCACAGCCCCCGCCTATCAGCCTGTTCTGCAGAGGCTGTGCATGGGCCCCGGTGCGCCCCCACCCAGGACAGACGTCCTGACTCATTCCTCCTGGTGTCCCTGGGGCCTGGCCTGGCGTCGGGTTCCAGGAGGGTGGGTGGCACCACGCCCTCTCACCACCAGCGTGCGGATCTTGATCTTCTCGTTTTTGGTGGTCTTGTAGATCTGCTTGAGCAGGGACACGCCATTGGTGATGATGAAGGTGGCGCGGCTGAGCTTAGTGGAGGCGTGGATGAGGGCCTCCACGGCCACCAGCTGGTCCGTCTCACGCTCCGAGCCACACAGTGCCACCATCATCTCCATCACACCTTTCAGTCCCAGCAGCTGATTGCCCAGGTCAAAGGGGCCCTGAAGGATCCCTGACACTGTCTGGATGGCATTCAGGTTCTTGTCCATGTCCTGGGGGTCAAACTTGCCCCTAAAACAGAGGGCAGGGTGGTCAAGAGAACTGGCCTTTAAGGTGGAAAGAGTGTGAGATTTACACTCTGCCTCCACCATTCAGGTGCTGTGTGACATGGGGCAATTCGCTGACGCTCTCAGAGCCTCAGCTCCTCCTCAGAGTGAGGATAAATGACACTACAGAGGTGACTCAGGGGTTGACATGCAGGAAATTCATTAGAGAGACTCTTGGGAAGAGAAGGAAGCGGGACTGGGCACAGGGAGGTACTGGGCTGCAAACCAGTCCCCACAGAGCCTCGGCCTGAGAAGAGTTCTGAAGCTGGGACGCCCTTGTTACAAGCTGGGATGAGTCTTGAATACCAGCTGCCTGGGAAGGTGACAGCTCTCCTCTCTCCTCAGCTGAAGTGTCAAAGAGAGGTGACAGCTGTCAGCTAGCAGCCTCTGCATCGGAACAGTACGGCAACCACAACCACACAAAGGGGCCCACACAGGGCCCGGCGCACTGCACCACCCTGCAACACAGCCTCAGCTAGTCACTCCTGTCTGGTGACCTGGTCTCAGTGCCTTCCCCTGTTAGTGAGAGTGTGGGCTTGATGTCTGGCCAAGTTCCACCTTGCTTTCAGGATCTCCTGTCACCTACTCTGGGACAGAGTCTCTGCATGGGGATGTCAGGAGTGACCTGGCTTCTGATGCTTCTGTGACCTGCCCAGGTCAGTTCCACACCATCTCCGGGCAGATGTGCATAGTAGACATGCAGATGTGTATGAATGAAAGAAGGTGGCAAGGACTGGCAGGAGAACATCACGCTGAGAGTCTGAGACCTGGGCTCTGGCCTCATATCTTCCTCTGACTGCGGGGGACCTTGGGCAAGTCTCTCTGGGCAGAGGAGTCAGCTTTGGAAGCTGAGAGCCCCTCCAGCTTGGGCATTCTGCACCTCAGGTCCCCACCCAGCACCAAGAAACCAGAGCCTTTTGCGTGAGTCGAGGTCAGCCCTTGGAGCTGTTTCCTGATGCCAACTGGTGCCCAGATGTCCCCATAGCCCCTCCCTGATGGGACAGCTGTAGCACATCCTTGCTGCTGAGTGACCAGAAGAGGCCTCCATCAAAAAGCTCCAAAGAGGACTAGCTGAGGGACAGTAACTGGTAATCAGTTTGGGTTATCCTAAGGGACTCAAGGTGTGAGCAGGAAAAGCTGAAGCTGAGGAAGAGAAAGACAGAGATGCCAGAGGAGCTTTAAGCAAACCAGAGTCAGGAATTAGTAGACGCTGTGGGGCAGAGCAGAGGTTGGCAGATCTGGGCAGCAGAGGATGACTTGTGCATGTTAAAGAGTTAAAAGAAAAAGATGAGAAAAAGACTTATAGGTGTATGTCCTGCAAATACTAAAATGTTTACTCTCTGGCTTGCCTTTTATAGAAAAAGTCTGTCAGCACCTGGAATAGAGAAAGGAAAGGCAGAGTAAAGGGGGGGGTCTCCCCCATCTCCAACTCACGTGGAGTCTTCACTGCACCTGGAGCACTTGTGAGCATGCAGCTTCCGGGGCCACACCAAGGCCACTGAGCTAAGGGCAAGTGTCTCAGAAACCTGAATAATTTACAACTTTGAGAATCATTGCAACAAAAGGTTAAAAAGCTGTGTAATAGGCTTAGCGCCTATAGCTCAACCGGCTAAGGCGCCAGCCACGTACACCTAAGGTGGCGGGTT
>NW_003852507.1:6864407-6868572 GCF_000181295.1 Otolemur garnettii | reverse complement strand
AAAAAAAAAAAAAAAAAAAAGCTGTGTAATAGAGGGAAAAGAAGGATGGGGGCTCATAAAGAGAAACAGAGCCCCACAGAGAGACACCTGAACCACAGTGATGCCCGAGCAGAGGAGAGAAGACCCAGGAACTTCAGTGGCTGAAGGCCCCACCCTGGTCTAGCCTCTGCAAAGCCACATGTCCCTAAAGTCTCCCAGAGCCAGGCCTCCCTCTTTGTCTTTTGAAGCCAGAGACAAGTTTAAAATACATCCAAAAAAGATTTTGACATGCCTCCCTTCAAAAGAGGAAACCTAATTCTCTCCCTCAAATGGAGACCAGTCTTACTGACTTGCTCCTAATAAATGTGGCAGACAGTGTGTGACTTCTGAGATTATAGAAGACCTTGCCCCTTCTGCCTGGCTTCCTCTTGGTCACTCACTGGGAGAAGCTAGCTGCCATATAGTAAGGACACTTCAACAGCCTGTGGAGGCTGAGTGCGGTGGCTCACACCTGTAATCCTAGCACTTTGGGAGGTCAAGGTGGGTGGACTGCTTGAGCTCATGAGTTTCAGACCAGGCTGAGCAAGCACAAGACCACATCTCTACTAAAAATAGAAAAACTAGCCAGGCATTGGGGGGGGAGGGGGGCTATAATCCCACCTACTTGGGAGGCTAAGGGAAAAGGATTAATTGAGGCCAAAAGTTTGAGGTTGCTGTAAGCTATGATGCCACAGCACTCTATGGAGGGCAACAAAGTAAAACTCTGTCTCAAAAAAAAAAAAAAAACAGCCTGTGGAAAGATCCACATGGGGATAAAGTGAGGCCTCCCACCAAACAGCCCAGCAGCCACATGCCATTCATGTACGTGCGCCATCTTGGAAGCAGATCCTCCAGCCCCAGTCAAGCCTTCAGATGGCTACAGCCCCAGCCTGCATGTGACTGTAACTTCACAAGAGACTCCAAGCCAAAACCACTTAGCCAAACCACTCCCAGGTTCTTCTTCTACCATGAGGTGATAAATGATTGTTGTCGCTTTAAGCCACTACATTTTGGGATAATCTGTTACACAGCCATAGATAACTGATACACAGCCTGACTCACGTGATGTATTCCTCACAGATCTTGCGGAAGTGATCTCGCTCTGGGTCACAGCGCAGGTCGTCGTAGAGCTTGTTGATGAGGATAGAAGCCAGCATGCGAGTGTTGTCCGTCAGGGGCAGGCAGGATGGCAGATCTGGAACCTGCCCCACCACCTTCAGGATCTTCCTCAGGCCTGCAGGGTAGACAGCAGGGAGCATAGGATGCTTGCTGAGCTCTGCGCTCACAAACACAAGACCATCCCATCACCAGCTTCTCTCCAGCCTTCTCTGCAGGTGACACATGGTTTATGAGAATCATGTAACGATGTGTAAGAGAAGGGAGTGGAGAGACCCAGGTTCAGTCTGGGCCTGGTGGCTTCTGCCCATATTCATTTTGGGAGACCAAGGTGGGAGGATCACTTGAGCCCAGGAGTTTCAGACCAGCTAGAGTAACCCAGCAATATGCTGTCCCTCAAGGGGAAAAACAAATTAGCCCAGTGTCAATTAGCCCAATTGCTCTTGCTCAGGCTGGTTTGCTCAGGTTCAACTCCTGGGCTCAAGCAATCCTCTCACGTTGCCTGCCCAAAATGTCAGGAGTATAGGTGTGAACCACTCGCCCAGCCAGTTTTTTTGTTTTTTGAGTTTTTTAGAGACAAGGTCTCACTGAGTCACCCAGGATGGAGTGCAGTGGCATGGTCCTAGCTCACTGCACTCAGCTACTGCTTCACAAGTAGCTGGAATTATAGGCATGAGCCACCGCGCTGGTTTAACATTTTTTTTAATTTTATATATATATTTTGAAATAAGAGTCTTATTTTGTTACCCTTGGTAGAGTGCCATGGTGTCATAGCTCACAGCAATCTCAAACTCAAGCTCAGGAATTTGAGACCAGCCTGAGCAAGAGTGAGACCCAATCTCTATAAAAAACTAGCCAGTGTTGTGGCGGGTGCCTGTAGTCCCAGAAGGCTGAGGCAAGAGGATCACTTGAGCCCACGTTGGTGAAATCTGACTTGTTTTTTCACACTTGCCCCATTTGTTAGGTAACTCCACCGAGATGTTTTAGGGTAGGTTTGGGTACTTTCTGGGTGTGTTCAGGCCCTAACTTACATCTTCCGCCTTTTCCCAGCTCTTTGGTTGGGACTAAAGACGCCTTCCCAGCAAGTCTCATCGCTTTTACTTTCTGCTCAGTGCCCAGCACCCTGGTGCCCACCTGAAAGGCCCCAAACCCTCCCACCTCCTCACCATTATCCACCACGTAGACAGTGCGCGAGTTGTCGTGCATGGCAAGGTCCTTCCTCGGGACGTTCTTATTGAGCAGGTTCAGCGCCTGGTCCCTGCCCAGGCCAGACACCTTCTTACTGACCAGCATGTCCAGCAGGTGGCTGGTGATCTGCTTCAGGTCCTTCTTGGTGTCTGAGGAACCGGAGGACAGAGGTAAATAGACAAGTGTGGGGAGACTGAGATTGAAGACCCAAGAGTGGCACAGGGTGAGGCTCTGGACACACTGAATCCGCTGCTTTCTGGACATGTAAATTTCCCAGGAGAGTATAGTATTGCCCATATCAGCCCCCAAAGGGGAAGAAATTCCTATACAACATCCCCCAGGTGGTCCTCCAGACACCCAGAACACTGACTTCTATGACAACCCACTCCATCCTTGGACAGCAATGGTTCTTAGAAAGCTCTTCACTCCCACCAGTGACTGGCAGAGCTCCAGGGACACTTCCTATAGTTTTTAATAAACTGATTGAGTAAAATGTTATCCAGAGAGGAAATTTATACTCCTCATAGACATTTTACTCCCCACAGACCCAGGCATGCTGAGAGCCTGAATTCGGGCCTCTGCCTATGACACTAGGACCTTCCCTCTCACTGTGGATCTAACAAAGTAAATGCCTCTTCCTGATTTTGCCCCGTCTGACCTCCCTGAGACTTATGGATTTTGGTACTCATTCTGGGATGGAGCCCAAAGGGAGGTAGCCAGGCAGAAAATAAACAACATGTCAGATACAACAACTGCTGGAGGAATGGGGCTCTGTAACTCGGAGAAGGGAAGACAAAAGTGGACGTGACAGGTTGTTTTCCGTTAAAAGTGTGTCATAAGAGTGAGATAACACAGCTACTCGGGAGGCTGAGGCAAGAGAATCGCCTGAGCCTAAGAGCTGGAGGTTGCTGTGAGCTGTGACACCACAGCACTCTACCAAGGGTGACAAAGTGATATGCTGTTTCTAGAAAAATAAATAAAAATTTAAAAAAAGACTAAGATAACAGACTTAGTCTGTGAAGCTCCAAGAGGCACAGCTGGGACCAGGGGTGGATAGAAGCTCGAAGGCGAGAGATTCAAAATCGACAGGTGGAAGAATTTCGTAGAAGAGATGCCCACCCCAAAGCAGTCGTGGAAGACTGTGCACTGGTGGCCCCCAGGAAGCACACTGTTGGAATTCACGCTTAGGGGACCTCCTCCCACGCTGGCCCCGGGCTGCTTATGTGACCCGTGACACAACCAGAGACTTAAAAAGCCCTTGCACACGGGAATTTGTCCATTTAGAATCAGCCACCATGTTATAAAGGAACCCATCGTGGCCACTACAGAGGCCTGGGGGAAAAAAACCGAGGTCTCCTGTCTAACATCTTTAGTTAACCACCAGCCATACAAGCAGAGCCATCTAGAACCTTCCAAAAGTTCTAGCTCAGAGAAAGGAAGGGACTAGCTGACCACTGCTGGAGGAAGTCAGAGCTGTATCAAGAATCAGGGCTCCAAAAGATTAATATTAATAATCGATAAATAACTCAATGACTAAATTTTAAAAATTGATATCCCAACAGATAAAAATAGGCAACAACGTGAACAAACCATCTAAAGACAAAGAAATCCAAACGGCTAACAAAAATAAAGAAAAATGGTCAAGCTCACCAGTAATTTCTTTTGATTCAAACAAGATAACTTTTAACTAATGAATTGAAAAAAATATTTTATTTATTTTTTGAGACAGTCTCATTATGTCACCCTCAGTAGAGTGTCGTGGCGTCACAGCTCACAGCAACCTCAAACTCTTGGGCTCAAGCAATTCTCTTGCCTCAGCCTCCCAAGTAGCTGGGGCTACAGG
>NW_003852507.1:6858627-6864031 GCF_000181295.1 Otolemur garnettii | reverse complement strand
AAAAAAAAAAAAAAAAGGTAGCATTCAAATCTGAGAATGTGTTGACATGGAAACTCCCAGCACTACTTGGTCAGAGTACAAATTGATGCACCCTCTCAGAAAGGAATTGGAAGGCCAGATGAAGGAACTTTAGTCATGTTCAAGGCCTTAGACTTAGTACTCCCATTTCTAGGAACCTGTCCCAAGGAAATAACGATGAATGTAAACATTAATTTATGTAAAGAATGGCTGTCGAAGAGTTTTGCATAAGCACGCAAATTGAAAACAACCTAAATCTCCAATGATGTATAGCTGGTTGATGAATTATAATATGTCCACACAGGGGCATCTTTTGAAATGATTTTCATTAAAATCAAGTTTTCTGCATGAACCTGCCCCTGTGAGCCTCCCAGCCAGAGCAGGAACTTCCAAACTGATGCCTAAGAACTGATTGTGCAGGAAGAAGCATGAGTCTGTGTGTACATATAGTAAGAAATAAATATAAAATTGCTAACTATAAAAGAATTTTTTAAAAAATATTAGATGGAATGCAATACTAAAATAATGCTCATTGAAGAGAAAACATAAAACTATTCATAGTAGAATTCCAATTTTGTTGACTAGATATGTGTATGGATGAATAGGAAAAGGAAAGATATAAGAGGTAGGGGTGTCCAACCTATGGCCGTGGGCTGCGTGCAGATTACTGGAAGACTGTCTTGCTTATCTGTGGTCTCAGATATCATGAAAAGTATGTATGAACCTTTCCTTTGTTCATCAGCTTCAGTTAGTGTTTGTGTATTTAATGTATGGCCTGAGATCATTCTTATTCTTCCAATATGCAGCAGAAAAGCAAAAAGGTTGGACACCCCTGAATCACAGTTGTGATAATAGTGGTTAAATGAATGGGTGACTATAGGCGATTTTTTTTAATCTTTACATAGTTCTATGTTTTTCTAAATTTCTCCAGGAAGCCTCTGTTACTTTTTAAGAATGGTAGTAAAAGGTATGTAGTATATACATTAAAATGCATGTAATACACACATAAAATTTAGCATTTTAATCATGTTCAGGGGCAGCAACCTTACTCACAGTTTTATGCAGCCATCACCATAATCCAGCCACAGAACTCTTCTCATCCTGCAAAACTGAAACTCTCTCCCCATGAAACAACAATTCTCCCTTCCCCCTCCTCTAGCTCCTGACAGACACCTACTTTCTGCCTCCACGGATCTGACCGCTCTAAGTACCTCCTGTGAGTTGACTCCTGCAGTATTTCTCCTTTTGTGGCTGCCTTATTTCACTAGCATAAAGTCCTCCAGGTTCACCCATGTTGTAGCATGAGTCCAAAGACTGAATCATATCCCACTGAGTGTCTGCACTGCATTGTGCTTATACGGCTATCTGCCAATGGATGCTCGGGCTGTTCCCCTCTTCTGTGAATACTTCTGCTCTGCCTCTGTTGCTTTCACAACCAGAAAATACAAACAACAATAAAACCAAGCCACCTCCACACACAGGGAATGCCCAGTCTGTGCTGATGACTGACTCTCTCCTCCTTCCCCTATATCCTTGAACTCAACGTCGTCTCCTACCTAGAACCAGGGCCTCCTCCTTCCCTCGATGCTCCTGCTTGTCCTCCCCAGACAGGGAGTCGATGACGGCTTGGAGCAGGTTGCAGACAGCCAGGGACATCTCCTCATTCTCCACGGACATGAGGCTGCAGATTCGGTCTATCCGCACAGCATGCAGAATCGCTGTGGCCTAGACCCCCAGCGAGAACCACAGTCAACCTCCCTGCCCCCTCTTCCAGCTGCCATGCTGGTTACAGGGTGTGTGATAACCATCCCCATCCCACCCTATGTAGTAGGGAAATAGTCCAAGAGGTTGATGCCTCATGGGGCCCCCAGTCCTGGAAAGCTCTTGACACAGCCATGTCCCTTTCCAGAGATCACAGCTGTGCAGCCCCAGAGAGTGGCCACTCGCCCCCTGGAGCTGTCGGGCACTTGTAATGTGGCAAGACCACATTTAAATGTGCTGTGAGTGTAAAATACACAAGGGGTTTCAAAGACTTAGCCTGGAAAATAGGAAATATAATAGCCTTTGCATTCACCTCTTCCCCAGAAACCACTTTCAATAACCTAATCTTTGCTGAACTAGAACCCATTTCCAGTTCAGAGATAAAAAGAACTGGAGTACTCTTTAGAGTAGACTTTGTATCAAATTCTCTTGATGCCGGCCACAGGCCCGACCACGGGAATCACCCTCCAGATACTTGGACCAGCAGCCATCCTCTCCATCTGCCCCAGAGCCAGGCCCTCACCCTGGCTCGGTGGCCACTGCACATGCCAGACAGGGTCCGCACTGCAGCCAGCACCAGCTCAGGCCTCTTAGTGTCCAGAAGCTGCAGCAGCAGGGCCACCCCGTTGCCCTGGAAGATCTTCTCGGCCCCTGCTTCTTCACGGCCTAGGACAATGAGGTTGTTGGCAGCCTAAGGAAGGAAGAGGCAAGGTGGGTCATAGGGATGATATGGCCACCCAGGCTTTGACCATGGACCAAATACAAGAGCCGGTGCAAAGACTGGAGCTTGAGAACATCTGTCTGTTCTCTCACTTTATAATCCTCCTCCTCCTGGAAACTCCCAGGACATAATACAAAAGTAGAAACAAAGCTACTGGCATAAAAACTAAGTTGATATAACATATGGCAGCCATTAAAATCATAAACAAAGAAGGCCAGGCAGGGTGGCTCTTGCCTATAATCCTAACACTCTGGGAGGCTGAGGCAGATGGATTACCTGAGCTCACATGTCCAGCCTGAGCCAGAGCAAGACCCCATCTCTAAAAACAGTCAGGTGTTGTGGTGGGTGCCTATAGTCCCAGCTACTTGGGAAGCTAAGGCAAGACAATCACTTAAGTCCAAGAATTTAAGGTTGCTGTGAGCTGTGACACCACAGCACTCTACCAGGGGCAACAATGTGAGACTCTGCCTCAAAAAATAAATAAATAAAAGTAAAAATAATATAAAATCATAAACAAAAACACTAAGAGCAACTTGAAAAAAAGCATTGGTAAGGCGGTGCCCATAGCTCAGTCAGCAGGGCACCAGCCATATATACCTGGGCTGGCAGGTTCGAACCCGGCCTGGGCCAACTAAAACACAATGACAACTGCAACCAAACAATAGCCAGGCATTGTGGCAGGCGCTTATAGTCCCAACTACTTGGGAGGCTAAGGCAAGAGTTTGAGGTTGCTGTGAGCTGTGACATCACAGCACTCAGACCCAGGGCGACAGCTTGAGACTCTGTCTAAAAAAACAAAAAACCACTGGTAAGTATAATCAGTATCAGATGTTTACTCTGATTGTACTTATGGTAAAATTTAGCTGTGTGTATAATTCTCTTGGGGACAGACCATAAAAAATGAAGTGTTCTCATGTGGAGAATTATTTCCTTTAATGTGGTTTTGGCATTTTTCTGTTTGTTTGTCTATTCAAGGGAATCTGAAATCGTAGAAATTCTCAGGAAGGCAGAAGATGTTGAGCGGAAGGAACACTAGAGTGCTCGCTTCGGCAGCACATGTACTAAAAATTGGAACCATACAGAGAAGATTAGCATGGCCCCTGCACAAGGATGATACGCAAATTCGTGACGCAGTCCATATTTTTATTAAAAAAAGAACACTAGATGGGACCTGAAAGCCCTGGGTTTGAGTTCTGATTCTGCGACCTGTTAGCTGTGTGAGCTTAGGTGAGTCGAGGCACCTCTCTGAGCCTCATCTGTAAAATTAGTTAGTTGAACTAGAAGGGTCCCAGGTCTCCTCCCACCAAAAGCCTTCCACAGTCAGGATACATGAATCTTCAAAGGCCCAGATCTGGAGCAGGAGCTCTCAAGCAGGACTTGAGAACCCAAGGGCTGAGGGAAGAACTCAAGAGGTGGGAGGAAAAGACAGGTGGGCAAAGCGATGGGGAGTAGGGTGCTGTGCAAGGGAAGTGATCACAGCATTCCAGGCAAGCATAACCGCAACCAGCACTATCAGCTAAGGCTTTGCACTTTACCAAACAAAAAAAAACTGGCCAGGTACAGTGGCTCACACCTATAATCCCAGTACTTTAGGAGGCTGAGATGGGAGAATTGCTTGAGGCCAGGTGTTCAAAACCAACCGGAGCAACATAGCAAGACCCCATTTCTACAGAAAATTTTAAAAAAATAAAAGTTGTGGTTTTTTTTTGAGACAGAGTCTTAAGCTGTCGCCCTGAGTAGAATGCTGACGTCACAGCTCACAGCAACCTCAATCTCTTAGGCTCAAGTGATTCTATTATCTCAGCCTCCCAAGTAGGCTCCATTGCTGTTTTACCCCCAATCACTGAGCTATGGGCGCCACCAATAAAAGGGAATATTTTAAAAGTTGTTTTTTGTTGTTGTTTTCTGATTCACTATGTCACCCTTAGTAGAGCGCTGTGGCACCACAGCTCACAGCAACCTCAAACTCTTGGGCCTAAGCAATTCTCTTGCCTTAGTCTCCCATGTAGCTGGGACTACAGGCACCTGCCACAATGCCTGGCTATTTTTTGTTGTAGTTGTCACTGTTGTTTAGCTGGCCTGGGCAGGGCTCGAACCCACCAGCCTCTGTGTATGTGGCTGGCACCATAACCATTGTACTACAGGTACTGAGCCAAAAGTTGTTTTATCTATAACAACTCACTATATCTTCACAAGTATTTGTTATGGAAAAATATGTACATATTTTGTAGATTTATTGACCATAAAATTAACAAAAATTCCCCAGGTCTTGTCTGTCAATCTTACAAATGTGAAACACTCAACTGTTTTTTTCCTCTGAAAAATGAAAAGAAAGAGAATGTGGAAACGCTCTAGATTTGGTTTTAGAGAATGATTGGTAAACATTTTAATATCAAGAATAAACATTGGTAAACATTTTAATTGGTAAACATTTTAATATCAAGAATAATTTCTTTATAATATTTCTCATGGCCAAAATTACAGTGAGGTGAATGAGGCCCTTGTCTTGGGTGCAAAATTTAAAGGGGCAACAAAAAACTCAACAGTGAAGATAAATAAGATTTAATGCAATATTTTTAAAAATAAAAATCAGTACAAAAAAACTCATGATGAACATGAGTTTATGAAAAATTTAAATACTGGGCACTGGAGCTCACACCTGTAATCCTAGCACTCGGGGAGGCTGAGGACAGTGGCTTGCTTGAACTCACGAGTTCAAGACCAGTCTGAGAAATAGCAAGACCCTATCTCTACTAAAAATAGAAAAACTGGGGCAAGAGGATGGCTTGAGCTCAAGAACCTGAAGTTGCTGTGAGCTATAATGCTGTAGCACTCTAGGCAGGGTGCCTGAGTGAGACTGTGTCTCAAAGAAAAGTATAAATAAAGACAGGATCCTAATCTCAG
>NW_003852507.1:6855430-6858410 GCF_000181295.1 Otolemur garnettii | reverse complement strand
GACCCTGGCTGGATTTGAACCCGCCATCTTAGGTGTATGTGGCTGGCGCCTTAGCCACATGAGCCCCAGGTGCCGAGCCGGTATAGTTTTTTAATAGTAAGTATTTGGCCAATTTTCCTTCAATTTCCTCAAGGACACCCCAACTCCCAGCCTCCCTATGCCCCAGAATGGGGCTACTCCCGGGACTGGCAGGTACAGAGTGCGCCCTCTGCTGGATAACTGGCGTTAACCGCGCTCACCTTTTCCAGCTTATCAGCGTCAGTATTTTCGTCCAGGAGGATCTCAAACATCTTTTGCACCCTGGCGTCTGTGGAGAACTGCACACGGAGCTGAGGAGAGAGGAAGGAGCGGGGAAAGAGGCAGGGGCAGTCCACATCATTTCAGTCGGTTCCACATAGTTCACCTCCGTAACTGTAAGACTACCTACCCTGGGCCATGGCGCACTCATTCATTCATTCCACAAACATTGACTGAATGAATAACTACTGTTCCAGATGCTAGGGAGAGAATGGTGAACAAAATCTAGTTACATTCATTGTCCCTTTGGTCATCCCAAAAGTCTTGGAAGGCAAGGGATCATCAGCCTGACTTTAGAATGCTAGTAAACAATGAGCTATGGAGGTGGCGCCAGCCACATACACAGAAGCTGGCGGGTTCTAATCCAGCCCAGGCCTGCTAAACAACAATGATAACTACAACAAAAAAATAGCTGGGTGTTGTGAGCCTGTAGTCCCAGCTACTCAGAAGGCTGAGGCAAGAGAATTGCTTAAGCCCAAGAGTTAGAGGTTGCTGGGAGCTGTGATGCATTGTGAGACTCTGTCTCAAAAAAAAAAAAAAAATTAGCTATAGACATTTAAATAGGAATTAAAGCAAATATGTCTCCTGGCTGAGAAACTTTTTTTTCTTTTCTTTTTTTTAGACTTTGCATTTCATACCTTTAAGTGAGTGTATGTGTGTGTGTGTGTGTGTGTGTGTGTATATATATATATATATTCTTTTGTGTGTGTGTGTGTGAGAGACTCAGTCTTCTTCTGTTGGCCTGGGGTTGAGTGCTGTGGCATCAGCCTAGCTTATAGTAATCTCAAACTCTTGGGCTCAGGGGATCATCTTGCCTCAGACTTTCAAGTAGCTGGGACTACAGGCACCCACCACAACGCCCGGCTAGTTTTTCTATTTTTATTTATTTTTGTTTACTTGTTTATCTTTTTTGAGACAGAGTCTCACTTTATTGCCCTTGGTAGAGTGCCATGGCATCATAGCTCTCAGCAACCTCCAACTCTTGGGCTCAAGTTATTCTCTTGCCTCAGCCTCCCAAGTAGCTGGGACTACAGGTACCCACCACAATGCCCAGCTATTTTTAGAGACAAGGTCTCGCTCTGGCTTAGGCTAATCTCAAAACCTGTGAGCTCAGGCAATCCATGTGCCTTGGCCTCCCGAAGTGTGGGATTACAGGTGTGAGCCACTGCACCCAGCCTAGTTTTTCTATTTTTAGTAGAGACAGTGTCTTGCTCTTGCTTAGGCTGGTCTCAAACTCCTGAACTCAAGCAATCCACCCACCTCAGCCTCCGAGAGTGCTAGGATTACAGGTGTGAGCCACTGCACCTGGCAGGCTCAGAAACTTGAGGCAGTTTGCTAGCACCACTTCCAGGAAAGTGAAACCACTAAGTTTGGATGTCTAGCCCCTCAGGCACCTCACTCGAACCCACTGCTCTAGGTCTTTCCTAAAATGACCCAAATGATCATCACCCCTCATCTCACCAGCCCCTTATGCACCTCCTGCTACTTTGTCCTGCTGGTTCACACTCCCGCCATTTTTTCTGGGGTGGGGGGAGGACTAACTTTTCCCCAATCCTGCTCTGATCTCTTCATTGTTGGTCCTTGAGTCTGCGCCATGGGTAGCAGGCTATGGTCCCACCACAGAGCTGTTCCAGATACACTGGAGTTCTGAATCTTGGGGCAAAGGGCTGATGGATCAATTGCCCTCCTGCTCTTACAGAGAAGAAACCAACATCCCCGAACAGGTCCCTCTGAGATTAGCAGCTGAGCCAGGATTGGGGTGCAGGAGCTGTCTCCGGTCCAGGTTCTCCCCACCCCACTGCATTTTCCTAGAAAAGATGTTACGTTGTTCCTGGGTCCTGACTCCCCTCTATTCCTCCCCAATATCCTCCTCATCCCAGGTAGCTCATGGTACCTAAACAATAAGCTCATGTGGCAAACACACTAAATTAAAGCATTCTTTTCTGAAAGCCTCTGAAATTTAAAAGACCTGTGCTCTAGCCCTGGCTGCTTCATGCACTCACAGACAGTGCGCCTGCTCAGTTTTGCTGTGGAGCCTGTGTCCATGCCATTGCCGTCTGCATCTCAGAACATGGAGATGCCACTGCCCTAACCCATCCCTGCTAGGAATGGGGAGGGGCTGGGCAGTCCAGTTTGTGGGAAGGGGGCCCGGCCTACCTTCTCCTGGATGCTGGTGTTGAGCCTCCTCAGCGTCTCCTGGAAATTCTGGTTCCGTGGCTCCAGGGTGGCACAACGCTGCACATCCTTGAAGGCCTGGTCCAGCTTCCCCAGGCGCTCCAGTGCCTGGCATCGTCGATACAGAGCCTTGATATCCGAGGAGTTGATGTCAATGGCTATTGAGGGGAAACAGGCAGGGCCTCAAGCTGCAGGCCAGTGTCCTCACTGCCCCATGTCCAAAAATGCTCTATAATCACGCTGGGCTTCTGTATCTTCCTTGGAGATTATCCACCCTTATGGACGATCTGGCTCACACCTGCCCTTTGTTAGAGGGACAGGAAGATCCATATAGTCTCAAGGTTAGAAGAGAGTTTAAGGGTCATCTCATCTAATTCCTGATGCTCCAGTCTCGGCTACAGGATCCCAGCCAAGGGCTTAACAAATTGGTGCTTGCATACCTCCAGTAATAGGGAGCTCCCTCCCACTCAAGAGAGCCAGGAGCTGCATTAGAAAACCCTTCCCGGCT
>NW_003852507.1:6843373-6854854 GCF_000181295.1 Otolemur garnettii | reverse complement strand
AAAAAAAAAAAAAAGAAAGAAAACCCTTCCCTCTTCCTACCTGAAATATACTGCCTGTGACTTTGCCAGTTTATCTTAAGTCTAGCCCTGGAACCCTGAGATGAAATCCAATCCTTCTTTCTTGCAACAACCTTTTAGGTACTTGGAAGTAGCTCTCTGTCCCACCTGGGAGTTCCCTTCTCTGGGCTAAATATTGCAGCTCCCTCAACTGCTCCCCAGGGAATGTTTCTAGTCTCTTCACCAGCTGAGTCCTTTCCCTTCTGAACTCACTCAAGACTTTCCCCAACATGACGACCAGCCCCAAACCCAGCACCAACTACCCGAAGGAAAAGGTGAGAGGGCAGGTTTGGGAGCAGGAACCTCACCTCTGGAGGCATCTGAGGCTGCCTGGACGTAGCTCTCCTGAGAAATGGAGGAGGAGAAGAAGACTTGGTTAATGTGGGCCCAGGGCAGAGACAGCCAGAGAGTGTCCCCAGAGTGAGGGAGAGGGCTTCCAGGCTAATAGGGGCCCAGGGAGTGCCCCTTTGCTGGGCATGGAAAAGGAGACAGGCTTTGGCAGCAGGCAAACCCAAGTTTGAATCTCGACTCTGCTAGGACCTAGAGATCTTGGCAAGCTACTGAAGCCCTCTGAGCCCTGAGGGTCTTTTCTTTTCTTTCTTTCTTTCTTTTTTTTTTTTTGTTTTTTAGAGACAGAGTCTCACTTTATCATCCACAGTAGAGTGCTCTGGTGTCACAGCTCACAGCAACCTCCAGCTCTTGGGCTTAGGCGATTCTCTTGCCTCGGCCTCCCAAGTAGCTGGGACTACAGGCACCCACCACGGCACCCAGCTATTTTTTGTTGTTGTTGTTGCAGTTTGGCTGGGGCCGAGTTTGAACCCACCACCCTCAGTATGTGGGGCCAGCACCCCACTCACTGAGCCACAGGCGCTGCCCACCCTGAGTGTCTTTTCTGCAACGTGAATGCAGCTATCTCACAGGGCTGTTACCAAGATGCCGTGAAAGAGCATGTGGAAAGCTCTGGCATTAGGCTGCTTCTGATCTGGGTGAGTTTCTCCCTCTCCAGAGTGGTGGGTCGGGCAGTTGGAGGGACACTTCTCCAGCCTGAAGGGTCCAGGTGAGGCAGCTGGGAAGAGGGACAATTCCTACTCCATATCCTTGCCCCCCAGCCCCGAGGACCCTCCCCCTCCATCCCACCCAGTCGGGCTCCAGACCGTTTTCAGGCCGCAGGCTGCCCGGTTCCGATAGAGTGTGGCCAGCAGGGTCTTGTCCTTGGTCAGCTTCAGGGCCTGGCTGTAGCTCTTCGTCGCAGCCTTGTAGTCCTGAAGCTGGAAATGCCGGTTCCCCTCCTCCTTCAGCTGGACTGCTTCTACCTCTGCCATCTGTGGGGACAGGAGCAGCTCTGTCTGGCCAGTCCCTCACCCCATACACCCCAGATCTGAGGCCCAGGGCTCCAGGCTCCCCTCCCACTAGAGCAGAAGGCAGGATTCTGCCTGGAAAGGACCCACACCAGCACCCTCCAATCCATTGCCCCAGAAGGACATGATAGCATTTTCTTGGAGCTTGGCCCTAGTTGAAATGGGTCTCAGAGTCCCTGTGCCTTAATTCCAGCCCTCCCTGGAGGTGAAGCCACTATGTCAAAGGCCTTGAAAGTCTGTCTTGTCCCTCTCCAGTCCAAGGAACACTGGCCCACCTCACCTTCTCAGCGAGGACAAAGCTTTCAATTGGCCCCTGTGGTGCTGCTCCCTTGAGCTCTCCTGGCTCAGCCTCCAGCCAGCCAGCCTGAGTCTGCACCTCCCAGCCCCCCACAGGGGATTTTATCACCCCTGCCAGTGGCTTCAGACCATATTTGGCCACAGGGGCAGGTGCCCCTGGAGTCTGTCACTGATACTCAGGGCCCTCCTTCTGCGCAGACTGGACAGTCCTGGCCACATGGAGGTGCTGACTGACCACTGCCCGAGCTCCTTATTCAGGGGTGTCCTGAGGGCTCCAGTATTCGTAACCCAAAGAGTGAGAGAAAGATCCAGAAGTTAGGGGAACCCCCACCCCCACCCCGCACGAAGATAATGCTCCTTCTCCACCTCTATCCCAGATAAACAATCTTCCCTCCCTCCCCCCAACCATTGCTATTTCTGGTGCAGAGTGACAGCTGAGGGGCTGACAGACATGGACACACAGAGCAGCTGCCCAGGTCTCCAACCAACTGGAGACTTCCAGAAATGCCTTTCTGTGGGGCTGGAAGGAGGAGCTAAAGTTCCTTCCCTTCTACTACTTGTTCACCACCCCTCAATCCATCTGAATTCACTTGCTGGAAATATCCTTGCTTTTCAGAAAGACCACAGGACTGGCAGCGCCCGTAGCTCAGTGGATAGGGTACCAGCCACATACACCCAGGCTGGCGGGTTTGAACTCGGCCCAGGCCAGCTAAATAATGATGACAACTGCAACAAAAAAATACCCAGGCGTTGTGATGGGCACCTGTAGTCCCAGCTACTTGGGAATCTGAGGCAAGAGAATCGCTTAAGCCCAAGAGTTTGAGGTTGCTGTGAGCTATAATGCCACAGCACTCTACCCATGGCAGCATAGTGAGATTCTGCCTAAAAAAAAAAAAAGACCACAGAACTTGCTAACTCGGGTTAGTGTAAGTCGGTGGATTGTTTGTTCTGGTCTGTTTGTCCCCACTGTATGAGTGAATATATATAGCTGACCTCTCCCACCAGATTGGGAGCTTCCTGAGTGGGCTCTGTGTATCCTGCCTAAGACTGAAATCTCCTAGGGAAAGGGCCGGGGCAGACTGGAGAACTGTATCCCCCCACGCACACACCTGACTGGGAGCTCTCTTGGGACATGTGGAGGCTCCCTCTTCACAAGGGGGTCTTCCTGGAACAAAAGCCGTGTATTCACCATCACAGAGGGGTACGGAGAGCAACAGTGCTTTGGATCCTCTTCTTTTTATAAGGACATCAGTTCTATCTGATTAGGGCTTTATCCGTATGACTTTATTCATTAACCTTTATTACCTTCTTATAGGGCCTATCTCTAAATACAGTTATATTGGGGGTTAGGGTTTCAACATATGGACATAGGGGACAAGGGGCACAATTCATTCCATAACCGCTCCAGACAGAGAAAATTGCACATGCAAAATCACTGATGCAGGAAGGGCCATGACTTGGAAGAACTCGGAAAAGCCAGAAGGATTTAATCTAAAAGAGAGAGGAGATAGCAAGGCTGATTGGACCACTGTAAAAAGTTGGGTTTTTTCCTGCACGTAAGGGAGCCATTGCTGGGGTTTAGGGGAAAGAGTGACAGACTAGATTTTTGGTTTGAAAAGACCACCCTGGCTGCATCGTAGATGGGAGGAGGCATGGAGGGGGAAGGACTCCTCAAGAGACGTTTACAGTGGTCCAGGCAGGAAATGATGATGCTTCCATCCAGAATGTGGCCATGGTGGATGGATAGCTTGAGCTCATAAGTTCGAGACCAGCCTGAGCAAAAGCAAGACTCCTGTCTCTACTAAAAATAGAAAAACCAGCTCGGCGCCTGTGGCTCAAGTGGCTAAGGCACCAGCCACATACACCTAAGGTGGCGGGTTCGAATCCAGCCCAGCCCGCCAACAACAATGATGGCTGCAACCAAAAAATAGCTGGGTGTTGTGGCAGGCGCCTGTGGTCCCCAGCTACTTGGGAGGCTGAGGCAGGAGACTCTCTTAAGCCCAGGAGTTGGAGGTTGCTGTGAGCTGTGGTGCCACAGCACTCTACCCAGAGGGACAGCTTGAGGCTCTGTCTCAAAAAAAAAAAAAAAAAAGAAAAATCAAGGCAAGAGGATTGCTAGAGCCCAAGAGTTTGGCAGTTGCTGTGAGCTATGACACCACAGCACTCTACCCAGGGTGACAGCTTGAGACTCTGTCTCAAAAAAACAAAAAAACAAACAAAAACAGAATGTGGTCATGGAGGTGGAGAGGACAGATTCAAATTGTGTTCATGAGGCAGATTTGACAGAGCCTGAGGCTACTTGGGTGGGGAGGGGGGTAACCAAGGAAGATCCCTTATTTCTGACAAAAGAGCCAAGTGCATTATTCTCTGTTCAGTTCCTCATCTGTAAGGTGAGGAGAAGAGTCCTGTGTGATGATTCAATGAGTTATGTATGGAAAGCACTTAGGACACGCCTGATACATTGCTGTCCTTATTATTGCTTTAAAGTGTTGATAACTGTGGATGTATTTGGAAAAAATAATAACTTCTGCCTTTAACCCAATAGTCGTTTGTGGCTTTGTAAGCCCCCCACCTCGCACCCAGCGGGAGCCCTGAATTTTCAGTTCTCTGCCATTTCCTACCTCTGTGATCTTGGGGAGATTTCGCCTCTCAGAGCCTTGGCTTCCTCATCTGTAAAATGGGACAAGAATCCCTGTTGTGAAGAGTCAAAATGTGATTACTGTATCCTGTAGACACTGGAGGGACTGAGTGGGGAGGCAGTGGAGTACAGGGAGGACCCGCAGCTGAGCCCATTTCCATCTCCAGAGGCCGGGAGCAGCATGACACTTCCCCTCCGCAACAACAGAGGGCGATATGGGCGTCTGCGGCCCTGCCCGACCACGGAGGCGGCGCTCTGTCCCACCGGAGGTCTTTCTTCTCCACGTGGGGACCCAGGATGGCTGCTGCGGTGGTGGTGGGTGTGCGTGGATGGGGGAGGGGGCGTCACTGCAGAGCGTTCGGGCTCGGGTCCGCCAGGCCGGAGGGAGGCGAAGCGGGGGCCTTACGGCCGGCCGGAGAGGCTAACGCCCGGCCCGCTTGTTCGCTCAGGACGAGGCGGCGGCGGGTGACGTCCAGCGGCTGCTAGTGCAGTTCCAGGATGAAGGTGGGCAGCTGTTGGGCTCCCCGTTTGACGTGCCCGTAGACATCACCCCGGACAGGCTGCAGTTAGTGTGCAACGCGCTGCTGGCTCAGGTGAGCGGCCGGCCGGGGC
The DNA here is from genome assembly GCF_000181295.1 of Otolemur garnettii. Lineage (NCBI taxonomy): Eukaryota > Metazoa > Chordata > Mammalia > Primates > Galagidae > Otolemur > Otolemur garnettii. The sequence goes on along the minus strand of NW_003852507.1, from coordinate 6,849,892 downwards.
TAACCCCGCATCCCCTCCCCGGGCGGGTGCGGTGGAGAATCAGGGTACCCAGGTCTGTGGTTCAGGTTTCCTCACTCCCCACCGACTAGTGAATGAGTCCCCACCTACCTCTAAGCCTCCTCTGAAGATGGAATGACTAGGAAAGCGCTTTACACACCGATCATCTGGGTCCACCTGCGATGTGAGGCTGCGTTTTGAACGCACTGTATGTAAGATTTCGTCAATTCCCTGTCACGGCCCCTGGAGATGGGACTCGGTAATATCCTCATTTCACAGTGTTGCCCAGAGGGACTGAATTATTTGCCCGATGCTATGCAGTAAGTAGTTGATTTCTAATTGGAACCCAAATCTGTCAGAGTCAATACCCATGTTCTTAACCTTCAAGCTAGTGTTTACAGATGTACTCTCCTGTGGAAGGAGAGGGTGTTCTAAAATGCAGTTCCTGGGCCCCACCCCAGATTTACTAAACCAGACTTTAGGGTGAAGCCAAGAGTCCATATTTTTAACCAGCTTTTTGAATGCTTCTTACACAAATACAGCATGTGTAATGGTTTGGAAAACACTGCATGAGACCGTATACTAACCCTAATCCCGGACCTTAGTGTTCTTTTTGAAGAACCCTATAGAACCGGGATTAGTCATTAGTAATGGGACTCAGTTGCTCTGAGCCTCCTCTTTTGTTATCTGTCAAGTAGGAATATTAATGTCTACTTCCCAAGTGGTTGTGAGATAAAGATTTCAAAGTGGTGTGTAAGTCTCCTGCCATTGCTGTTCAAGAATTTAAAAAGTCTGGCTTGGCACTTGTGGCTCAAGTGGCTAAGGCGCCAGCCACATACACCTAAGGTGGCAGGTTCGAATCCAGCCCGGGCCTGCCAAAACAACAATGATGGCTGCAACCAAAAAATAGCCGGGTGTTGTGGCAGGCGCCTGTGGTCCCAGCTACTTGGGAGGCGGAGGCGAGAGACTTGCTTGAGCCCAGGAGTTGGAGGTTGCTGTGAGCTGTGATGCTACAGCACTCTACCCAAGGGGATAGCTTGAGGCTCTGTTTAAAAAAAAAAAAAAAAAGAATTTAAAAAGTCTTACTCAATTGGAAATGAAGTGGGTATCCCAAGAGGAGTGGCTGGAAAGAAAGCTTCATTTCCCACAGCTAAGCTGGAAGCATCCCTGGCAGAAGTGGTCCCTACACATCCTTTGATGAGGGGTTACTCTTTACCCTTGCTATCCAGGAGGATCCCCTGCCGCTGGCCTTCTATGTCCATGATGCTGAGATCACCTCCTCACTTGGGAAGACACTGGAGTCCCAGGCAGTGGAGACAGAGAAGGTCGTAGACATCATCTACCAGCCACAGGCTATCTTCAGGGTCCGGGCTGTAACCCGCTGCACCAGCTCCTTGGAAGGTCACAGCGAGGCCGTCATCTCTGTGGCCTTCAGCCCCACTGGAAAGTAAGGACAACTGCAGAATTGTAGAGAGGGTCTGTAGGTGTACAGCCTCATCAGAGTTTGAAAGGGTCTCCCAGAGTTATGGTTGATAGGGCCTCAGGCTTAGGCTGCCTTTAGTCGACCCAGGCTCTGCTGGCAATTAAGGGACTTTCTCAGTGGGGCTTGGTCTCAAAGGCCAAGGACATCTGCCTTGGACAAACCTTTCCTGGACTGCTGAACTGCAAGCTCAGTTATGCATCTTCTGAGCTGTGTGACTTGGATAAATCACTTAGCTTTTCTGGTTAACTTTTGTCTATGAAACTGGGATTAATTGCTTCTCCAGATATGTAAAAATAACCAGAAGCTTCAAAAAGTGGTTATAGCTATGTCCATTACTTTTAGGAAGGAAGAAGAAAAAAATGGCCTCTTGAGGTCTTCGCCCAGATGGCAGCAACAATTTCTCCTTTTGGAGAGAGGAAAGGGTCAAGCCCATATTTTGTTCCTAGAAGATAATTGAACAAGTGGCAGAAATGCATGATGTGCAGGGTCTCAAGGTGGGCCAGACTGGTGGCCCACACTGCAGAGGTCACGTGTTTCTTCTTCCCCAGGTACCTGGCTAGTGGTTCCGGAGACACCACTGTGCGCTTCTGGGATCTCAACACAGAGACACCACATTTCACTTGCAACGGTCAGTATGCAATTAGCCATTTAGGTTGTCTTAACGCAGTAGGGAGTGGCTAGTCTGCTCAACTCTTTAGTACCTGGGGAGGCCTAGAGCAGATTCCAACTCCTTGTCTGTTCCTAGGTAGAGATTGTGTGTACCCTTGAGCTTGGCCAGCCACTTATAGACAAGCAGAGACTAGACCAGAGTTAAGGTGGGGTGTGGGGAGGGGCTGGCTGGCTGGTATCAAGAAGAGCCTGGCTTAAATCCAGCCTCTGGGGTGGCACCTGTGGCTTAGTGGGTAGGGCACTGGCCCCGTATACCGAGGGTGGCGGGTTTGAACCCAGCCCTGGCCAAACTGCAACAAAAAAATAGCTGGGTGTTGTGGTTGAGTGCCTGTAGTCCCAGCTACTTGGGAAACTGAGGCAAGAGAATCACCTAAGCCCAAGAGTTGGAGGCTGCTGTAAGCCGTGATACCATGGCAGTCTACTGAGGGCAATAAAGTGAGACTCTGTCTGTAAATAAATAAATAAATCCAGCCTCTGCCTTAGTGGTTCTCAAACTTTAGCGCACATCTGAATCACCTGAAGGGCTTATTAAAATACAGACTGCTGGCTTTAGCCCTTGTGGCTCAAGGGGCTAAAGTGCCAGCCACATACAGTAGAGCTGGTGGGCTGGAATCCACCCCGGGCCTGCCAAACGACAATGACAACTACAACCAAAAAATAGCCGGGCGTCTGCTACTTGGGCAGCTAAGGCAAGAGAATTGCTTAAGCCCAGGAGTTTAAGGTTGCTGTGAGCTGTGATGCCACGGTAGTTTACCCAGGCAACAGCTTGAAGCTCTGTCAAAAAAAATACAGACTGCTGGATTTCACCCCCAGGGTTTTAGTTTTGTTAGGTCTAGAGTAGAACCTGAGAGTTTACTTTTTTTTTGAGACAGAGACTCAAGCTGTTGCCATGGGTCGAGTTGCCATGGCATCACAGCTCACAGCAACCTCAAACTCTTGGGCTTTAGCAATTCTCTTGCCTCAGCCTCCCAAATAGCTGGAACTAAAGGTGCCCGCTACAATGCCCAGCTATTTTTTGGTTGTAGTTGTCATTGTTGTTTGGCAGGCCTAGTCTGGGTCCGAACCCACCAGTTCCAGTGTATGTGGCTGGCGCCCTAGCCCCTGAGCTACAGGCGCCAAGCCTCCTTCTTTCTTTCTTTTTGTTCATCTTTTCTATCTTTTCTTTTTTAGAGTCTTCCTCTACCTCCCAGGCTGTAGTACAGTGGTTCAATCATAGCTCACTGCAATCTCAAGCCCATAGGTTCAAGTGATCCTCCTGCTTCAGCGTCCAAAGCAGCCAGGATTACAGCCACACACCACCAGGCCCAGCTAACCTTTTTTTCACATTTTTTGGTAAAGATGGGGTCTCACCATGTTGCCCAGGCTGGTCTCAAACTCCTGGCCATAAGCCCCAGCTTCCCAAAGTGTCAGGATTATAGGTGTGAGCTACCATGCCTGGCCTGGATCATTCATTTATTCAATAAATGGCTAAGGAGGACCTGCAGTCTGCTGGCAGTGGGCATAAAGACAGTCCCCCATTTTTCCTCCCCTTGCTTTCTTAGGACACAGACACTGGGTCCTTAGTATATCCTGGTCCCCAGATGGCAAGAGGCTGGCCTCAGGCTGTAAGAATGGCCAGGTAGGTAATGGTTGGGGTAACTAGGCAGGGATACCCTTCATGGGGGACCGTTGAGTATAAGGTCTGGGGTCTTCAGGGAGGGTTGAGTGGGGGACTTTCATGGGGCCAGTGACTGGTTGGAGAAGATTACTCAGTGAGCCTATGTCCTTTAGATTCTCCTGTGGGACCCAAGCACAGGGATGCAAGTGGGCAGGACCCTCACTGGCCACAGCAAGTGGATCACGGCCATGAGCTGGGAGCCCCTCCATACGTAAGTGACGCCAAACTGGGCAAGTGAGGAGCCAGGGTTTCCAAGCTGTCCCCCTTTTCTGCTCAGTGCAGGGAAGCTTTACATCGGGAGATGAGATGGGCAACCTGAATGACTGTGGTGGTGTAGCAGGCGGTGGGAAGGTCTCCCAGTTCCAGACCTACATTGCTGCCTGGGAGGAGGCTGTTCATGATGGGGCCTACTTGTAGTACAGCTGGGTCTTGGGGTCAGAAAGATGTCAAGAGATTGTCCCTGGTCTTTGAGTTGGGACCATGGAGATGCTGCAGGCAGAGGGGCATTGCCGGGACAAAGGTGAGGTCACATCTTTCTTCCCCTCACCAGGAACCCTGAGTGCCGCTATGTGGCCAGCAGCTCCAAGGACGGCAGTGTGCGGGTCTGGGACACAACTGCAGGTCGCTGTGAGCGCATCCTCACTGGACACACCCAGTCAGTCACCTGTCTTCGGTGGGGAGGAGACGGGCTTCTCTATTCTGCCTCCCAGGACCGCACCATCAAAGTCTGGAGGGCCCACGACGTAAGAGCTGGGAGGGTTAAGAAACTGGTCTGGCAAATCTCAAGTCCCAAGACACTGGCACTGGGAGCAGCCGTGGTTTCAGCGAGTCCAGTGTTTCCCAAATGGGTGCTGGGGCCACATCAGAGGAAGTGCTTTGGGAGTGAGGGTTCTGTGGTTGGTGGTGCACCTAGTGGAGATTTCAGGGTCCCTGTTAGTCAAGTTCTGGGAATTCCTACTGTGGGAAGACTATTTAGCTTTATCAAAACTACAGTGCCCCAGACTTACATGACCAGAGCCCCTTTATTTTGACAAATTTAACCTATCTCTTCTGTGAAATATTTTCAGAAATGATGTCGTGGGGCCAGGCATGGTGGCTCACATCTGTAATCCTAGCACTCTGGGAAGCTGAGGTGGGTGGATTGTGTGAGCTTCAGGAGTTCAAGACCAGCCTGAGCAAGAGCCAGACCCCATCTCTACTAAAATAGAAAAACTACCTGGGCATTGTGATGAACACCTATACTTAGGAGTTTGAGGTTGCTGTGAGCTATGATGACACCACAGCACTCTACCTAGGGTGACAGAGTGAGACTCTGTCTCAAAAAAAAAAAGAAAGAAATGTTGACTTGGATCAGTGCCTTCCTTTTACAAATGGGGTGTGACTTGATCCTAGAGGGGTGATTGGATTGAGCGCATGTGTGATAAAACCACAGGGTCCTGATTCCTAGTCCTATGCCATCCATCTCCTGGAACTAATCACAGGATGGAGAGTGCTCTGTGTGTGTGTGTTAACCTGTCTGCCTCTCCCCTAGGGTGTGCTGTGCCGGACTCTGCAAGGCCATGGGCACTGGGTGAATACCATGGCACTCAGCACTGACTATGCCTTGCGCACAGGGGCCTTTGAGCCTGCTGAGGCCTCAGTTAATGCCCAAGACCTCCAGGGGTCATGTGAGTAAGCGGAAGAAGGCAGGGAGAGGGCTGTTTGGGAAGGGGGCCAGTTCTTGCACTTAATGGGGTGTTTGCTGTTTGTGTTAGATCTATCTTCTTTCTTTCTTTCTTTCTTTCTTTCTTTCTTTCTTTTCTTTCTTTTCTTTCTTTCTTTCTTTTCTTTCTTTCTTTTCTTTCTTTCTTTTCTTTCTTTCTTTTCTTTCTTTTCTTTCTTTCTTTTCTTTCTTTCTTTCCCATTTTTGGCCAGGGCTGGATTTGAACCCGCCACCTCTGGCATATGGGACCGGCGCCCTACCCTTTTGAGCCACAGGCACCGCCCTTTTTTGGTTGTTTTTTTTTAAAAGACAGAGTCTCACTTTATCGCCCTTGGTAGAGTGCTCTGGTGTCACAGCTCACAGCAACCTCCAACTTCTGGACTTGGGTGATTCTCTTGTCTCAGCCTCCCGAATAGCTGGAACTACAGATACCCACCACAATGCCCGGCTATTTTTTGTTGCAGTTTGGCTGGTGTCTGGTTCAAACCGGCCACCCTCAGAATATGGGGCTGGCACCCTACCCACTGAGCCACAGGTGCTGCCCCTTGTGTTGGATTTTCTAACAAGCCTTTTTTCTCGTCTCCTTTTCTCCACTTCGGTACCTGGACACAGTACAGGAGCTGAAGGAGAGGGCTCTGAGGCGATACAACCATGTGCGGGTAAGTCTGTGCCCTCCTCAAGCGTCCCCAGCTCTGTACTCTCCCCACCCAGTACCTAAGACCCTCTCTGCAGCACCCAGACCTGTCCCTTCCAGCCCCAGCTCAGAAAGTTCCTATTCCAAAAAGTTGTTCTTAATAATCCTAGCTTGCAGTCCTAAAATCTTGATGCACTAGGTATCATTTTATTTCATTGTTTGCTTTGTTCATTTGCTGGTTTTTTTATTATATTCCCAAGGTATCTCTTTTAAGGTGGTGTACACATTCCTATGGTCTAAGTGTTAAAAAAAATACAAAAGGCTCAGCGCCTGTGGCTTAAGCTGCTAAGGCGCCAGCCACATACACCTAAGGTGGC